>NW_004955442.1:13945712-13955099 GCF_000276665.1 Chinchilla lanigera | reverse complement strand
TGCTTACTGGGCCTAATCGACCCATGACGATACATCTGCGGCAGGTGTTAAAGCATGTGGGGGGGAGATTTAAAACGGTCTCGCTCTGGCCAGGATGGTGGTTGGAGTCCTTCAGAAATAACCTAGGAGGGGCTGGGGATTTAGCTTAGCAGCACAGAGCCTGCCTGGCAAGCACAAGGTCGTGAGTTCAATATCTGGTACTGGAAGAAAAACAAAACATTAAAAAAAAAAAACAAAAACAGAAATAACCTAGGAAAAATGCTTATAACAGCAAGGCCTGGCACATTACCAGCTCTTGATTAATCTTAGCAGTAGTTTTCTGATACTGAGGACCAGACCCAGGGCCTCACCCACACTAGGCACTGGTAGATATTTTTATTATTATTCTTACTAATCTCTCTGATTCTTTGAACTGCCTATTACTTTTAGCCCACATAGGCATCTTCTCTTCTTTTTATATCCCAAGTACCCCTGGCCAACCCCTTTCCTCATAGTTAATCCTTATGATTTTGGTGGGGCTGTACCCCTAATGAAGTTCCAGGAGAGTACATGAGAACCAGCTCTGACCAATCAGTCCATTCCATCTTCCTGGCACAGTGGCTCGTTCAGGAATGGAGGCATAAGTCAAATTGTGTGTGTACATTTACTTATTTTTGAGACTAGTCTTGCTATGTCACCCATGCTGGTCTCAAACTCACAATGTTTTTGCCTCAGTCTCTTAGGAATAATGGATTATTTTTATTGTATTATTTAATGTGTACAATATGATGTCATATATACATATATGTTTTATACCTATATAATGATTACTACAGAAATGATGACTATAGTCAAGTAAATTAACATGCTTATCTTCTTATGTAATTACCTTCATTTGTTCTTTGAGACAAGGTCTTGCTGTATAGTTTGGGCTGGGCTTGAGTTCACTATGTAGGCCAGGCTGGCCTTGAAGTCGCAGTGATCCTCCTGCCTCAGCCTCCCAAGTGCTGGAATTATAGGCATGCACCATCATGCCTGACTTACAATTACTTTTAAATTTTTTTGTGCCAAGAACACCTGAAGTCAACTCTTAGTAATTTCCCAATACTATATTATTAAGTGCAGTCATCATATTGTAATTAGCTCTCTAGACTTACTCATCTACATACTGCAACTTTGCATCCTTTCATGTACACCCTCCCACCCCCACCTGACCCTCCTGACCACCATTCTACTCCATTTCTATGTGTTTGACTTTTTTGATTCCATATGTAAGTGAGATCATATAATATTTTTTGTCTTGTCTGGTTTATTTCACTTAGCATAATGTACACTGGGTACATTCATGTTCTTGAAAATGGTAGGATCTTCTTTTCAAAGGCTTAATAGTATTCTATTTTGTGTATATATTACATATAATATACATTATAAATATCTATCAGAAAATATGTAATAAATGTATGTCACAATTTCTTTATCTATTCACCTACCCACACTTAGGTTGTTTTCATATCTCAGCTAATGTGAATAGTACTGCAACGAATATAGGAGCACTTACATCTCTGTGAGGTATTCATTTCATTCTCATGCTATATATTTCCAGGTGAGGGATAGCTGGGTCATATGATGCCTCTATTTTTCATTTTTGGAAGACCATTCATCCTGTTTTCTATAATGGCTGCACTAATTTACAAGCCCAACAACAATGTACAGATGTTTTCTCTACATCTTTGCCAACACTTAGTATCTTTTTATTATAAAGAGAATAAAAGACAATAACAAAATAACAACAACATTGACAAAAACAAAACATAGCAAAAACAATAAAAGTGATACAGGGTTTCAAAACAAGATGACAAGAATTAACAATGGTTGTTATATTGCATATTGTTATCTTCAGTGAAGTTGCTCAGATTACCAGATGTAAGAATGCAAGATTGATCAAACCATTAAAGAGAATAAAAAATAAAAAAAGAAAACATTAGAAATGATACAGAGCTTCACCAAACAAGATGGTAGGAATTCATCAGTGGTTGTTATATTGCATATTGTTGTCTTCAAATTAGTTGTTCAGATTACCAGATATAAGCATGCAAAATTGGTCAGAAAATTTAAGCATTAACTGTTCCTTTCAATAAACCATTAGACATCAGCAGTACAATTATCCCAGCTATCCATATATATTTTTCCCCTTCCTTCTTTCTTTTTCTTTCCCTCATCCCAGTTGTTCCTTTCTTTGACCAATTTCTTTCCCTTTCCTATCATCTGTTGTACGTTTTGGATTTTATTTACTCTTTCAGATTCTTACACTAGGGAAACAATACAATGTTTACACCTGTAAGTTTGATTTATTTCATTTATGAGTATGGTCTCTAGTTGCATCCATTTACCTACAAAAGCCTCAAGTTTATCTTTTTATGGCTGAGTAATACTCCATTGTATAAAAATACATCTTTTTTTATCCATTCCTCAGTAGATGGGCATTTGGGTTGTTTCCAAGATTTAGCCATTACAAATTGTGCTGCTATAAACATGGGTGCACATATATTGCTGTAGTGTGATGTTTTTAATTCTTCTGGGAAAATACCCAGAAGGGGAATAGCTTGGTTAAGTGGCACTTCTAATCCCAGTTTTGTGAGGAATTGCCACACTGTGGTGGGGGAGGTATGGAAATCAAACTCAGGTCCTTGAGCTTGCCAGGCAGTCCTTCCATTTTCTGAAATCCTCTTCAATCTCTTTTTTTCAGAGTACTGTAATTTTCACTGTATACATATTTTACTTCCTTTGTTAGATTGATTCCTAAGTATTTAATTTTTTTAGATGCTATTATGAAAGTTGTGGTTTCCCTAATTTCTCTCTCAGTCTGTTTGTTGTTTGTATACAGGAAGGCTATTGATTTTTGAGTGTTGACTTTGTATCCAGCCACACTACTGAATTTAGTTATTAAATCTATTAGCCTTATGGTGGAGTTTTTGGTCATTTGAGAAATGCAGATTAAAACAACACTGAGATTCCATCTCACCCCAGAAAGAATGGCTGTCATTAAGAAATCAACCAATAACAAATGCTAGCAAGGCTGTGGGGGTAAAGTGGGAGTTAGTGGTGGGAATGTAGACTGGAAATCAGTGTAGATTGGAAACAACTGTGGAAATCAGTGTGGCTGCTGCTTCTCTTGTGGAATTTATGAAACCAAACCACCCTCTATTGGCTTTAAGTTCATCCTTTGTTGCACTGGTAGGGGGGTTTTCTTGCAGTAAATCACTGTGCAGTTTCCTGGCTTTTTCACCAATCATAGCTTCACTAACGCTATCTCTTGCCAGCTGTTTCCTATTCAGTCACACTAACGAAGGAGAACACCTCTTCCGGTATTTGTGTCATCTACTTGCTTAACATCATTACTCCTTTTCCCTCATCAGCTACTTTGATGTATCTTTATTCTTCAAAATAACCAAGAGCGTCAACTTTGCTGTCTTGTACTCCAAGGTCAAATAAGCCACACAAATACCATGCGCACGCTTTTTATAATTTCCTTCTTCAATTCAGTGGTTATAGTCTTCAAAATCTTCTTACCATTACCACTTCATTACCACTCTGCACTTTCTTTGGAACCATGCTGGACTGAATAATACTGCGCAGCACTTACTGCATGTGGTAAAAAGTGCACAAAAAAGCTTCACACCAAGTGTGCACATCTGTCTGTCTGTGACTGAGATCTCAACTAGAGGAAGCCATGACCACGCGTCAGAGCGGGGAAGACGGTCACATTCACGTTCGTCACCTGAGGTGGAATTCACTAACGGAAACAAAATTTTGCCAACTGCTTCTGTTCATGAACAGTTTAATTCACAAACCAAATTGTTCAGGAATGGAAGTGTTCAGGAATCGAGGTATTACTGTACTCCCAGCACTCTGGGTGGTTGGCACAAAAGTATTTAGGTAGCAACTTAGCAAGACCCTGTCTCAAAATAATAAAAGCCCTGGGTTCATTCTCCAGTACATACACACACACATAAAACCACTGCCAGTGTCAAAGAAATTGTCCTGTTTTCTTATACCAGTTTTACAATTTCCATTTTCACATTTAGTTCTTTAGTATGATTTCAGTGGATTTTTGTGTATGGTGTAAAGTAAGAATACATTTTCATCCTTCTGCATGTGGCTGTTTTTCCCGACACCATTTATTGGAGAGACTCTAATTTCCCCACTGTAATTTCTTGGCGTCTTTGTTAATAGCCGACTATACATGCTTAGGTCTATTTCCGAGCTCCCTATCCTCTTTCATTGACTCATGTATGTTTTTTATATAGTATAATGGTTTGATTACTATAGTTTGTAATACAATTTGAAATTGGGAAGTGTAAGGTCTCCAACTTTGCTCTTCCTTCTCTGTACTGCTTTGGCTACTCAGGGTGTTTTGTGGCTCCATACACATTTTAGAATTTTTTTTCTATTGATGTGAAATATACTGTCCTGGAACAACCTATTCAAAGTATATGAGAACCAGTGCCAAACTGCAAAAGAAAAGAGGCAAACAGATCCAGGATTGTACAGAATGTAATTTATTGGGCACTTACTGACAGAAGCATGATCATGGGTGGCAGCAAGACCAGTGGATCACCACAATTTGTGTCAGAAATGATTTTATATAATGGACAAGATAGGCCAGGGATTTAGCTCCCCACAGCACCTCCCTGGCAAGCATGAGGTCCTCAGTTTGATTCCCAGTGGATGGATTTGAGTTTCTTCTATGTTCTTGAGGATTTTTGCATCTATGCTCCTCAGAAATACTGATGTGTAGTTTTCTTCTCTTGTGATGTTGTAAGCAGCCTGAGTATCAAGGAGTTGCTAGCCTTATGAGCTGAGTTTGGAAGTATTCCTTCTATTTCTTTGTTTTTTCCAGGTGAGTTTAAGAAGAATTGGTATTTTCTTTGAATGTTCAGTAAAATTCACCCCTAAAATCATTATCTCCTGGGCTTTTCCTTGTTGAGAGGTTTCTGATTACTACTTTGACTTCATTTGTTATTGATCTGTTCAATTTCTTCTTGATTCAGCCTCAGTAAGTTGTATATTTCTGAGAATTTACCTATTTCCTATGGGCTATAAAATGTGTTGGCATTAACTAGACTGAACTGCCAGGAAACTCTTGTGCTCAGGATCCAGTATCCTTTCTGTCTTTACAGCAGCCTGGCTCTTTCCCCCAATTACTTCTAGGTGCTGAACCTATCTCTAAACATATGCCTCTGTCATATGTTCCACTCGGGAGCTGGGTATTTTACAACAGAAAAATGTAGCTCAAATGGTCAATCCTGTTTCAGATACTGATAACAAATCAGCCAAAGATGTGCAAAATACTTTTGTCCTAGCAGATGTTCAAGCCAGATACTTTAAGCCCAGTGTGCTCTGCAAACACTGTTCAAGAAGCATCACCAAACTTTGAGAAGGCTGCATTGCCTGGGTACCGTCAGAAAAGGACTTTAATGGAAGTGATGGCCTATCCAGCTAAATACACATGCTTTTAGCAAACTCACAAGTCTTCAAGTAGCCATGAAGTTGAGAATAGCACAGCTGATACTCAGGTTATTTCACATGAAGAAAACAAACTGGAGAGTTATTTTCAGTTCATTTAAGTAAGTATGATTCTGCTTTAGGTGAAATGAACACAGGGGTGCCAAAGGGAAACCTAAATGAATAAGAAATCCAAGCACCTCCTCCCCAAAGTGAAAAATGTTTGCTTTCCATCCAAGATGAAGAATCTCGACAAAGCAGTTTCTCCAATCCAGAACATCACTCACAACACTCAGCACAACCAGAAAAGCATAAATATGGTAAATTAAAGTAGAATTCGAAAAAAATGTTCAAGATGATAAAACTGAAATAAAATTCCTCTAAGAATGACTAGAAACAAAGCAAATTCAATGGCAAGTCAAAGCAAAATTCTTGCTAGCTGTGCACTATTATCAGAAAGGGACAGTGACTCATTATCTCTTAAGGAAGAATAAGATTAACTGAAGGGCAAGACCCTCAGACTCACCACCCAGGGAAAAGGAGAGTGTCAGGGCTACCTCAGCCTGTCCAAGTGAGTCCTTCTTTACTTCAAGCGAAGACCCAGCAATCTCTGGTAGCCACCGTGGATTTGCTGAAGCTAGATGAGATTTGGCCATACAGTTTGGAGAGATCAAATTCATATTTTTTAATATTTACACTTAAGGAAAAAAAATGGAAAGTGAAAGTTACTGTGTAGCATTATTCCTTCAGCACCTCAGTATTACGATGAATGTGTAACACGGAATGGAGCCTATCTTCTTGAGGGAAACCCCTTAAGCAAGACTTTTACTCCCACAATTACACTACCACCCTCATCTTCAGATCCACTGAAAGATTTTTTGGCAACAGGAGGTTGTAAGGATGAAATTGCATTTGCAACATAATATTAAAGGGGAAAACTCATCCTATCCAGTGAACAGGAAGTTCTGCAAGTTCATTACTGATCTGTGAGGACGCTGGCAAATCCAGCGCTGCCGTTTAGTGCTTGTCCTGTCTTATTGGATGCAGTATACAGTGCACCTCGGACTCTCAGACTGATGACATTAAAACTGCAGTGAGAGATTGCTTTAATGTAAGACAGTTCGTGTCTTAGTTGTAGGATGTGGATGATAAACTTTACAAGTTGAAGTCCTGCCTTTAAATGAGGCAGCAACATTAAGCTGCGGCCTTAAAGGCCATCCAGAGATCAGAAGAGCAGCTCAAACTCCAGGAACTTGATCCTGGCACTTACAAATTTATCAGCACTTATGAAATCCAGTTTTACGCTCCCTTTGTTGTTAACAATGACTTTGAATTAACTCCCATATAGCAGTGCTACTTCTCATGGTGTCACCCAGCTGATTGTTCTTGTGCGCTCTAAACTGCAGTGCTACCTTCTGACACACACACTGAATGATACCTTTATAGCTAGTCAGGTTGAAGTCACCTGTGTAGTGAACACTGTCACTTTATAAAAAAACAGAGCAAAATATTTTGGACCTTGGGTCCAAACACAGTTTCTTATAAATAACACTTATTTATATTAGTGAAAGGTAGCTATCAGTGTTGGTTTGGGGCTTATTTTGTGAGGGGAATAATATAATACAGGACACATTTTATATGATTACTTATAATAGTCACCCAAAGAACGATATACAAAAGAGTGCAGGAAATCTGGATCCTGCAACATGAGTCCAGCTGAACAGCTAGAGCTCATAACAATGCCTCCCATGAATCCAACTGGAGGCCCAGAGCCCATGACAATGTCTCATGCAGGCCTGTTTCACGGAACTGCTGGGAAGCCCAAAGGTCAGTGGTGGAATCTACAAAGTCTGTGCCAGCAGGAAGAAGGACCTGTGCTAGCAGGCTGAGGGATCTGGACTGGAGCCAGGAAGCAATGCTCAGAAGAACCAGAGCTCCCCCAAAAGGTACCACAGCCATCCTCCACAACAGCGAGGTCCTGAGCTCCTCCGATGATCAGGATGGCCGAGTTCCCATCAGGGAAGCCAACGCAGCAAGCTTTTCCAGGAGGCCGGCAGTGCACCATCTTCCCCTCCGGAACCAGGAAGCGATGCTCAAAGTGAGAACCAGAGCTCCCCAAAGTGAACCGAAGCCATTCTCAGTGCCAGCAAGGTCCCGAGCTCCTCGGAGGATGAAAACAGCCAAGTTCATCAGGAAAGCCAGCTTCCCACAGCTTCTACCAGCTCCAACAGCCTGCTTCTTCTCCAGGTCTGCCTCTTATGCTGCTGGCAACTGTCCCCAGGCGGGCCTCCCACACCCAGCACCACACTCACTCAGTTCCGCTGGGGGTTATAAGTTGACCACCAGTTATCAATCCACTACACTATCCATTACAGCATGTTGGGAGACTGAGTGGATATTTAAAAAGTTGAGACCAGCTGGGCATGGTGGTGCACACCTGTAATCTCAGCACTCAGGAGGCTGAGGCAGGAGGACTGTTGTGAGTTCAAGACCAGCCTAAGCTACCAAGTGAGCTCAAGGCCAGCCTGAACTGCATAGCAAGACCCTGCCTCAAAAAGACCAAAAAAAAAAAAAAAAAAAAGAAAGAAAGAAAAGAAAAGAGATCATCTGCTAACAGTGCTGGGAGTTGTTAGGCCTCCACAAGATAACCAGATGACCATTAGTATCTGAATCTCCTTCAGGTTTTATTAAAAAATATATCAGTAAACTAAAAGGTTCACTTTCTACCAAATAGTTTCTAACACAGAAGAAAAACTTGCCACAAAATTTCCTCAGTTTATTTTTTCTGTAAATTAATTGTAGTTTTTGTTTAGTCTTGTTTTGTTGCCTTTTTGAAACACAGTCTCGCTATGCAGTTCAGGCTGGCTTTGAACTCATTTTGTAGCCTAGGCTGGTCTCAAACTCACAGCGATCCTCCTGCCTCAGCCTCCTGAGTGCTGGGATTACAGGCGTGTGCTACCATGCCTGGCTAGTTGTACTTTTCTTTTTGAAAGTTTTAATATTGTCTTCCTTTTTAATAACATACTACTGTACAGATGTACATCTTATAATTAATGGTCAAAAGGTATACAGTAAAAAGAGATTAATAGTCAAAACTTGTACAGAAAAGCTCTAAAACTGTTTTGTTTAATATTTTATTGGACCAAAGTTGTAGTTTGTCTGGCACGTAATAACTGTGTGTTCGGTTATTACTTCTATAAGGCATGCATGAGTTTGTGCTAAAACGTTTCTACTGCCATCCCTGTGGAGCCTGTGACTGAGATGTACTGCACATGGCCTATGATTTAACTGTCCATAGTTGATACCTAGAACAGTATGAGGGGTTTCATACCAATCTCTTGTTATATATCCTGTGGCTTACTGTATGGGCACCTTATAATTAGTCATACAAAGAAATTCAGCTCTTTCTTGTCTCACAGTAGAGCCTATTTCTCCTGAAACCAAAACAAAAATGTCTTTGAATGAAAATCCTGAAATTATGTCTATTTTAATACTCAACTATGAATTTGTGAATATATGTAAATATGCTTAATAAATTGTATTGGTCATGTTAAAGCACTGTAAATTTTTTTACATTGCTTAAATTTAATGTTTTAAGCCCTTACTATAAAAACTGAGTACTTAAAATATGTATTTGGTAGTCAAGTAAAAGATTTAGGAATATTCCAGTCAACCTCTGAAATGTTTATGAAAAGTGATTAATATGTTGTATTTTTTCTTGTATCAAGATACAAAACATATAATTTGCAAAATTTTACAATTAAAATAAGGTTTGGCATTCTGTTTTACAATAAAATACTTAGCAATATACTTAGAAAATTTTGTTGGCATATAGTTCCTCATAATAACCCCCTATGAGCCTTATTTCTGAGGAATCCATTACAATATCTCCCATTTCATTTT
>NW_004955442.1:13928123-13945527 GCF_000276665.1 Chinchilla lanigera | reverse complement strand
CAGTCATGAATCACCATGCCCCCGGTTAGGTTTATCAATTTCAATTTTCATAAGACCAGCTCTTTTTTATAGTTTTTGTTGGTTTTTCTTTTTCTTTTTTTTCTTTTTTTTTTTTTTTTTGGTACCAGGAATTGAATTCAGGACCTTGCCCTTGCCAGGCAGGCGCTTGTGCTGCTGAGCTATATCCCCGGCCCTTTGTTGGTTTTTCTATTACCTACTCAATTTATTTCTGCTCAAATCTTTATCTTTACTTCCTTCTACTAATTCTCAATTTTGTTTTTCTTATTCTGGTTCATAGAGGTGTAGAGATGAGTCTTTTGCTGTGGTTATCATGCTGGAGATTGAACCCAGGGCCTGAAGCATAGCATCAACCGCTCTATTACTGAACTGTGTAGAGCCCTAGTTCATCCCAAAATTTGGGGTTTTTTTCCCAGAGGTACTGAGGATTGAAACCAGGACATTGGGGATGCTAGATGATCACCCTTCCACTGAGCTACACCCCCAGGCCTCAAGTTAGGTGGTTTGAGATCTTTTTTGCTAAATACTGCAAGTGCTGGTAAATTGTGTTTTCATTTGTCTTGAGGTATTTTGTTAGTTTTATTTTTGAGACAGGGACTCGCTATGCAGTTCAGGCTGGCCTTGAACTCACTATGTAACCCAGGCTGGCCTCGTACTTACAGTGATCCTCCTGCCTCAGCCTCCCGAGTACTGGGATTATAAGTGTGTGCG
Source organism: Chinchilla lanigera (assembly GCF_000276665.1). Classification (NCBI taxonomy): domain Eukaryota; kingdom Metazoa; phylum Chordata; class Mammalia; order Rodentia; family Chinchillidae; genus Chinchilla; species Chinchilla lanigera. The sequence goes on along the minus strand of NW_004955442.1, from coordinate 13,944,798 downwards.
AACAAGCCTGGTGAGATAGTTCTTAAGCTCCCTTGTGAGTTCCTGTTTGACCCAGTGCTTATTCAAGAGTGTTGGGCCCAGGCACGCACCATCATGCCCAACTGTGTTCTTGAATCTAAAGTGAACATCTCAGCTGGGCATCGTGGGGCATCCCTGAAATCCTAGCATTCCAGAGGCTGAGACAGGAGGATTGCCACAAGTTAGAGGCCAGTCTGGGCTACATAGTGAGACCCTGTCTGCAAAAATAAGCAAATAAATGAAGGAATGAATAAGTAAAGTGTCTTATAGATAGCATACAATTGGATCTTATTTTTTATCCACTCAGCAAGTCTGTAGTTTTTAATTGTGTTTAGTACACTTTAAATAATTATTTTGTTTTGTTTTTTTGAGACAGGGGATTGAACTCACTGGATAGCCCACATTGGCCTCTAAATCATGGCAATCCTCTTGCCTCAGCCTCCCAAGTACTGGGATTATAAGCAAGTACCATGACACCTAGCTGCCTGATCCTTTCGGACTGGTAGGAAACAGCTGCTGGTGCTGCTATGCTCATTTAAAAATCACCATTTTGCTCTCTGTGATCCAGGGGGACTCATGAATGCAGCGTGCCTTCAATTCCAAGAACCAGGTGACTTAGTGACCAGTGCTTCGGCGAAAGTGTAAAAGTTAGGGCAGTAGCTGAGTGTGGTGGTTCACACATGTAATCCCAGCACTCTGGGTGGCTGAGGTAGGAGAGCTGCAAGTTAGAGCTCAGCCTGGGAAATTCAGGGACTTCGCAAGACCCTGTCTCAAGCTAAAAATGAAAAGGGCTGAGAATGTAGCACACTACAAAGGCGCTGGGTTCAATCCCCAGTAGTTGGGGGGAAAAGGTTAGGACACTCATTGTGGACAAACTCCTTCCAGGGAGAAGCTGGAGACCTGGCTTTATTCTGGAGTAAGCTAGAGCGATACGAGGGTGTGAGGGTGGGGCAGGAGGCCAGTGAAGTGGCCGGATGCCTGCTCAGGAGTCCTGAAGTTAACTGCATTTACCTGCCCTGCTGGATCCCAGATACAGGACAGTTAGAAAGCTGACCTCAGGCAACAGCTGGGAAAATATGCAGACGAATCTATTCTAGGGAGAAAATGGGTATTGGGTGTTTTTACATGTTCGCTCTACACTAGACCCTGGAAGTGTTCATGTGCCTGTTTAAAACTGTCTTTTTCCTGTGGTCTTAGGAGATTCACAAATGCTGAACCTCATCTTCTCCCAAAACAAAGTGCTTTAGAAGCCAAACCTCTGGGGGGCAGGAACTGTAAGAGTTGGGGAGCTATGTGTGGTCCAAATCAACCTCCCTCAGGAGGTGGGATTAGGGGTTCATTCTCAGTTGTACGATGCTGTGCCCATGCTGGGATGTGTGGTCTATGTCTCAGCTTTTCCTACCCATTTTGATGTGGATATTTTTTCAGTTGCCCAGTGTCAAGCAGACCTGCAACCAGTTTCTGGATTTCTCTTAGAATTGATCCATGTGCAAATATTTATTTGATGCATCCATGGAAGTTAAGAACTTCCTATTTTTTATCTTGCTAAAAAGCCCAATCAGCCAAGTAAAATTTGACTTGAATAAAAATTTGGATCTGCTGGCCAAGTGCACTTGTTCGTGGTATTTAGGGTATCAATGGTTTCCTCTCTTGGAATTGCCTGGACAACCTGTTCTTCAGGTGTAGCATCATTCTTCCTACACTCGATGCTTGCTTCACACCCATTGAGGGGACTGCTGGCAAAGAAATAAGATAACCAAAGTTATTACTGGGCAGGATACACTCTGTGGCTCAGCTTGGCTCCCACTCAGGGGTTCCCAAATTGTCCAGGTTTCAGCCCTGCTTTCAGGGCAAGATACACTCTGATCCTGTTTTTTTACATGCCGTGCTGTGAGCTGCTTTAATCACTAACACTTTACTTCTAGAAGGTTCAAGGCAGTCAGATGTAGACTCAAATTGTTCAAGTGTCCTCTGTTGTACAGACTCAAAGCAGTTCTATTTGAAATACAAACATTGGGGCTGGGGATTTAGCTCAGGGGCACAGGGCCAGCCTGCCAAGCGCAAGGTCGTGAGTTCGATTCCCGGTACCGGAAAAAAAAAGAAAAAAAAAGTGAAATACAAACAACACTCTTACCTCATGTCCTTCAAACGTGACTATAGTGATTGTATATCTTTGCTAAATTATTCCCTTCAAGCCTATAGGGCATCATTATATTTTTATCCTGGGAACTTTCTTAGTCAAGTTTTGTTTTTGTTTTTTCTAAATTCCTTATAGCTTCTCTGGGATTTTCCTACCTACTGATGACTGACAGCACCCAGTTCCCCTCTTCTGAGTCTCTTAGCTGCAACCAACAGAATAAAAGTGATAGAGCTATTACTATAAGCCAGGTATGGTAACATATGCCCATAATCCCAACAGTGGGGAGTCTGAGGCAGGAGGATCACTGCAAATTCAAGGCCAGTCTTGTCTACATAGTGAGTTCAAAGTCAGCTTTATGGAAGCCATTCTTCCTCTGACAGTACAGGCTGTGGTGGAGCTCCGGAGAAGTCTGCAGCAGGATTCCTGCTGCCTGTGCTGACAGTTGGGGAGAGGACACTAACTGGTTGTGGGGTCCCAATGCGATGGGAGGCTGGAGAGAAAACGCTACAAAAAATGGCTTTCGCCCCAGACAACTCACTTGATTTTTGACAACCCTTAGGCTGTAACTACTTGTTCGATCCTTCTTGTATATCTCTGTCTTCCTAAGAAACCACTTTGAAGATACCACCATGTATTACAGCAGTCATTGATATTTTCCTACTAATCTATCCATAACTCTGTAATGTTTGCATTGTTCCTATCCTATTTCATAAATGGATCCATGTTTATTATTATGTGTTTCCTACAACAACCATTGAGAATTATTGAATGATTATTCAGTAGGTCACTCATGTATAGTTCTATTTATATTCTTTAGAAGCCACTTTGAAGATGCCTAAGTATAGTACAACAACTATTGATAATCTCCTACCTCTTTTGTCTGTAACTCACTATCATTTGTCTATTTGTTTTCCTGAGAAACTATCTTATAGATAACAATATGTAAAACAATAACCATTGATAATTTCCTACCACTTTGTCTGTAATTTGGTAAACCCCTCCTATTATTGTTATCCTTCTTTTACTCTTTAAAATAAAAAAAAACAAAGTCAGCTTTAACTACATAGTGAGACCCTGTCTCAAAAAACAAATATTTCTAGAATATATAAAGAACTCAAGAAAATTAGACCACCTAAAATAAACAACCCAGTCAAGAAATTGGCAAGTGAAATGAACAGACATTTCTCAGAAGACATACAAATGCCCAACAAACACATGAAAAAATGTTCAACATCTCTGTTCATTAAGAAATTAAAAGTAACTACTTTGAAGATAACAATATGCAACATAACAACCACTGTTGATTTCCTATCATCTTGTTTTGAAATTCTGTATCATTTTTAATGTTTTTATTTTTTATTCTCTTTAAAATTAAAAAAAGAAATTAAAATTAAAATAATGCTAAAATTCCATCTTACCCCAGAAAGAATGGCAATCATCAAGAAGTCAAAGAATAATGAGTGCTGGTGAGGCTGTGGTGAAAAAGGAATCCTCCTACATTGTTGGTGAGAATGTGAACTAGTACAACCATTACGAAATCAATTTGGAGATTTCTCAACTAAAATTACACATTTCATATGACCCAGCTATTCCCCTTCTAGGTATTTTCTTCAAAGCACTAAAGACATCATACTACAGCAATACATGCATACCAATGTTTATAGCACCAACGTTCATAATATCTACATTCTGAAAGCAGCCTACATACTCATCAACAGATGAATGGATAAAGAAAATGTGGTATCTGTACATAATGGAATACTACTTGCCTATAAAGAAGGATAAATTCAAGACGTGTAGGAAAATGATGCACCTGGAAAATATCATGTTGAGTGAAATAAATCAGACACCCAGGTTTAAATTCTATACGGTATCTCTCGTTTGAGTCAGGCAAAGTACAAATAAAGAGGATAATAAAGAATGCATAGACAGAAACAAGGGGATAGATCTCTTGCAATTGGGAAGGGGTTCAGCAGACTAAGAGTGACAGAAAGAGGAAGGGAAGTAAGAAAAACTACGAGATGCCATATACAGGAACCTAATAACTTCAACAAATGTAAACTTTATATGTCATAAACATTAGCTATAAATAATAATAACAAGAATAACAATGGGAAAGGGGATTTAGAGGCAGAGGGGGAGAGGTAGTTGAGAGGGGATTAAAAGAAACAAGCTGTATTACGTACATACACTTACTCCTCAAGATGAATATAAACTGCAAACATGCACTAGTAAAGTTTTTTAAATGATAGGGCTATAGAAGTTTCATTCATTTATTCACTGCATAATTTTAAGTGTCAACCATGTGCCTGGTTCCTACCCCAAATGAACTTAAACCATGTATTACATAACTATGGCAAGTGCTATTGGGAAGATAAAGCAAAGAAGGAAGGGATGAGAAGTGTTTTATGTAGAAGAAGAAGTACAGGGCTGGAAAGGTAACTCAGGGCTAAGAGTGCTTGCCCAGCACGTATTATGAGGCTGAGTTTACTCCTCGATACTGTCAAAAAAAAACCCCAAGTGAGTGCACAATTCATGAGGAAGTAAAGAGCTTTGTATTTTTCATGAACTGAAGGAAAGTCAGTACAGCTAGAGAGGAGAGAAAAAGAGAAGACAGAAGAGAGCAGCAGATAGGGAAATAACAGTAAGGCCACACTGGAAACTTTAGCTATCCCCCTAAGGACAGTAGGAAGTCAGTGAAAGGTGTCAAACTTGGATGATGATAAAATTAGATGTTCTTGTTGTGCTGACAGAACAGAAAATGGCAGAAGAGGTTAGGTTATTTCAGCACTGTGTACTACTGCATAAAGGTGAAGATAATGGAGAGAGAAGCAGACAGGTTTGGGAGATGTCTGTTTTTGTTTTTTGTCTTGTGGTGCAGGGGACCATCCAAGCCAGGGCCTCTGTCAGTGTTCTACCATTGAGCTACATTCCCAATAGATTTAGGAGACATTTTTGAGACACAATTCACATGTCTTCATAATTAAATGGATGAGGAATTCCAAGTCTGGTCTGGCTATTATAAATTACCATAAATGAGATAGCTTAGGAACAAGAGGAATTTATTTCTCATGGTTCAGGAGGCAAGGAAATCTAAGATGGTGGTGCAGGCAGATTCCATATCTGGTGAAGACCATTTTACAAACAGGCCCTCACTTTGTGGAAAGTGCTAGCTAGCTCTCTAGTTTCTTTTATAAGGGCAGTAGTAAGGGTTTCACCTTCATGATCTAATCTTCAAAAGCCCCATCGTTAATACTATCCCCTTGGAAGTTAGGAATTCAACACAGGTTTTGAGAGACACAAACAATGAAATTATGGCTGGAGAGGAGGAAGAGAGAGTATTTGCTAAGCACGTGTAATTGTATGAATACGGTACCATATACTAGAAACAAACTGAACAGAGTCCAAAAGCATGAATTCTATTTTAGGTACGTGTTCAGATTTTTCAGTGATATCCAAAGGACATCTCTTGTAGGCATGTGAATACAGGAATCTAGAATAGGGGAGAAGAGAAATCTGAGCTAATGGCAAATGAGATCTGTGTAGCAACAGAAACGGCGAAGGTGAGCTGAGGATATAAAATTCAATTAATAGAATTCAGATGCAAGGAGGCAGTTGGGTGGCAAGGGCCTGTAGTCCCACCTACTCAAGAGGCTAAGGAGGGAGAATCACTTGAGGCCAGGCATTTAAGACCAGCCTGAACAACGCAGTGAAACACTGTTAAAGATAATAATTTTTTTAAAAAAAGAATTTAGCTACAGGGCACACCAAAAGCCCAAGAGACTGGCACTGGTTGGTTGTAGAGAAGATACTCTACCTAGGACAAAAGAGAAGCACATAGCATCCCTTTCAACAGCTCAGAAACACACACAGGTCAATCCTATAAATTCACGTTGTAGAGGAAAGGCAGAGCCAGAAAGTAGCTGAAAGATCCTTTCCCGGCCAGCGTGGTCAGTTCGTGCAATCACATTGGTTTCCAACAGTCACACCCACGTTACCCTCCCGCTGGCGCCAAGGGACAGTCCTGAGGCGCCTGCCTGCAAATCTACTCAACTTGTCCCTAGCCGGTTTCTATGGAGACCACCTAATGTGTGCCGCGTACCCGTAAGAAGGTCCAGACAAACGGCAACTGATCACTCACGTTCCACTCGCTAAGAGTGCGCAGGCGCTGCCAAAGCGGGCACCGGAAGTGACCGTGACTTCCGGTTTCCTGCCAGTAGCTGCCGTGGCACATTGAGCGGCTTTGGTATTCCCATGCTAGCGGCCAAGCTGGAAACACTGGATCTCTCCAATATCGTGAGAAGCCCAGTGAGAGAACTACTTAACACACACTGAATCCATGAGTTAGGAAGCTTCCTACACTAGACGATCGCTGCCCCGTGGAGTTGGGTGTACCGGGTCCTATACTGCCGTTGTGAAGACTGGAAGGTAGGTGGATGCCTAATGCCATTTTCTCAGACTAACGCTGGAACCTCCTGAATTGTGGGGTGCAAGCAATTTATCTCCTTTATTAAATGGCATAACGTCGTTTACGTGCCACGCCAAGCATGGTGGCGTAATCCCAGCACTCTGGAGGCTGAGGCAGGAGGATCATTGCAAGTTTGAGAACGGCCTGGGCTACAAAGTGAGCTCAAGGCCAGCCTAGACTGCATAGCAAGACTCTATCTCAAAAAAAAAAAAAAAAAAAAAAAAAAAAAAATCATTTACTCTGTCCAAACCACAGTCCATCAAAAAATTCTGTGTATGTGTATTTAAAGCTCACTTAGCCATTATCATAAAATAGCATTTATTAGATGAAAAAGTTCACATCAAATAGACATAATCACTGTTTAGACTGAAATCCAGAGCTGGGACCAATGAAAATGCACCAAAATAGTAAAATTGAAACATTAAACAAAGAATAGAAATGCATATAACAACATACTTCTGAGGTATCCAGAGGAACTAGAGATTACAGCATAATGTAGGCTTATATAAATGAATATTTATGTTGTATCCACTTCTCCCTAGATTGTTCATGCAGGGAGGGATCTCTGTTTTAAAAGACAAAACACCCATTGTCAGATAAGCCTTGGAAAGATGGGTAATGGTCATCCTTATATCAGATTAAATAGCTCTCATAATGTATAACATTAAAATAGATGAATATGTACATTTTTAACAAACATCATTTACTTTTAAACTGATGGTTAAACCAAACATACTTTCTTAGTGAGATCCCACAGGGATAACACGTTTAATGAACATTCAAAAGACTCTTTATTCATATAAACTATAACTTGCTCCCACTTTAACACATATGCAGTGAAATGCAATTTAAGAAAAATCTGCAGTTGGCTGTATAATTTATGCTGTAGATTATACAGAATTTCAGAAGCAGAAGACTAGAAAATGACATTTACTGAGAAATGTCATTTGGCTTTAGGTGAGGTTTTGTCTGAGATAGGGTTTCAACTATGCAGTCTGGGCTCGTCGTGAACTCTTTGTAGCCCAGGCTGGCTTTGAACATGCAGCAATCCTCGTGCTTCGGTCTCCTGAGTGCTGGGATTACAAACTTGTTTGACCGTGCCCCACCTGGTTTTAGTTTTAACTCCCTGAATTATGGGGTTAATCATTTAAAGTGTTAATACAGGGAGATATGAATAGACTATTGCATATAACAACTACAATTTTGCACCCAACTCCTTTAAGAACAACAAAATTTCACAATTTATAGGGATTTGGTAGCTTATGCCTGTAATCCCAGCACTCTGGAGGCTGAGGAGGAAGGGGAGCATAAATTTGAGGCCAGCTTGGGCTACATAGTGAATTCAAGGCCAGCCTGGACCACATACCCTGTGTCAAAAAAACCAAAAAATTTCACAACTTCTTAAATTATGAAATTATGAGCCGTTAGCATCTGAATTCCACTGGGAAAATGCTGTTTTCAGCAGTGATGACTGTTTAACAATACCTGATGTCCCAGCCATAACTGAAAGGAACCATTGGATGTACATTTTCCTCACTACATCAACACAAGTCAAGAAATTTAAGAGTTAGTTTCTTCAGTACAGTGTATCTTCTGCTATGTCAACATTCATCCTGAAAAATGTAGTACACTAGCCATTCACAGAAGTAAATTCTTGCATTTAGTTTTTCATCTCTGTATTAACGTCTATCCAGTATATTTGTTAATAGCACCTAACACAATAGGTTCATTTCTCTGGAGTTAAAAATCTTATGGAATTTGCCTGTATCAGTTAACAAGATATATAGAAGGATGAAAAAGCCATCATCAAAAAACCCGCTTAAATATCACTGTAGACATACCTCTTCCTTCCTTCAACTCCCTGTAGCAAAGCAACTTGAATTGTATCTAAAGTTTTAAGGTACAAGCGCACAATAAAGCAACAATTAAAAATATGTCTGTCTCCAGTTAGGTTTTTTTTAGCTGACTCTGGAATATAATGATCTTTGTTAAATATTAACAAGACCACCTTCCTCTCTCGTTTCTGCCCTCAATGAGAGAAACTGACCTAGTACCTCATCAGCACATTTAAGAGGACTAAAGAAATGCAGAGTGGGGAATGAAATTGAGATAGAAGTCCCCCCTAGCAGAGTTTCTGCAGAAAGAAGCAGAGAGGAATATGTTCGAAGGCACTTGGACAGAATGGGGCTCATATAAAAGATGGCAGCTGCCATCTTTTCCTTTGCATCTAAGAAAGTATAGGGGGAAAGTAAACACTCATGTCACAAATCTTACTGTACCTCACTATGGAAATGCACCTTACCAAGCCAGGCGTGGTGGCACATGCCTATAACCACAGCACTAGGGAGGCTGAGGCAGTAGATCATCACAAGTTTGAAGCCATCCTGGGCTATACAGTGAGTTCATAGCCAATCTGAAAGACATAGTGAGACCCTGTCCCCACCTCCAAGAAAAAAAGAAAAAGAAAAAAATGTTTTTCTCGGGTACTGGGAACCGAACTCACGACCTTGCGCTTGCCAGGCAGGCGCTTTTGCCGCTGAGCTAAATCCCCAGCCCCCGAAAAAGAAAAAAATGTATCTTACCAGATGAAGACTGCTGTACAATTTACCTGTTTTTGCAGTTTTTATTCTCCAGATTGTGAAGGATTACCGCAAACCGTAAGAGATTTTAAAAATGGCACTTTTACAAAAACATTTAAATGTCTACACAAGAGTAATTTAGGTGGCTTTTGATACTATGTTGATGATTGGTATGCAGAAAAAAATGAGAAGGAAAAACAACCCTGTCAGTTACTATGACCTAGACATGTTTTTAATTGTTGCTTTATTGTGCACTTATACCTAAAATGTTTACCTGGATATAATTCAAGTTTCTATACAATTCAAAGCATCTCAGACAGAGAGATAAGAAAACCTGTTTTAAATTTAAGACCTTAAATTTAAGACCTCTCTGGTACCCAATATCCAGAGTAGAGACAGAAACAAAAAACCAAGTCTGCCCCAATATACCACGGTCTCAACTTTGGATCTGCAAATTAAAACCAAGACAAGAATGACAAAAGGGAAGGAAAAGTGAGCAAGCAGGATTAGGCTGGTGGTTTTAGTTTTTCTCACTCACCAACAGTTGTCTTCATGCCTCTAGAAAGTGTTAAGAGCTTAGCTTCAGTAGCCAGCTTCTTTTTAAACATTCCATCCTCAATCTACTGTTTTGTAGAAGGCCCACCTTTCAGCAATTACTTTCAATCCAACTGGTCCTCCAGAAACCTTCAGTTTTGCTCAAGATCTCCCAGCAATAACTGTACTTAGTAAATAATGTACCTTTTTAATACCTATTTAAATAGAATGAGACCATTCTTACCATCCCAATCAAGAGACCATACAAATACTGTCTTCTGATAGTATACAGTTTCGTACTATTTAACAATATTTTGCTCCAGTACTTACCTAGTGTAGACTATGCCTCTTCACAACAGCCCACCCTACAATGTAGGGTGTATTTTTTTTTCCTTTTTATTTAGCCCATATTTGTTCCATAAAGCTCATTTTTCCCTAACCCTTCTGTTTTTCCTGCCTTTAATAAATATGAAACTTTGCCAACATTAAAAAAAATATGTATGACTGCCACCAAGTAATGATGCAGTGCTACAGAATTTGTAGCCTTTGGAATTAGAAGACACCTAAGTTTAAATGCTAGCTAGCTTTGCCCGATGTGATGGCACACATCTGTAACCCAGCCCTCAGGAGGCTGAGGCAGGAGGATCATTGCAAGTTCCAGGCCAGCCTGGGCTACAAAGTGAGCTCAAGGCTGGCCTAAACTGCATAGCAAGACCCTGTCTCAAAAAAGCAAAAATAAATAAATACATACATACATAAATAAATAATAAATAAAGTAAAATAAAATAAAATAAAAAATAAATGCTAGCTTCACCACAGTGTGGTGTTTTGTGTGCTTGGCAAAGTACTGACTTTTTTCTCTAAGGGCTTCAGTTTCTTCATCTGTGAAAGAAAGTCCTTTCTGTCACAGATTTAGTCTCAAGTCAAGTAATGTGCTTCAGTAGAGATCTGAAGGCAAATCCCATAGAAAGGAGCAGGTACTCCCCCGCTTCAAGTCAAGTCCACCAGAAAGAGGTATAGTTAAGAAACACCTGGAAATTAACATGCAAAACAATAACCTCATACAAATACAGTATCACATTCAAACAGTTATAACAGAAAAGTAAAAACAGGTATAAAAACATTCATTTATATGTGCAGAACTGGCAAAAAATTCTAAAACTTACTTAGCACATAAAATTAAAAGAACTCTAGCAATAACCTTTATTTTAATGAAAATTGAACTTTTAAAAAAAGTTCTGGAAAAAAAAAGTTCTGGGGGCTGAGGGTATAGCTCAAGTAATAAGAGCATTTGTGCAAAGCCAGCGCCACCAAAACAAAAAACAGAAAGTTCTAGGTGTTTCTCTGATGTGTTCAAATGGAATTTGATGAGTAACTGACTTTGAATCCTCACTTCACCACTGCTACGTGACCTTGCTTATGCTTCCTCAGCTGTAACCTAGAAATAACACTGCCTACATCAGGGCTATGATGAGAAGTAACTATTACATGGAATGTGTGTAAAGTGCTTAGCACTGTGCTTGGCACATCAACAGCTTCCTATCATACAGATACTGCGACGCCCAAGCATTAAGAAAACTTAACTATATTTACAGCGCTTTTTTCCTGTGGGTTCGCTTATGAGTAACGAAATGCATATTCACTTTAAAACTCTTCCCACAAACAGAACATTTAAAAGGTTCCTCTTGCTTGTGGCTCTTCCGGTGGCATGCAAGTTCTGAATCCAAAGCAAAACTCTGTGCACACGTTTCACATTTATAGGGCTTTTCTTCTATGTGAATGTTCTGATGAGAAACAAGCTCGGAGAAACAAGGAAATTTCATGTCACACTCAGGACACTGTAAGGGTTTGAATCTGGAGAATGAAAAAAAGTTTTCATCATCAATACTGTGCTGTTCAGAATCTTCCTTGTGGCTTTTCTCAGGGAGAGCAGAGTATGAAGGCTGTTGGAAGCTCTTCGCACACTCACTGTGCTGGTATTGGGTTGCTGGTGGGTAAGTATTCTCAGGCAAAGCCAGATTTGTTTTCTGATGAAAATATTTACCATGGTTAGCATGTTCACATGCTTTTCCAACAGCATGGCTTTTCTTATGCTGTGCTAATCCTGGGAGCCACGTAAAACTTTTCTTACATATATCACACATATAGGGTTTCTCTTTTACATGGCTGTTCATGTGCCGGGACAGATGGGACTGCTGGCGGAAGGTGGCCTCACACTTGGTACACTTATAAGGCTTCTCACCAGTGTGGATTCTCTTGTGTGTACTCAGGTTGGCTTTATAATTGAAGCTCTTCCCACAGTCACCACATTTATACTTTTTCTCTCTTGAATGAATTTTCTGATGCAAAACAAGATATAAATTATCACTGAAGCATTGGTCACATTCAGGACACTTGTACTCATTTTTGGCTTCTTCCGGGGGAAATTCAAGAATGTCAGAAAGTGCTTTGACTCCTAAACACTGAGACAGTTCTACTAATGGAGTATGGTTTTCAACAGTAATTAAAAGGCTTCTTAACTTTTTCTTGTAAATGGAAGTTCCCCCTGATATATTCATCTCAGGAATTCCAACTCTATCCTCAGAGGACTCTTGTGGGTGATGGACTCGGGGTGCAGCGATGGAGTTATTTTCTGAGGGAAGCTCTTCAAGTTCCAGGGACTCTAGGCTTAACTGTTCGTTAATCTCAGTGTTGTTTTTCCCTCCTGTTGATAAAAACAAAACAAAGCAACACATGGCATCTTCAAGTAATGCTAAGAAAGAACAAGCTAAGGTAGTTACACAGAAGAGCAAGAAATTGGAAAGGAATTATCTTATAACCCTGACCTGATAAATATACAAATTTAGGAGCCGGCAGGTTCTCCTGACTTTCAAAAGATCCAGTTCCTCATGAACATGCAAGGGCAAGAAGCAGAGAATGGCTATAACTAAGTCATGGTCCGGTAATAGGAATTAAGGGCAATCTTGGTAGACATTGTCTAGAGGTGTAGTTTTCCATTTATTCTAACTTAGATTTTAGGAGCTTTTCATTATTTAAACTCTCTCAAGTGACAAGTAAGCACTCAAAACTGGAATGCATATAGGATTCATATTTATCCAGAAAGAAAGAAGGCAGATGGGTGAGGTGGCACAGGCTTGTCATCACAGCTACTCAGGGGGCTGAGATAGGAGGGTTACAAGTTCAAGGCCAGCTTGGGCAACTTAGTGAGACCGTGTCAAAATAAAAAAGGGCCTGGGTATATTGTTCAGTGGTGGAGCTCCTGCCTAGCATGTATGAGTTCATTCCACAGCACTGCAAAATAAAAAGAAGGCATATGAATATTTTTATGTTTGGTATTTTCTTACAAGGTGTTGCTAAGTAGTCAAGGCTGGTCTTGAACTTAAGTAGCCTAGGCTACTCCTGAATTCTTGACCTTCCTGTGTTAGCCTTCTGAGTGCTATGATTATAGTTGTATGCCACTATGCCCAGCCTAAGTGAGTATTTTTCCACCTTAACAAGAAGCACACAGATTACCAAAAGTAGTTTTATTATCACCACAGGGGTCTTTAAAATATATTGCTAGCAAATTGCCCTTACTAGGTATGGTGGCATATGCCTATAATTTCAGCACTTGGGAGGCTGAGATAGGAGGATCGCCACAAATTTGAGGTCAGCCGGTACTACATAATAAGTTGAAGGCCAGCCTGAACTACATAGTGAGACACTGTCTTAAAAAGAAAAAATCTTCAATCTTCACCAAGGAATGATTAAGTTCATGCTGCTGTGTTTATGCAGGCAAAGAATGGCCAGTCTTACCTCAAAGACAGCTGACAGACTGGGCCTGCCAAAAAGAATTCCTTTTTATTATTTTTCCCAATATACCCAGCCCTCCTATCTGGGAGTTCTACATCTGTGGACTCAACCAACCAAACACTGAAAATAATCAAAACAATTCCATCTATACCAAACATGTACATTTTTCTTCATGTCATTATTCCCTAAACAATACAGTATAATAATTCTACATTGTATTTACATTGTTTTAGGTATTACAAGTAATCTAGAGGTGACAAAGTACATGGAAAGATGTTTGTAGGTCACATGCAAATAATATGCCATCTTATATATAAGGGTCTTAAGCATGTGCAGATTTTGGTATCCTTAGGAGAGCAGTGTTCTAGAACTACTCTGCAGATACAAGGGAAAACTGTGTTCATTTATAAAGCCAATATATTAATACAAAAGGGATCCTTCCTTCCTAAGAAATGAAGTCCTATGACTATTTCAACTCACTGACTGGAAAGGATTTCTGTATGGGTGTAGCATATGGGGATTGAAGTAGTACCCAGTGGTTTTGCTGACTTGAAGATATTGAGTTTAGAGATCTGGGATACCAATCAAGGCCACTAAGATTTGAGAGCAAAATAATAAAATAATAGCTGCCCATAAAGAGAGCTCAGGAAACCGATACAGGGCCCCTTTAAGACTTGCTGAGTACTAATCTGTAAGCACTAGGAAACTATCCAAAGCCATGATAAAGAATCACGGAAAAGGAATACACAGAATAACTAGCTTACATTCCTACCAGCCAATGTAGAGAGACTGGCCCTTTAACACACAAGACATCAAGAAGTCAACTCGGAAAAATATTATCTTGACAGTAGGCCAGCCATGTGTGGGGCTGCACGGCTGTAATCCCAGCACTCAGGAGGCTAAGGCACGATGCTCACCCTGAGTTGGAGGCCAGCCCGGGCTGCATAAGTGAATTCAAGGCAAGCCTGAATTACATAGTGAGACCCTGTCTCAAAACACCAAAAAAAACAAAACGACAACAACAAAAAAATAGTAGGCCACATTAGCATTAGATTGAAGGCTTGTTTGTTTGTTTGATAATAGGAACTGAACTCAGGACCTTGCACTTGCTAAGCAGGTGCTTGTGACACTGAGCTACATCCCCAGCCCTAGATTGAAGGCTGATCTGAACCTGCCTAACAATGTAAAAAAGCAAGGAGCAAACCCAACCCCAAGTAACTTTTTCTTTTTTGAGATAGGGTCTTGCTATGTAGTTTAGGCTGGCCTTAAATTTACTATATAGCCTTGAACTCATGGGATTGTCCTGCCTCAGCCTCCCAAATGCTGGGATTATAGGTGTGCACCAACACACCCAGGTCAATTCCAAGTAACTTTAATCCATCCCACAACAAAGTTCAAAAATGTTTTAAAGTATAAAACAAAATCCAGCAAACAACAACATAAAATTCACAAAGTCCAAAATCCAGCAAAAACTTACCAGGTATACAGGAATGTGTATATGGCCAATAACAAGAAGAAAAATCAGTCAATAAAAACAATAATATAATGATAAAACGCAGAAAAATATTAAAATAGCCATTAAAATATACTCTATACATGAACATAACAAGAGACAAGTGGAAGATATAAAACATGAGTTATGGGACAGTTTAGCTACTTAGCTCCAGTCAGAGGTAAAACCTACTCAGGCATAGAAATACTATATATAGTCCCTTTTATATAAAGAAGGTATAGCATCTTTTAAGAGCATATCATTAGCAAATTATAATCATCTATATTAATGGGGTTTTTCCAAGTAACACTGTAAACTGACTGCAACAAATACTTGGGAAGATTATCATATATTGGGTGAAACCACAGCCACTGTACTAGATTAAATCTTTGAGTTTCAGAAATCATCTCTTGCCAGGTGTAACAGTACATACCTGTAATCCCAGCACTTGGGAGGCTGAGGTAGGGGGATCACTGAGAATGTGATGCCAGCATGGGCTACATAGTGAGTTCAAGACCAGCCTGCATTATATAGCGAGACCTCTCACAAAAAAAGAAATCTTCTCTTGCTGGGAATGTGGTATATGCCTGTAGTCCCAGGACGTGGGAAACTGAGGCAGGAGGATTGATGTGATTTTGAGGTCAGCCTTGGCTACACAGTGAGTTTAAAGTCAGCCTGAACTACATAGCAACACTTTGTCTCAAAAAAAAAAAAAAAAAAAAAAATCAATCATCTTTGAGCTGGGTGAAGTGACACATTCCTGTAGTCCCAGCACTTGGGAGGCTGAGGCAAAAGGATCATCACCGAGAGCGCTAGACCATCTTGGGCTATACAGTGAGTTCAAGGCCAGCCTGAACTACATAGCAAGAGCCTGTCACACACAAGAAAAATGCTATTTCAGATTTTGGAACTTGTTCTTTCACCTTTTTTAAAAAAAACTTCTTTCATGAAACTTCTTACCATATTCATATATAAGATGTAATGGAAATATATGGTGAATGTTTAAATTTTTAAAAACTATTATAGTAGAAGACATATTGCCATTAAGTAATCCCCTTTAAGATACTCCACTCTAGTTGAACACCCTTATCTCATCATTCTTGCCACTTTTGTTTTTTTTTTTTCCTTTTTGAGACAGCATTTCACTGTGCAGTTCTGACTGGCCTTGAACTCATTTTGTAACCCAGGCAGGCCTCAAACTCAGAGCGATCCTCCTGCCTCAGCCTCCTGAGTGCTGGGATTACAAGTGTGCGCCACCACATCTGGCCATCTTGGGCATTTTCTAAAGCAGTTCTGGAAGTCTTCTTTTATGAGTCTTTTTAGTTGTGCTGTCATAGCTGCTTCAATGTTCTGAGGCAATTCAAAATGTTTCCCTTTCACAGTCATTTTGATTTGAGAAAGAGCCAGAAATTACAGAGTGCCAGATCTGGTGAATAAGGCGATCAGGATGCACCATCATGTTTTTTACAAGCCCACCTTTCTGTTAGATGGCACTCAGCAGCAGCATTCATAATTTTGATCACATCTCATAAAGACACAAAAGAGGACTTCCAGAATTACTTCAGAAAGTGGCAAGAACTATGGGCTAAGTGAGCAGGAGGTATTTTCAAGGGAGTTAATGACAGTGTATCTTCACTGTAATGAATGTGTAT
>NW_004955442.1:13860281-13927948 GCF_000276665.1 Chinchilla lanigera | reverse complement strand
GCACTACCACACGCAGCCTTGCAATGAATTCTTTTTTTTTTTTGGTTTTTCTCCGGTACCGGGAACCGAACTCACGACCTTGCGCTTGCCAGGCAGACGCTTTGCCGCTGAGCTAAATCCCCAGCCCATGAATTCTTAAAATGTAAACATTACTTATATTTTGATCTCTTGTAAATTGCCCAGGAATAGGTCCCGCCTCACCATAACAACATGTGAACAAGACATTAGATCCTCCTAAAACTGATGAAAGTTCAAAAATGCAGGAAAAACTGCCTTACCCATCAAGGCCACATCCTGAGAACACTCCTGTGTGGCCTCTCTGCTAAGGGACCTCTGGGCAGGGTGCAGACCTACACATTCCTCTTGAGAAAAATACACAGCCAGATCGTCAAACAGTATTGGTTCCTGAAACAACATGAGAGGCCATCTCAGTAACAAGAAGTTAATGAGTCAATCTGTCCCTCGGTCTGGGAAGGCTGAAAGAGCTAAAAACATCAGATACAAGGGACCAAAAGGCTCAGAGAAAAGTTCCTTAGTGTTGGGGTAGGGTACAAACAGGTTCTAGGGCTGGGTTCAGGAAGGAGAGAGTAAACATGGACGTAAGTTTTGAGGCAGTGGTAAAAGGATCAAGACAGTATGCTGTGAGAATGGCATCTTCCCCGGAAGAGAAAAGATGAAGATTCTCAGGGGCGGGTAACCATTAAGTAAGGATGCTCCGAGTGAAAGGAGGAAAAATCATGAAAGAGAAGTTCCAGGGTTCTCCCACCATCTTTCCCTGCCCGTTCTGTCTCTTCGCCGTGAGACTCGCTGCTCAGCTCTGCCCCGAGAATCCTCCTTCCCTAAGTTTACTGGTTCTTTAACGGGACTGTGGTGTGACTAAGAATCACCTGGGCTTTGTTATCATTATTACCCAACAGGTGTGAAGACTAGAAATGTGGAATTTTGAGAAGCACTCCAGAAAGACAATTTGGGAAACTGTTACCGACCCCTCACGAAGACTCTGTTCCCCGGCTGTGGTTTTGAAAAGAGGAAAAACCACTTCTGAGGACAAAGACACCGGGCATACCGGGTACCGGGTACCAAGCACACTCGCGTCGCGACAGCTGGGTTCAACCCCCCTCCGCGGTCGTCCAGCCGAGGCCGGAGAACAGCCACACACCGTACACCGGGAAAAGGCACCTCGTCTCACCTGGGGGCCGGGGGTCGCGAGCGTGGACGCCATCGCGGGTGTGAGGAGACCGTCTTCAAGTCGCCATAGGAATGTCTAGACAGAACTGCCGGGGGAAAGAAAAGTCCTTGGTCTACCCCGAACCTCCCTAAATCCCTCGGAGTACCCGAGCCTTCCTCACTACTCTCGAGCCCCTTTGAAAACCTGAACCGAAAGCTCCTCTTCAGCTCATCCCCGAAGGGCGCCCACTTACGGCTGCAGGAGTAACGAGAGCCCCGCTCTACCCGGGCAGGTGTGACACCAAACGGCGCCCAATCGAGAGGCGATAACGGCCGCCTCCGCCGCCGCCAAACTCCCACGCTCCCATGCTCCCCACGCACGGGCCGCAGGGAAGCCGCCGGAAGCTCTGCTCCCCAGCCGCCGCGGCCTTTTCTCGCTGCACTCTGATTGGCCGGCGGGCCCCCAGGGGGCTGACCCTCTTCTCAATAGACCAATCCAGCAACTGAACCGAGGACCGGTACGCCGGGCAGCTGCGGGAAGGAGGTGCTCCTGCCTTTCTACCACCAAGTATTTCCGGCTCCGCCCACGGGGTCTCCTCGGAGAGATCAGTCCTATTGACCTGCTCAAGTGCAGCGTTAGGGAGACTCTGGAAGACGTGATGTTTCTGACAAAAAAGAGAACAAGAAGACAGACTCTGGAACTCAAAAGAGAGTCGGTAACGGGTCGGGGTAGTATCGAGTGGGGGCTGGCGGGTCTGAAACGTGTGTCTCCAGGGTTAGGTGCGTGAGAGGCCAGGGATGCGGGGCTGGACCTCGGCCTGAGCGGCCGCTGCCTTAAATTATGGGATGGAATGTGAAGGGGTGTCATTCTGCCCTCATAAGGTTCCGATCTAGTTGGGTCTCGTTTCCGACCCAAAACATTCTAGGGTGTGGTGCTTTGTGCCCGCTTACGAAGGCTGAACGGATACTCGGAACCACAGCGGACCTCAAGCGGGAGTAGAAGCATTGGTTTGCGTCGCAAGACGTTGGTCACCTCACATTTGCCCTTCTCCAGTGACACATGTGCCCCATGTTACAGACATTGGGTGCTGTGGTGTAAAGATTGGGAATTAGAAAACTGCCACAAATTGCTTGGGTGATGGGGTCAATTTTTAAAGGTACAAAGAGATCAGAATGCCTCTCCTCCATAATTTAAAAGATAATGTCAAAGTGAAAGGAATTTTCAGTTAATGAAGGCATAAGGGAGGACGAGAAAAGACAAAGATAATAGATTCCGTCAAATTTCTGAATACCTTTCAACTTATTATTTTACTTGGGGAATGGTTGTATGGTTAATAAAACAGTATTACGAGAATTGAGTAGTAGTTGGGTTTGGTGAAATAACAGATAGGATAGTTTCAGCTGTAACAGAAAAACAAAAAAAGGATAGTGTTCAAAGATAGGGCACTTGGTTGATTCAGTGGCTCAGTGACACAATCAAAGCCCAACACCGTCATGTTACTTCTTCCTCAGCCATAACAATTTGTTGAAAGTGACAGTGGCATCAGTATAATACGTGCAGACATGTACTGTGTCGTGTACTCATCCCAAACCAGTCATTATCAAAACGAAAGACTGTGGTAATAGCGGTTAGCCCACCATGCTTCATAAGGACCTATAGCCTTCCCTGGCTGTATACTACACAAAAATCAAAGCTCTGTTGGAAGTGGGAAAAAGAAAATAGAAAAAGTCAGATAACTGTATTTCAGGTAGTCTCTGTTAACAGCTAAGCAGCAGTCATTGTGGAAAAGGGTTACAGAAGAGCTACTTGAGGGTCCCAGATGAAGGAGAATGGTGCTTCAAGGACAGCAGGAGAATGATAGAAACAATTTGAAGCATATATGCGCAAGAAGAACCAAAAGCCTACTATATATTGAGGCCTAGGTAAATAAGATTATCTTCTCCCAGCTTCCATGAGAGGTTGAGCAAATTAAAGAACTGGTATTTACTGATCTCCAGTCTCTTATTGAGGGAATTGTGGCTGCATCTTGCATGGACACATTGTACTTTCACCAAAGACAAGAGACACTCAGATTTAAAGCTAGTTTCACCTCTAGCTGAATAAGTGTCTCTTCAGGAGAAAGAGGACCTGAACTCTAAAATGTACCTGCAACAAGTTAATGCCACTAAAACGGGCTTTACTATGTGTCAGTTCCAGCCAAATTGGTTTTCAGTGAAGAATTGTGGACCTTGTGGTACCGATTGATTCTTACAAAATACAAGTTTCAGTGAGAGACTCTTGGAGGGTTAGGATTAGACACAATGAGAACAGAAAAGAAACAGTGCACTGGATAATAAAATAGAGGACTACACGCTTACATAATTCTTCCCCCAAAGGACATATCAGATTAAGACTTCGGAGATCAGGGTTTAAATGTCTGAGATTTACTGGCCTAGGAGTTGCAGAGGTAAAATGGCCAGTGCCGTGCCTCTTCCTGCCCTGCACTGTACAGAAAAGTTGAACCTCGAAGGATGAGGCATGGAGCCAGCCTGAGAGGGGAGAAGAGTTACACAGAGGGTGTCAAACCTTCTCTGTCTGTTGGAAACAATGCCCTAACAGTCAGAGTAAACTTAATTATGTGAAAGCCGTTTATGACCTGCAAGTCATTTAAAAATTATAGCACTGAGTAATAAGAACTTAGTAAAGCAAAGGTTTTCACTTACTTGGTAGGAGAGTAAATGATTATATTCTTTTGTTAAGCAAAACAGGAATATGAATATTCCAGTCACTCTGTAAGCAAATAAACATCTTGTTTAAGCATCAGTCCTTTGTGAGTCTGATTGGTAAGCCCAGTCTCAGGGTACACTGTGAGAGTATTAGTAGAGAAACAGACCCTCTGTTGTACTGCCCTGATAGGAGCTATGTGGCCACAAAGTCATCCTCTTCCACCTCTGCTTTGGTTCTTATTGCAGGAAGCAGTATCATCCTGGGTGGTCCAGTTTATACCCTTGAATCATTTCACACCAAAAGAGAATTTCTTTGAAAGCAAAATATTTTTGTTCCTAGTGTCCTGGTTTGGATCCGTGCAGATATTAACAAACCCCATAGAACCATGAGTCTGGACAGTTTATTCCAACTCATGCCAGTCTGGTGAAACCTTTCAGCTCCCCGGGGAATGATCCAGGGTGGTGCAAAGTCCACTTAGGCAAGGCGGATACTGGTCAACAAGCTGACAATCCACAGAGCTTCCCATGAAGTGGCTTCTTCATGATTTCCAGGACTGTGAAAAAGATGTTTTCAGAGGGGCTGGGGATTTAGCTCAGCGGCACAGCGCCTGCCTGGCCAGCACAAGGTCGTGAGTTCGATTGCCGGTACCAGAAAAAAAAAGATGTTTTCAGAGGTCTCCCTGTAAAGACTGCTCTTGAAAACTCATGGCTTTCCTCCTGGGTAATTCAGGAAAATTGTGATCCAAGTGAAGGACTCATGGCTTTTAATGATGAACTAGTTTGTTTTGCTGATCAATCAGGTTTTTTGTTGTTGCTTCTTGGCTTTCATCTTTCATAGTGGGCACTCAGGGCTGCCCCTGGGGAGAGGAGCTTCATTCTGCATACAGTAACACCCTTGGGTGGGTGTCATATTGTAAAATGGGTAGAGCAATACCTAACTTTTAGGGTTATAGAGGAAATAAGAGAAAATGTACTAGGCCGGGCGTGGTGGCGCATGCCTGTAATCTCAGTACTCAGGAGGCTAAGGCAGGAGGATTGTTGCGGGTTCAAGACCAGCCTGGGCTACAAAGTGAGCTCAAGGCCAGCCTGAACTGCATAGGGAGACCCTGTCTCAAAAAGTCAAAAAATAAAAAATAAATTAAAAAATTTTTAAAAATGTACTGAAAGGACTACCACACAGTGTTTAGAATATAGTGGGCACTTCACCAAATATGCGTCCACCCATATTCCATTCTAGAAGTTCCGTTGTTTGTACAACAAATGCATTGTTGTACAAACCATAATCACACATGTCCAAGACAGTGTGTGTCCTTGTCACTATTTGTGTTCGTGGTGCCAGGCCTCTAAATGAGGACAGAAGGAAGGAGAAAAGAATTCAGTTTCAAAGCTTGGCCTTCATCTCACACGTGCTTTTTATTTATAAAAATACAGTGCTTGTCCATGTAAATAATATCTCTTGAAGGATACTAGGGAAAAAAATGGTAAACAGGGGTTACCTGGAAACCTCTGGTACTTAGAATCAGGGAGGGAAAGTTATTTCTCTTATTGTTCGTTTGTTTATTGGAGACAGGTTCTTGCTGTGTAGTTCAGGCTGGCCTTGAACTCACTGTGTAGCCGGGATATAGCTCAGTGGCATAAGCACCTGCCTGGCAAGCATAAAGTCCTGAATTCGATTCCTGGTACCAAAAAAAAAAAAAAAAGGAAGAACTCACTGTGTAGCCCAGGCTAGACTCGAATCACAGCAATCCTCCTGCCTCAGTCTCCCGAGTATTGGGGTTACAGGTGGCTAGGATGCTTATTTTCACTACGTATCCTTCTTTTTTAAATTTACCACAGGTATGAAGTATTTCTAAAACATTTTAATGTCAGAAAAATCTCCCCAAGTTAAATCCAAACAAAATATCTTGCTGGAGTCAGGCATGATGGTGCATGCCTGTAATCCCAGTACTTGGGAGGCTGAGGTAGGAAGATAGCCATGAGTTCAAGGCCAGCCTGGGTTACATAGTGAGTGAGACTGTGTCTCAAAAAAAATCTCGTTGGACACATTTGTGTAAAAAACTCATTATGTAAAGAGGAAATATAAATAATTTCACAAAAATTGAAAAAATGTACTGAAAGGACTACCTCAAGTCCTTTTAGTACATTATGGCCTCAAGCATAAGAAGTGCATATGAAAATAATAATCTTTTTCACTTGGATTACAGTGAGGTAAAGAATTTTACCTCATTTTGGTGAGGGTGTGGGCCATTTGCAGCAGCTATAAAGTCCTTGCACTCTTAGCATGAGAACACAATGGTAAAATCTTTCTGACAAACAGTCTGGGTTGTTTTTCCCCCAAAGTTAAAATGTGGTTAATTAAAAATAATTTTAACTAACATTCTAGGAATTTTTCTTGAGGAAGTGCAGATGGTGCCCCTAATTCACCATGGTTTCACTTAAGAACATTTTGGCTTTACAGTGATGCAAAAGCAATACCCACTCAGTGGAAACCAGAATTTAGTCTTTTCCCAGGCTAGCAGAATTTAGTATAATACTCTTGAGATGTTGGGTAGCAGCAGCTGCACTAAACTGCAGCTCCCAGCAAGCCACATGTACAGGAGGATAAATAGCTGGGCACAGTGGTGCATGCCTGTAATGCCAGCTACTTAGCAGGCTGAGGCAAGGAGGGTCACTGTGAGGCCAGCTTGGACAACTTAGTCAGACCCTGTATCCCCTTCAAAAAAGTGTAGGGATGTAGCTCAATGAGTAGCTGAATTTTATCCTCATCAAGCAAAAACCAAAACACCCTCAATGATGAGGAAGGGCCTCAAGTAAACATTAAAATGCCTAGATTTCTGGAGAGATCTTGGCTTTGGAAATTCTTGGAACTTCAAAAAGGAAGGGCAGAGCCTGTCCGTGTAATAATACTTGCTGCTCTCCCTGGGCCAGAATAGCCTGAGTATATCCCTATCTCCAGAGTTGGGAGAGGGTTGTGGAGGTTTGGGTACTGTCAGTTTGATTAGCTTTCAGATCCATCCATCCATCAATGGCTTGGTGGAGCAAACTTCTAGGTGTTTCTGGGTGGGTTAAAAGGCTTGGGCTTGAGATCTGTGTCTGAGTCCTGGTCCCTTCCTCTCTGGCACTAGTTGCTACTCTGCTTCCTGAGCTCCATGAGCTAAGCAGGTTTACTCTGTCGCACTGTGATGTTCTTGCCTTGCTGCCAGTTGACGATTGACTGAATCCTCTTAAAACATGAGCCAAATTAAACTTCTCTCTCTTTAAGTTATGGGTGTCAGGTACTGTGTCTAGCAGTGAGAAAGCTGACTAATACAGTTGTTCAGCTGAGGGGCTGGGGATTTAGCTCAGCAGCACAGCGCCTGCCTGGCAAGCGCAAGGTCTTGAGTTCGATTTCCGGTACCCAAAAAAAAACACACACAAAAAAACCAAATAGTTGTTCAGCTGAGAAGACAGGAATTGAAGGCTTTCCTTCAAAGGCCAGCTTGGTGTGTGGCCAAACTATAGGAAATTCCTGGCCTTTTACCACTGTTAGTGCCTTTAGGTATCACTCTGCTTATCTGAGGCTAGAGGGTGAACAGGTTATGAGCTGTCAAGAGAGAAACAATAATATGCATGATAAAACACTTAGAACCAGCGGGAAAAGAAACACAACTCTCAGAACAAGAGCTCCTGGAGAAACAGGCGTGGAGGAGAGACATGACAGTTTTGCCCAAGTTCTGCAATTGGAGGAGTTTCAGCTGTAGCAAACCTTTCATTTCAGAAAGAGAGGATAGTAATCTCAAAGCTAGTAGCCTATAGGATCAAGTGGAATATATCAAAACACTGCAGAGAGAGTGAAACCAGGAAGGCAGAAGCTTAGAGGACCCATCAGTACTGTCCTTTGAGCTGACTGGATCATCCTTGAACCAGTCCTGGTGACCAGCAGATGCCCCTCCTTCTCTTGCTTCTGCTGGGTCATCTGAGCTAATCACTGAGCCACATGAGAAAAGGATGACCTGAACTAATTAAACCAATGAGAAACCACTTTGGAACAGGAGATGGGGTGAAATTTATTTTAGAGGATGACTACTTTGAATATCCCTGTAGTGACACATGGTGCCCTTTCCTGATCATAAATGAGATCTTGTACCACTGTAGGTGGTGTATGGGAAGCCCTGAGGAAAGAGTAACTTCTTCATTTGTGTTTTAAAAGTATTTTTGAAGTTGGGCTGGGTGTATGTGCCCTTCTTAGCCAGTTCATCTCATAGCGCTGTATGTAGAACCCTGGAAACAACAGAATTCCTTACTTTGCCATCACCTAGTCCTTGGGAGTGCTTCTCAAACTTTAATGTGCTTACACTTTATCTGGGGATCCTCTTGAGTGCCAGTTTTAAAGTTAAATGCAAATTCTGATTCAGTCAATATGGATGGGTCCTGAGATCCTGTCTCTCCCCACATGTACCCTGGACTGGGGGTTGAACTCTGGGCTTTCACACTGACCTACTTTCTGAGCTCTTTTATTTATTTTTTATTTTGAAACAATCTCACTAAGTCGCTGAATTGCCCCGGTTAGGATGGAAGTGGGGATCCTCCTGTCTCAGCCCCCGAGAATGCCAGGATTATAGGGGTGTACTAACTCACCTGGCCAAAATTCTGCGTTCTTAAAAGTCCCCAGCTGATGCTGAATCACAGCGCACAGTGAGTAGCAAGGACCCAGGTAAGGTTTTCCCTCTTGCATTCATCATCCATATTCTAACAAGTTGAAAAAGGCAGAAAGAAATGGAGAGCAAGCAATTTTCTTGACTGTAGGCAGATTCTTCAGCCTTTAATTATGTGAATCCTTATAGTTATTTGAAAGCAAAGAATACATTTCTGTTTTTAAATTTCTTCCCGACACAGATTCCCTACTCACAAATTGCAGATCCTTTGATATAGAACGCTCCCCCAACCTCAGGAGAACTGTCACCTGCCTATTGTGCAGTGGCCACCCCAACCTCCTGGCCCCTACTGTCAGCGCAGGCGTGTAGGGCCGCGGGGCTGAGCTGGCGGCAGCCTTGATTTTTGGATCAGGACCGCTCGTTGAAGCTTTGTGTTGTCACGTCTGCAATAGCGGCGCCCACGTCCAGTAACCAGTGTGAGATAGGGAAGTGGTGGCCGCGAGCAGCAGCCTTCTTATGCCCCATACGCGGGACCAAGGGCCCGCGGACGTCGGCCTGCATCTATTGAGAGCCCACAGCTGGCGATCCTTCCCTTTGCGCTAGCTCGCGGGTCTCGTGCTGGGGAGACCCCAGCCACTTGGCGATGCTTGCCCATTTCTAAGATGGTGGCAGAGGCGTCATGCCTGGCGGCGTACGGTGGGGCGGCGGCCAATGGGCTTCCGGACTGTGCCGCCGGTGGGGCGCGGGAGGCGGAAGTGCAGTGGGCCACCGCCTCCGTCCCGGCTGCGGCCCCGGCCTGTTACATAAGGCGTTTGGGACTGCGAGTAGTCTCGCGTCTCAGCTCCTTGCTCCCCCAGGATGCACTGAGCCCCACGACGCCGCCCGTAGCCGCGGCCGGCTCCCGCCAGAGGTAAGGCGGTGGGGACGGGGTGGAAGCGGGGGTTGCGGGGGAGGTGACACTGGAGCTGCACCGGGCCGGGACCTGCGAGAGGCTGGGCCCCGGGCCGAGAGCGTCCTCCCGGGGGAGCCCAGCCCGCGGGTCAGCTTCGGTGGCTGCGATCAGGGTTCAGAGGCGGGCAAGCGTCGCGGTGGCAGTGCTGTCGGGAGTCGGCCCTTTTCTTGGGGCCGCTTCCGCGCCGGGCCCCAAGGTGGGTTGTCCTGGAAATTGGAAATAAAAGAGCGGTTTGGGTCGCACCCCGTGGTGTCGCTGGAGGTAAAGGGTCTGCCCTGCTTGTTTCGGCCTTACCTCGCCTGGCCCTCGCTTCCGTTTGGTACTTGTGGAGTCGGGGTAGTTGTTTGCCGACTTTGTTTGCCCCGCTCCAAGTTCGGGGCTCCGGCTTCCCACCCTCTGCGTCGTACTCTCCTCGCTGTACTTTTTGGTATTAAGACAAATGTAAGCTTTCCAGTCCCGTTAGTTATAGGCCAGCCATGCTGACCCTGCAGAACCTACTCGGACTTCTTCCAGCTTAAGCACTTGCTGAGGAGCAAGAAGGGGGTCGGTAGCTTGCGTGATTTGACCCGTTGGGAAAATTGGTGGGGAGGCTAACAAGTATCTCTGTGCCCAGCCAGTGTCAGAGCCCAGAGCCTGGAGGATCAAGCAAGGGGGTATTCTGCAATAAATGTCAACTTTGCTTCTTTAATCTCTTTTCCCTTGGCCAAGTCCTTGGGCCATGTGCTTTTTGTGTCACTCTTGTCATTCCTTGATCCTGAAAGAAAAGTCTTAACAACCCAGCAGTGTTTGGAGTGGAACTTACCGTGAAAGTGTTGCCAATTGCAGACGTTTTCCTTTTACCAAAGCACTGAGAGCATAAAACCCCTAGTTAATGCTTACCTGACCATGTAGGGAGTTACATGACGCCAAAGGTCTCTGTGCAAACACCGCCGCCCAAGTAGACGAAACGTTGAGAAGAGTTTTAGAAGTCCTGTAGCCATAATTCTGGCTGACAGGGCAGCAAGCGGGGGGGTGGGGGGGGGGGGGGGGTGTCTTTTATATCACTGACTTAAAAAGGAGCAAAAGATGTCAAATAGATATATGCACTCAAACACAGATACATACATGTCAATGAACTGTTTTATGCTCAGTTAGGAGATGAGATTAAAAGCTAGAAGAAACCCCAGAGCCATCTTTCCAGACAGTCCAATCACAGCAGTGAATGTAGGTTCCATCCCCCCACTATAAGATTTTGTACCTATCAAAAATATTGTGGAAGACAAAGCCCTGAGCCTACCATGGAGTGTGACAGGGACCAAAGATTCCCTTTAAGAGGAGCCCTGAGCTCAGGGATTAGACAAGATGAGCAAAGCTCACCCTCCCGAGCTGAAAAAATTTATGGACAAGAAGTTACTGAAATTAAACGGTGGCAGACAGGTGCAAGGAACATTGCGAGGATTTGATCTGTTTATGACCCCTGTGATAGATGCATGTGTGGGGATGGCAGCTAGTGGGCAACAGAACGATATTGGAGTGGTGGGAACAAGGAAATAGTATCATGTTGGAAGACTTGAAACAAGTTTAAAAAAGGACTGACTTCAGTAGACAAATCCATGCTCCTTTTTTTTTTTTAACTTATCTGTATTTGTTACATCTTAAAGCAGAATGTGCATGCCCCTCTTGAAGGTGCTAGTTTCACTATGACTGAAAATTGACTCATACACATTTTTATATTAAATTTTTTGTTACATAAAGTTTTATAATAAAAAAATAATGTGCAGATCAGCCCTTTGAGTGTGGGACCTGCATGGGCGGCTCCACCACTATGTGGTTTGCTGGGAGTTTCATTTCACAGACTTACAAGACATGCTGGGTTTCAGTGAAGATGATTAAAACCTGTCACAAAATCAGACATAGTCTTGTGTCAGCGTGCATGCATAACACACACAGTTTTTCAGAAGTTCTCTGCAACCTATCTTTAGCATCTCCTAGTTATAACTTGAAGTGACTTTGTCACTGTGTTTGTTTTAACCACACCCCTGTGTAGACAGTGTGGAGAGTATCTTTAGATGTGACTTGTCCGGTTTGCTTAGCAACAGCATGCTCCTGGCCAGAGTAGGAGAAAATTCCTGGATGTCAGGAGATTTGAGGGATAAAAGATTGACTGGAAATGAGACCAGGAAGGATGCTGTCATCAGTGATTGGGTGTGCCCACACACCCTGTCCCTGCCTCTGGGAAGGGTTTTGATCAGGTGGATGTAAAATCCTTACATTGTAGTCACAGGGAACAGACATAGTTGTAGAACCCTTGAGCTCAGGAGCCTCCTGTGAACCCTGTTTTGCTCTGCTGAAATAAGCCAGAGAGCCCATGTACATTGTATCAGTTGTGTCCCACTTTAATAAAATGTATCTGCTTTCCAGAGGGTTTTTTTTGTTTTTGTTTGTTTGTTTGTTTGTTTTTTGTGGTGGTAGTACTGGGGGTTGAACTCATGAGTGGCTTACCAGTGAGCTACATGTCCAGCTCTTTTTATATTTTGAAACAGGGTCTCACCAAGTTCCCCAGGCAGGTCTTAAATTTGTGATTTTTCTACCTCAGCCTCTTAGTGGGATTACAGGTGTGTCCCACTGCACCCAGCTCAGACGCATCTTCTCTTAAATGGTGGCTCCACAGCTACACCTTACCTCCATCACCTCCTGGAAGAAATGCATAAAGCCCATATGTGTTTAACACCTCAGATCCTCTGCAGAAAGCAAGGCTGGGGTGCGGGCTCTGCGCTGAAACTGGTTCTGCTTTTGTTGTGGGAAGTGCTTTCAAGTACTATGCAATGATGGCCTGCAAAGGGATTCTGGTAGTGCCAGTCTCTTTTAGGCTTAGGTCAAATGCTACATCTGAATCACCAGGCAGTTGTAAATGCCTTTGATGGCTCCTTCCTTATATCCTTCTTTTGTTTTATTTTGAGACAGGTTCTTACTATGTAGTTCAAGGCTGGCCTTGAACTTACTACGTACCCCAGGTTGGCCTTCAACTCCCTTCTGCCTCAGCCTCAAGACATAGACCACCACGCTCCACTGATGTGTTCTTTTTAACATGACCTCTGAAAGGTGCTGGTTGGCAGAACAGTGCAGAGTCTCTGTGAGCCCAGATATACCGTGGCTAATTAAAGAATGACCTATGTGTTGAACACCAACTGTACACTCTCTGTTAGGTTCATATTTTGGTACTGGCACTAGGATATTTGCTCAGTGCTTATGGAGTGAGAGGAATGGGTGTGAATGGGAAGCCAGGGCTTTCTGCAGGAAGTGGCTGGGGGCCCATGTCAGCACTGAGTAATGCTTCATGCAGCTGCAGTATCCCAGTGAGGAGGTTTGACAGTCACCGCAGGGTAGCCACAGCTCAGAGGTTTGAGATGATCAGGTCATGAGGAAGTGACAGCAAGTGGTAATTATCCCCCTTATTCTGCTCTTCAGCAGCTCATATCCCCTCACCATTTCTTCCCCAGGCAGAGCCCATAGGAGGGCACATACTCCTCCAAAATGATGAGAACCAGCTATGAGTGCAACAACGTAGGTTTTTCAAACGTCTCTCCAAATTAATATAACCACCTATTTTACCCTAGAATAGACTCTTAACACTGACTTTTAAATACAGCCCCCTAAGAATAGCATAGCATTTTGGGCACTGCTGGCCAGAAATAAATATTCTAAACACAGATTTAAAGTTCAGGGGAGTGAAAAGGAAGTGATTGTGGGCAGGGACACAAAACATGTTGGAGAAAGTCTTTTTTCCCTTTGCTCCCACAGGAAGACAAAAAAAAAATGGTTTTTGTCATCTTTAATAGACCACATCTAAAGAAAAAAATCTTCCAGCTTTATTTTTTTGTGGAATAGTTGTCAAGTGGAGTTGTTTTTTGTTTCTTTTTTTTTCTTCCCAGAAATAGAATCAATTTAGGCAGATAGGTTTTGAAATTTGAACCCATAACTATTAGAAGAAAGCATTTCCATTATATAAAATAGGTAGGTAATTTTCCCTTAGGTACTAAAAAGGCCTTTGTTCTAGAAACTGTTAATGCAGCAATATTTCTAGCCTTTCCTGGCAATATGTGTAGTGCCATTGGATACCTTTTCCACACTTGTTTCTCTGGAAGATGCTTGTTTTGACAGTAGTTGTAACTGGTTCATAGAAGATTCATCCTTTGGTCTTTCTAAAGTTTAGCACATCTTATAGATCAGAAATTTGCTGCTCTTTGGAGTTTCAGATTACTTTGCTTATCCTCTAGCTCTGCTTTTTAACCTTTCATTAAAATATCCATGAAGAAAAGTACACTGCCTAACAGATCTGCGTAGCTTTAACATACTTGTGCAACCCTCTGCTGTGTTTTAAAAAAAGTTCTTTTTCTCATAAGAACTACAAAAAAAAAGTAACATTGTATTGGGAATAGAGTAAGCATAGGATTCCTTTTTGCTTTATGTTGCACATGAATTCTGATTTTGCTATGAACATGGGTTACTTTTACACTTTAAAAAATACAAAGGTTTAAAAAGAGCATTTTCCTCCCTCCAGAGAAGGAGAATGTTTTTTTTAAAGCCTTTATGAAATGAATTTTTAAAACTTGTAAATTTTTTTAAATTGGATTTTGGCCAGGCGTGATGGTGCACACCTGTAATCCCCGCACTCAGGAGGCTGAGGCAGGAAGACTGCTGCAAGTTCAGTGCCAGCCCGCGCTACATAGTGAGTTCAGGACCAGCCTGAACTGCATAGCCAGACCCTGTCTCAAACCCACCCACCTCCAATTAGATTTTGTACGGCACTGAAATTCCTCAATAATGATTACACAAGAGTCCTTTAAAATGTTTTTGTGAGGCTGCTTGGCATCCAGGTCTACAAGTACCTCTTCTTTGAAATTTTGAATCTTTTTTAGAATGTTTATTTGTGGCATTAGTACACAAAATGCTACCTTTTTTTTTTTTTTCTTTTTTTTTCTTTTTTTGAGACAGGGTCTCACTATGTAGCCCAGGCTGGCCTCATATTCACAGGGATCCTTCTGCCTCAGCCTCCCGAGTGCGGGGATTACAGGCGTGTGCCACCACACCTGGCTAGTGCTATGCTTTTTTGAGTTATTTAAAAGTCAGCACTTAGTCTATTTTAGTCCAAAGTGGGTATTAATTCTCATAATTTGAAGACACACTAATATTTCCAAGTCATTACTAATTAAAAACAGCCCATGAGAGTATTTTGATATAAAAATGTATTAATTTCACATATCACCTTAAAGTATTTTTTTGGTAATAAAAAATACTCAAGTTTATTGCAGAAAGCTTGGACAATGCTATGGAAATGAGTGATGGAGAACGGAAACGTCTGCCATAATTCCCAAGGCAAACCTCAGGATTTAAATTACTTTCTAATAATAATCTCAGCTATGAAAGCTAACCTTGGGGCTACGGGTGTAGCTCAGTGGTAAAATATGTGGCTTAGTTTGTGTGAGGCCCTGGGTTTGATCCCTAGCACCAAAAAAAAAAAAGTTCTTGCTTGATCAGTTGCATATTTATACCAAATTTGACCCATTTTCATATTTAACAGTTGATTCTGAAAGAGCTTAAATGCAGATTCAGAAAAGCAAAATTAAAAACCAAAACCAACACCACCACCCACAGAGGAGCTGAAAGAGAGGCAGGAGGACTGGTTTGCTGTAGGGAGGAAGCGGATGGGAAATTTTCTGAAACTGGATTCTCCTGTTGCTGTGCTTTTTCCCTTTCAACTGAGTAGCCACCATTTCCATTTCACCCACTGCCCCTAAGCAGTACTAGAGGGTTTTTGTAGCTGTTCGCTGCCCAAAAGCAGCTGAGCTTTGGGTTGAGTGGGACACCAGTGGAGTCCAATCTTGGTGCTAGTTAAGAAAGTTGGTCAAGTTGGGCACGATGCTGTGCACCTAGCACCTGGGAGGCTAAGGCAGGAGGATTGCAAGTTCAAGCCCAGTGTGGACAACTTACTGACTTGCTGAGACCCTGTAACAAAATAAAAAATAGAGGGTATAATGAATGTGCGGCCAGTGCACAGCTTAAGTGAACATATCCATGTGGTTTTGGATAATGCTAAGGGCTAAGAAAATGAGACATAGCACCTTGCCATCTCCCTTTCTCAGTTCTTCCCCTGTAACTGCTTTCTGATCTCTGGTACCATTGGTTCTTTTAATCAGTCCCAGAACTTCATACCAACTGAATCATTAATTTGTGTTGGAAGAGAGGTGTCAAGTTATATGTGCCCAGTATATGGGCTCCCTTCAGAGCATGAAGCTCTAGCGGGATGCTATTTGGAAGTAAGTGGAGAAGTGGGTGTTTGTTTCTTGTCACCCTGCGAATTATTCAGTTCTTTACTACACTGAAGGTTTGGAAGAAACCCAGGCTGCTGGCTTGCTCACCCACAGGCAGCTGCTCATTTGAACAACTGAGCTGTTGCTTCACTTGCCCTCTCCTTTTAGCCCTTAGCACACATTACCGATGTGCAGGGCAGCAGAGGAGCTGGTGTCTTTTTCCCTTTCTCCTCCACCCAGCCTAGAGGCAAGAGCTTAAAATTCATTCTTCTTGGATTTTTCAAGCACATAAACCTGTGTCTGCAGAGCTTCACATTCCCAAGGGGCCTCGTGGTCTTTAATTCCTGTGTGTGAAGGAGATTGTGCTAATCTTCTCTAGCGCTTGGCTTGAGAAGCAGCCGAGGACAAGGATGGTGCTTTGTTGCAGGGTGTGGGGATGAGAGCTTGGAAGAGGGGATGGACAGAGGGTGAGCTGCAGAGGCTGTAGAGAGGTTTCTTGAGGGAGGTGGCTGGATTTCAGAGGGCGGTGGTGCTGTGTTCTCCTGAACAGAGGGAGGTTGGGGTGTGTGAGAAGGAGGGGTGTTGGAGGAAACAGGGAGGGCAGCAGGGATCTCAGCTTGTTACCTTGAAGGTAAAGGAGGTGGCAGGGAGGCCTGTCCTGCAGGCAGCACATGCAGTTTGTAAGAGATTACAGATAGTGGAGCGGCCCTGCTTGGGACAAGGAGGAACGAGATGTGGTACCGACTGGGGATTGAGGTCCTAACAGTGACCATCTTGTATACTCTGCAGTGGACTTGGAGAGAGGTTGTAGAGTCATCTTGAAGTCACACATGGAAAGCTGAAGCACCTAGCTGGAGAGCCGGTTCAGGGATGTCGGGGCTGGAATTGGTCCAGGGATGCCAGGACCCTCCAGGTCCCAGCAGGGCCTGGGAGCGCATGGCACACGGTATAGACAGCTCTACCCAGCTTTGCCTAGGGCTAGCCATGGGCATAAAGAAGGAAGGGCAGGTTGATGGTGTGGCCCGCTGACCGGACCTGGCAGCCTTCTCCCTGAGGCTGAGGGTGGAGAGCCTCTGAAGCCATTGTGACAGTAGGGTGATCTTTCAAGTACCGTGCTTGTCTGGTGACTGAAGCAGCGCTTCTGGGACTATGGGACTGTGGGACGGGGAACCCCAGTGGGCTGGGGGTGTTAGGGTAGGGCTGCCAAAGAAAGAGGTCTCCAGGAAGTAGGGTGGTTCCTGGCTTTCTTATTCGGTATGAGCAGAGTGCTCCGTGGCATCAAGGCTATGCCTAGGACCTTCCAGAAATGGAACGTACCCCATTCTGTGTCCCCCACATCCGGAGTGCTCCAGCGTTAGGGGGATGGATATGTACCTGTGAATGTTGGGAGTGTCTTGACACCTCTTCCTCTGGTTCTACTCTGTGACCCAAGCATGGAAGCCCTGTGACGTGTTAGTGGAGGGTGCCCAGCCTCTGTGGACATTGGTAAGTCTAGGTGCCGGCACCTTCCCACCTCTGCAGCAGGCAGCTTTCTGCACAGTGACCAGAGGGGTCATTTCAGGGCCAGAGGGGTGAGGTTCACAAAAAAACTGAGGCTGGGGGCTGGGGATTTAGCTCAGCGGCAAAGCGCCTGCCTGGCAAGCGCAAGGTCGTGAGTTCGGTTCCAGGTACCGGAAAAAAACCAAAAAAAAAAAAAAAAAACTGAGGCTGGGAAAGGGGAGTAAACAGTGAGGAGAGCAGAGCTGGACCTGTTCAGATCTTGTTCTGCTGTCTACCCTCTCTGAATTGCTTCACTTACCCGTGCCCTGCAACAAATGACTGGGCCACAGACCCAGGACGTCCGGGGATAAGGTTTTCCTGAAGAGTGACACCCGGACGCTTCATGTTTGGACTAAAAATTGAAGTGAACTTGGCATTCTCCTGTGGAGTAAGTACAGCCATGCTGGAATACAGAACATGTCCCATGCCTTTATATGAAGATGGCCTAGATGTTTGCAACTTTGGCCATGTTTGCCTGTCTCATTGGGAGGGCCTGGGATGGAGAGCACCTGTCTTTGTCTCCTTGGGTGTCTACAGGATCCCTTTCCTCTATCTCAGTGGTGGCGAACCTGTGGCATGCGTGCTGCAGCAGGCGTGCAAAGTGCTCTCTGCTGGCAGTGAGCCGAGTCACTCTAGCAGCCAGGCAGCCAGTAAGAGTTTTTCTAAATTAAAACCTCAGTATTCAGGTTTAGTTGCAGTGTTGGCACTTCGCAGTAAGCGAGTGAGTTTTGGGTTGCAGTTTAGGCACTCGGTCTCTAAAAGGTTCGCCATCACCGCAGCTTGTCCCTTATATCAAGGGGTAGCCTTAGAGCCTTGGAGGAAAGTTTCCAGGGGGCGTGTGAAGCAGTTGACTGAGTCCTAGTCACTCCATCCTTCCAGCTGCTTCCTTACTGTCTCTGTGTGGTTGTGCATCAGCACCTGAGCAAAGACCTCCTGCAGATGAATAAAAGCGGAGACATCACGGTTTCCTCTACTCTGGGCCTGCCCAGGTTGCCTTGGGGCCTGGAAAGTTCCTTGCTCAGGTTCTGTTGGGGGGTGGCTTGAGTTGGACATGGTTGGAACATTTGTTGCTATCTGCTGGGGCTTTGACCCTGCCATTTCTTGAGGCCCCCACACTCCTGGAACAACTCACACAGTTTTATTTCACAGTGGAACCCGCTGTGGACACCACTGAAGGACTGGGAGAGGACTCTGCATGCAGTACCAGTGCTGCTCATGGAAAGACCTGGGCAGACAGCATGGCCATCCTGTCCAAGCACAGCCTGGGAAGAGCAGCTTCCTGTATGGGTCCCACAGCCTGACCAGATACAGGCACTTTGGTGTTGGCTCATCTGATCTGAGAGGCAGAGTACCCGCAGGGCAGGTTTGGTGACAGCAGCAATCCCTGTCAATATACTCAAGCCCCTAGGCCCGAGAAATGAACCCCTCACTCCGGCAGCCAGACCTGGAAGGAGGGCCGCACCTGGTCACGAGCCCTCCTTTGGCCAGCTCGTGTCTTCTCCCCTCAGCAGGGCCCAGGGCGGCCCTCCTCAGCCAGCTCCTTCCCCTCCTGCAAGCCTGCTGTCCCTGGAACAAATAATGTGGAGTCAGGGCAGGATGAAGGAAGTGGGGGCAGATAGCCACAGGGCAGGCCAGGGACAGGGTGGGGGCCACAGGCCTGCCTTGGGTGGTCATCACCTCTGCGTCAACAGAGATCCCCACTGTAAAGGGGGGCCCTGATGGGTCCCAGGGTGAGGGACCTCTCTCTGTGTGGGTTGGCTACCCCCACCCCTTGACCCCTCACCTCCCGTTCATAGCACACAGGCATCTAGATTCTCCCTTGTCTGAACCTCCCTACCTCTTGGTGGCTGCTTGGGCTGGGCGAGACAAGGCTCTGGGAGGTGCTGTGCTTTTTCCTCAGTTAAATGTGCATGTGTCTGTTTTCACGTTGAGGCCTATGAAAAGCCAGCCTTTGGAAACACAGAAGACAAGTTAATGTATCTTGGGCCCCAGTGTTTTTCTTGAAAGTTGGACTGGGAAGAACCTTGTGCCAAGGACACTAGGGCGGAAATGTGTAAATTCCATGACGTAGGATTTCCAGCTTTTCTGTCAAGCCTCATAGAGGTTTTTAAAGAAATCCTTAAAAATTATTCTGAAAGCTCCATACACATACATACAATGCAATGTGTCTGTGTGTAGAGTTCAGTGAGTCCAGACAAGCGCATGCATGTATGTACGGGTGACCACAGTCAACATACAGAGCACTGCGTCCCCTTAAGAAATCTCTTCCCCAACCCTGGGCACCTTTGTGGTCAGTCCCCTGCCCTGGACAACCACAGAGAGGTCCAGGACTTTCTTTTTTTTTTTTTTTTTTTGGTTTTTCTCCGGTACCGGGAACCGAACTCACGACCTTGCACTTGCCAGGCAGGCGCTTTTGCCGCTGAGCTAAATCCCCAGCCCCAGGTCCAGGACTTTCTTGTTCTACTTCCTGTGCCTCAGTCTTTCCCCCGCTGAGGTGGATCTATTTGTGGCTGCCTAAATGCCACTAGCTGTCCTGGCCAGTCTTGCCGGCCACCTGCATTCATCCCACCATTCCTAGTGAGCCACACAGTGGTGTCCTGTTCGGAGGTGGCCATACCATGAGAGCTCAGGAACCAGTGGACTCAGCTGTGGGACTTTTGAAGCTCTTCCTGGGGTGACAGAGTGGACACCCTACAAGCTGTGGCAGCTGGGAGAAGGCATCGTGCTCAGGCATAAGCCGTGTTTGGGGCAGCAGGTATTGTGACCTCAAGCAGCTGCTGTGGGTGCTTCACTTGGCTTTGCTCAACTATGAGGGCTGAGTGTCCGGGTCCATTAGGTCCCTGATCATTGCCTGGACTATGGCAGGTAATGACTGTCCTTTCTACCTCAACATTTATTAGGAAAAATTTCTAGCATGTAGAAAAGTTACATATATAGGATAGTGAGTAGGGTGGTGTGCCTTACAGGTTAATAGGCTGACAGTTAATAGCATTTTGTCATACTCACTGAACCACTTAAAGTCATGATTTTTTTACTCCAAAATATTTTAGCATGCATCTTCTTTTTCTTTTTTCTTTCTTTCTTTTTTTTTTTTGGCCTTTTTGAGACAGAGTCTCCCTATGCAGTTCAGGCTGGCCTTGAGCTCACTTTGTAGCCCAGGCTGATCTCGAACTCGCAACGATCCTCCTGCCTCAGCCTCCCCAGTGCTGGGATTACAGGCGTGCGCCACCACGCCCGGCCCTAGCATGCATATTCTAAGAAAGACTTCCTCCTGTGTTTGCTGTCCACCTCATTGCATCTAAGAAAATTAATAGCAACTTCGTAATACATAGGGCACTCTATGTTTACGTTTTCTCCAAGTGTTGCTTCAGCTTCTATTTTTGCTTGTAGAGGTTTAGGCATTATACTTTCTTTGTGTCTTTTCATCTATACTTGTACCCTTAATGATACTGACTTTTTGAAAAGACTGAATTTAGAATGTCAAACATCCATGTTTGTTGGATGTCGTTTATCCTGTCATACGCCAGGCATCATTGGTGACCGGGAAGTTAGGTCTGAAGGCTACACTGGAGCAGGATGTGACTCAGTGGTAGAGCATTGCCTAACATTGGGTTTGATCTCCAGTGCTGCAGAAACAAGCAAATGAAGGCTGTGTTGTGCTGACCCAGCACTTAGGGCAGGAATGCCCAAGGGCTTGGCCCATTTCCCACTGGTCACAGCCAGAAGAGGGAGAGGCCGAACAGATGGCCCCGGAATGTTCCCTGTGCCTTCCCAGAGTACTGGGTGCAGTGTGCTTTGCCACTCTCTGGTTCACATTGTTTTTACTTTTATTATCTGTCATTTGTATCTGAAAAAGATAATTGGGGATAAACATAGTTCTTTTAGAAAAACATGATAAATGAATAATGTATTTGGTGGGGGGTGTTTTTGAGACAAGATCTCACCATGTAGTTCAGGCTGACTTTTGAACTCACTGTGTAGCCCAGTCCTCAAAGTCACAGTAATCCTCCTGCTTTGGGCTCCTGAGTGCTGGGATTATAGGTGTGTGCTACCAGGCCTGGCAAGTGATCTGTTGTGGTTTTTTTTTAACTACCAGCTTCCAACCTAAAGAAGTCTGTTTTCCTTTTTGTCAGAGCCCAGCACTTGAATTTTCTTTTTCCCTCCCTCTTTTCAAGTAAAAAAGGGAGAGCTGGCCATGCCTATAATCCCTGCACTCTGGGAGCCTGAGGCAGGAGGATTGAAAGTTTGAGGCCAGTCCGGGCAACTTAACAGGACCCTGTCTCAAAACAAAATCAAGAAAAGCGATGGGGATATAGGTCAGTGCTCCCTGGGTTCAAAGCCCAGGACCACTACCACAGCAAAAAAGAGTGTTGGCAGCTATTTTGAGCTGTTAGTGTCTCTCAGAGTCCCTGTCTGCCTGTGAATGTCTGTCTTCTCTACAGGGAAGAAGTGGGGTGTGCCCCACCCTCTGTGACCTGAACATCCAACTGTTCACTCGCCCTGGCCCACAAGGCTGCTCCTGGGGGAACAAGGGACGGGCTGCTGAACCCCTTATCTGTTGCTGGCAGCCATGGGGCCAAGGTGGGGAGAAATCGGTGGGCTGGGGTCACTGTGCTTTCTGCAGCCGGGCAACCTGTCAGAAGACATGACCGGCCCAAGAGGTGTGGGGGCCACTTGGGGAGCTCAATGGGAAGCGCAGTGAGGAGAGGAAAGAGGGATGGGCTGGAGGCACGCTTGCCTCGCTCCCTCCAGGCCTCGTCCCACCTGTGCCCCCTCACCTGCAAAGCCGGCACCAAGCTCCTGTGAGAAAATACTTTCCCTGGCTCATGCACCTTGCTTTCCTCCCAGGGTCAGTGCGCAGGAGAAGAACAGGTAAATGAGCCACTGGGTGATGCTTCCCCTTCTCCCTGCAGGTGTGAATGACAGAGGTGGTGCCGTCCAGCGCCCTCAGCGAGGTCAGCCTGCGCCTCCTCTGCCACGATGACATAGACACCGTGAAGCACCTGTGCAGCGACTGGTTCCCCATCGAGTAAGTGTTGGGCCCCTGCATCCTGGGCTGTGGGTGCAGGGAGGCAGTGGGGGGATGTTCACATCTGTGTTGGGGCTGATAGAGGCCCCTTCGGGCCCATCACTGTGCAGCAGAGGCAAGGACAGGCCTAGGGGCATCGTTGTGGACCCCACGGCTGTGGAGCTCCAGTACCCTGCCTCCTTCCTCATGTGAAGTTCCCCCAAGGGATCTGCCTGGAAGCTTTAGTTACAAAGATGTTCTGTGTGGCGTTGTATATTCATCACGAAATTTAGAAGCAATTCATGTATCCTAACTAAAAGGAATTGTTTACATGCATTAGGATATGTGCCTACAAAAATAGTATTGAGCCGGGAGTGATGGCACACATCTGTGTGATCTCAGCTATTTGGAGTCTGGGGCAGGAGGATCTCATATTCAAGGCTAGCCTGAGTAACTTGGTGAAAACTTGTCTCAGAATAAAATAAAAACTGGGCTGGGGATGTAGTTCAGTGGCAAAATGCTTGTCTAGCCCTGGGTTAAAGCCCTAGTATCACAAACAAAACATGCAGTACTATTCAGCCAGGAAGGGGGGGAAAAGAAATCTTTCAAAAAGGTACATCTGTTGACAGGAAAAGTTTTTTTTTTTTTTTAAACAGGTAGGTATTAAGTGAAAAAAAGCAAATTAGAGGACAAGTATGTGCCACAATCCCACTTTCACTTAATATGCACAGGATAAAAACTTTTTAAAATACATGCTATAGAAGAGGTAAGGATGGTTCTGGATGACACCATATATAACAAGGGACAGGTTAGCAGGAGAAGAGATGAATAAATGTATTCGATCGTAGTCGTATGTGACATGGGAGCCTTCAGACTGGAGACCAAAGTATCCACGGTGAACTCTCCATTTTCCTGTGTAGGCTTGATGAAGCAGGGACAGCAGTGTAGAAATTGTAGGATGGAAAGGCTTTCACCCAGTGCTCATAAATTTGGGTAGGGGATTCAGCCAAGTCCTGTCTGTTGAGATTCCTCTTGGGCTCTCTGACGTCTTCCTTCCTTTTGGGTGTGAGGTCAGATGCTTTCTGGAATGAGAATCTTAAATCTGCCATCAGATAAAATAGGTCAGAGAGTTCTTCATAGCCACAGACAGGTAGTGGTGGTTAGAGTAAGAGTTTCGGTTTTATGGTTGGCTTTGGGGGAAGGAGCGTCTGGTTTCTGTGCCCTTCCCACCTTTGGCCGGAGAGATTTTAGTTTCTGTGGCTGGCCTCGGGAGAATGAGGGCAAGAGTTAAGAGGGTGGGAGAAAGTCAGAGAGGAACTTTTCTTTTGAGGCCTTCACTCTGGGATCATTTTCTGAGGCCAACCAGTCAGTACCTTGTAACCAAGTGCTGTCAGTAGTATGAAGTGGGTGGATGACTAGTGTCTACAGATTTCTGGTTTTGTTTGTCTATATTTCCTAACCTCATTCTATGTTATATGCAGAAAGCTTTTGTAATGAGAAAAACAGACACAGACTTTTACTTTATCTTATTTATTATTATTTTATGTTTGTTTGTATGTATGTAATTATCTAAAGACAGGGTCTTGCTATTTAGTTCAGGCTGGCCTGGCCTCACTATGTCACTGTGTAGCCCAGGCTGGCCTCAAACTTACAGGGATCCTCCTGCCTCAGCCTCCCAAGTGCTGGGATTACAGGCATGCGCCACCATGCCTGGCTCAGACACAAACTTCTAAAATTAAAAATATATAAGACCTTGGCAGCCATCAGTATTTTAATGAGTCTTAACCTTAAACTTATGAGCCCACATGGCTGGTAGAAGGTAGGGACAAATTTGGTAAGCCCCTCCCCCCATTATTATGTTATCCTTCTTTTACTCTTTAAAATTTTAAAAAAAAAGGTAGGGACAGAGTTCCTCATGCACCTCTGGGCCTGTGACTTCTAACACTTCTGGGGATGTGGGCTAACAGTGGCTTAATAATTTAAAAATATTCTTCAAGCCTGCAGTCTCCCTGCTGAAAGTAGCCCGGGGAAGTAGGAGTGCCATTGAGTAGAAGTAAGCTGTGCTGTGAGCTCCATGGGGCTGTAGAGAACCCCATGGGGCTGTAGGCCTCTGTGCCCGCTGAGGCACCAACCTGACCCCCTTTCCACAAACCTTGGTGCGCCTGAGGCCTCAGGTCCCCACGATGGTGGAGTGATGGTCATCACCAGTGGCCGTGCCCCATCCTGACCCAAACGGCTGGCAGGGTGCTCCTGGGTCCCTGGAGTGAACCTGGGCAGTGTTCAGGTCCTTTTTGGTGGATGGCCAGTAGCCTTTTCAGAGCTAAGCAGAGCACCTCCCCACGGCTTCAGCTCCTGCAGTCCCCGGTTTAAGAGGCAAAATCCATGAACCTTAATATCCCCCTATCCTGGCCAGGGCTTCCTGGGTTTGGGATAGATCTGCAGGGACAGTGTCTTGAGTCTTCACCTCGGTGTTCTCTCTCATCCCCCCACAGAAGCATGGGCAGTTTTTATGGCACTGCCACCAGCACAAAGCATGAACATTTCCATAGCACATGACAGCCATGCAAGGGTCTGTGAGATTGGATACAAAGAAAGTAGATCTTTAGTTTCCCTAACCTCAAGCTGAAGTGCCTAGCATTTCCTTTGAGAGACCACAGCAGTGTTGGCCGTTTCTGGGACGCTGCCACCAACACAAAACACAGACATTTTCATAGCACATGGGAGCCGTGCAGTTCCCAGTGCCACTCCTGCCCCTTCCTACTTGCAAATGCCATCCTTACTAAGCCTGCCGTGAGATCTTGTGCCTCAGTGTACCAGCAGAGGTGCACGTACTCCTGCGTCTAACGCTTCAGCTCAAGGAGATAAGTAGGATCAGTAGCGTCTTGGCCTTGTTCTTGGTACAAAGCCTCTGGACCCCGGGCCACACATTGCCCTGGAGGTCGTGTCTCTTCTTCTGTTCAGGGAAGTGTCAAACTCAGATCCATTCTCTTACTGTCACAGAATTCTTACAGGAAATCACCTGAGTGCT
This sequence comes from Chinchilla lanigera, assembly GCF_000276665.1. Taxonomy (NCBI): domain Eukaryota; kingdom Metazoa; phylum Chordata; class Mammalia; order Rodentia; family Chinchillidae; genus Chinchilla; species Chinchilla lanigera. The sequence continues at coordinate 13,902,624 of NW_004955442.1, read as the reverse complement.
CATGGGTTACCTAGAGCCCTAAAATTTCAGCTTGCCTAGTGAAGGGGCAGGCTGCCTTGTGTTGCCCTGCGTTAATTGCCCCGGAAATAGTTCTATTGGAGCTTTTCCCCTTCTCATGTCTTAGATCTGGTAAAATCATTTTCATATCCGAAATTCCCAATCCTACCTGGACAGATGGCTGTTTTGAGAAGACAGCTGTGATAGGTAGAGAGTACACGATGGGCAGAGCAGGCCGGGGTCCCCGTGGCTCTGTTGTCACAAGCACAATGGGCTCACCTGAGTGTGTTCCCTCCCTCAGGTACCCAGACTCATGGTATCGTGATATCACATCCAACAAGAAGTTCTTCTCCCTTGCTGCCACCTATAGAGGCGCCATCGTGGGAATGATAGTAGCTGAAATTAAGAGCAGGACCAAAATACACAAAGAGGTATGTCTGTGTGTGATGACTTTGACTCACAGTTGCTGGATGAGGGCTACAGGGGGTTAGACAGAATCGCATCGCCTGCTGCATGGCCTTCTTTTGGGAGTCTGTCCTGAGGGACGAGTGCTGTGTAGAAGACAGTGTCCTGTGGTCTCTGTGTGTGTCACATAGGGATTTGTGCACCTCTGCTGGTACACTGAGGCACAAGATCTAACGGCAGGCTTAGTGAGGATGGCGTTTGGAAGTAGGAAGGGGCGGGAGTGGCACTGGGAACTGCACGGCTCCCATGTGCTGTGAAAATGTCTGTGTTTTGTGTTGGTGGCAGCGTCCCAGAAACGGCCAACACTGCTGTGGTCTCTCAAAGGAAATGCTAGGCACTTCAGCTTGAGGTTAGGGAAACTAAAGATCTACTTTCTTTGTATCCACCTTCACAGACCCCTCCACCACCTACCTGTCTCAGGCCGCATGGGAATCTGGAGCCCCCGTGGATAGTGGTCCCAGCTCTAAACATAAACTACAAGGTCATGGCCAGGACCTCTTGTTCCTTGCGGCTGACTTCAAGATTCTGTTGATCATTCAGTGATGACTGGTGTTTGCCACACTGGTATTTACTCCGGGGAGGGGAAAGCCCACCAACCACTGGCAGATAGTTCTTTTTGTTTGGCTTGAGGTTATTTTTTTTTCAAACATGCAAGAAATAGGGTTGGGCTGGCAGAACAGCTGCCCAGCAAGTGTGACACCCTGGGTTCCATCCTCAGCAATCCCAAACAAACCTCAAAACACAAGAAGGGACATCTCTCCCTTTTAAGGATCTAGGTCTAGTAAAGTCTACCACATTATGCACACAATTATACTCTGGTTTCTTCTGAGAGTAACTTTCTCTAGCCTAGCTTCCTCTTGAACTTTCTTTCATTGTTCAGCACTAAGACAACAGAAAGAAAGGAAGGGTCTGTATCCTTTTAATGTTTCCTTTTATGTGGGACACTGTCTCACCTGCCCCTTGCTGTGTTTCTTGATAATCCCTGCCTGTGGCTTTTCCCAAGTGCCCAGGAGATCATCCAGCCCCATAGTGCATGGTGATTGGATCTCTGCACCCCTCTGAAACATGTTTGTTTTCCCTTGAGACAGGCATGGAGACCCTTTTGCTTCTAAGGGACATCTCAGGGGAGGGACCCTGTGTGCTCCCACCCCTGGCCCAGACCTTGCTGAGAAGCTCAGGAGAGTCAGTCCTAGGTCAGGGCCAGTTGAATGGTTTCAGCCAGGGCTTTGAATAACAAGAGTGGTGGAAGATGCTTTTCTCTGAGTTGGCTGTGTCACTTCATTGCATCGTGGAGCTGCTCAGACAGGGAGCAGGGAGCAGGTTGGGCCCACCTGACCACAAGCACAAGAGAGCCACTTGGCAAACAGTGGACAAGGAGCAGAAAGGCTGAGTTGCCCAGTGCCCTTTTTTTGGGTAGAGAACTCTGCGTACCTCAGGTCCTTTTTGTTCTTGATGAAGAAGGAGAACATAAGAACCTTGTGATGGTTGGGTTCATGATTCTGCCTTGCAAGAATTCCACATCTGGAACACGAGGGACATGTGGAGTGGTGTGGGTGGCAGAGAAGGGTGGGCATCCACCCAAAGCAGTGTGTACTTCGTGTGTAGGTGGGGGTGGGGTGGTGCTGGAGAATTGAACCCAGGGCCTTTGCACTGAGCTACATCCCTGGATCTTTTTTATTGTTAGACAGGGTATCAATAAGTTGCCTGTGTTGGGCTTCAGTTTGCAGTCTTCCTGCCTCAGGCTCCCAGAGTGCCAGGATTACAAGTGTATGCTATTACACCTGGCCTGCTTTTTTTTTTTTTAAGACAAGGTCTGTGTACCTCAGGTTGGCCTTGACCTCACCATTGTCCTGCCAGAGCCTTCTGAGTGCTAGAACAAGTGTGTACTTCTTTAAACCTTTAAAACTGCATTTGTCCAGAAGCCTTGTAGTGTCCATTGCCACATGTTGAGTGCCTGCTGAGTGTGCACATGGGATAGTTGTTGCCTTTTTACCTGCCTGACACTCCCTGGTTCTAGCGTAAAGTGACCCTCCTGTCCTTACCCAGCCCAGCCCATCCTGAGGGAAGCTCCTTTCATTCTTCTAGCAGATTTTTACCAGCAGGGCTCAAACCATCTTATTCCACACGCAGCTGGAGGACTCTTACTTACGCTCTCTGCTCTGCCCCTCTTACTCCTGGGTGGCCCGAGGAAGTAGGTGCATAAACCACAGCTGGGCTCTGCCGTGTCAGCCCATGTACCCTGAGAGTTACCCTGACTTTACCTCTGCACTTTCTCTTCAGGATGGAGATATTCTAGCCTCCAACTTCTCTGTGGACACGCAGGTTGCGTACATTCTCAGTCTGGGAGTAGTGAAGGAATTCAGGAAGCACGGCATAGGTAAGGGGCTACCGATTCATGGTCTGGGCACGCTCCCCACCTGTGGCAGTCAGTTCCCTCATTCCAGTGGCTCCAGCTCATAAATGACTCTGAGTGTCTTAGTCCCTCTTCAGCTGCCCCCCTCAGACCCCAGCCCTCTCCTCCCAGCATCTCTCCGCACCCCGCTGGCCCTCACGCTCCTTCCCAGAGGTCTGATCTGAGAACAGCCCCTTTTATCTCTCCCACTGCCGGAAACACAGCTATATCTGTTGGCAAGATGTCCTTGATTCAGAGCAGAAAATATAAACAAATGAAGAAACAGCGCTTGCCAGCATTTGTCAACTGCCATGGCACCAAATTCCCATCCTACTCAGCAGCCACACAGTACTGAGCAGCAAAGTCTTAGTTCTGAGTCCAGGCTCATCTACTGTGTGTTCTGGGGGCTCCAGTTTACACTTCCGTTGTCTGAAAGGTTGGTGAGTCTCCACTGTAAATCCAGCCCACAGAAAGGCATCACAGCCCACACCTGTGACCCACAGTGGTCTGCAGCTCATGCTCTCCGCTTGACTGAGCTTTCAGGGGCTTTGACTGGAGGAGGTGACAGGAGGCTGGCCTTGGGCCCAGGGCCAGCAACCTCTCATTTTGTACGGAGGTTATGGCCTCATCTTCCTTCCTAACTGTCCCACCGTGTGTAACCTTTACCTCTTCTCCCAAGGTTCCCTTTTACTTGAAAGTTTAAAGGATCACATATCAACCACTGCCCAGGACCACTGCAAAGCCATCTACCTGCATGTCCTCACCACCAACAACACAGCGATAAACTTCTATGAAAACAGAGACTTTAGGCAGCATCACTATCTGCCTTATTACTACTCCATCCGAGGGGTCCTCAAAGATGGCTTCACGTATGTCCTCTACATCAATGGTGGCCACCCTCCCTGGACTATCTTATATCCTTTACTGCTGGTACAGAGAGCTCATGGCTTCCTGGCTGGAGGGCTGGCAGAGGCAGTGAGCTAGCTGGGACGGTAGTCACCTCCGGGTGATGGTCAGGCGACTGGCTTTTACTGTGGGCAGGTCTGGTACAAACAGTCCGATCATTCATGATGGGAAAACAGGTGCTGTCTGGCACCCAGTGTTCCCCATCTTCAGCCTGGTGGAGGTGATGGGTTGTAACTCTCTTGGCCTGAGATCCATCTATCCGCTCAGCAGGTACTGATGGAGAGCCTCTGATTCTCAGGGTGCGGCTCAACAGGGAACAGAACTTGCCTGTGCAGGAAGGAGGCTGGGAGAGATCATAGCAGTCGTAGTGGGTCCAGAGGTACTGAGCGGGAGTCCATGTGAGTTTTCAAGTCAGTGAGTCTGGGGTTCACTCATTCAGAGAGAGCACAGAGAAAAATGCAAGGTGAGCTCAAGGCCTGTCGGCCCCTGGATCACATGAAGTCAGTTCTCTGTGGGTGTCCACACATCCTGGGGTCAGCACTTTTGAGGTGCCCCTCATAGGGACAGGGACCTGTCCCTCTGGCTGCTCTGAGTGTCGAGACTGGGGGAAAACCAGGAACACATACTTGTCTTTTGCCTGTCCCCTGTCCCCCTCCCTTCGTGTCACTTCAGTGTAGGTCTCCTGTTCGCTCATCTGAGGCTTTACCCAGAAATGCTCTGGTTCTCAGACTCCACCCCTTATTCTACAAAGCGGAAACTATCTAATAAGCCTTTCCAGTGCTCCGCAGACTTCGGTGGGGCTCCTGAGTGCCCCTGAGTCCTGCATGCTGTCTGTGCACAGTGCTGTATGGATCGTTGAGTGGGCGCTGAAGATAGTGCACCTGGGCAAGGCAGGTTGGGGCAAGTTGGTCTTCCTTGACGGGACCCACAGACTACATCCAGCACCTGGGCTCAGCACTCGCCAGCCTGAGCCCCTGCTCCATCCCGCACAGGATCTACCGCCAGGCCCACAGCCTGCTCTGCAGCTTCTTGCCATGGTCGGGGATCTCCACCAAGGGTGGCATCGAGTATAGCCGCACCATGTGATGCCAGCGGGGCAGCCTCTACCAGGCCTCACACCTTACCACCTGCAGAGCCCACCTTCTTGTCCATCTAACGTCTGCTGCTCTCCGAGAGGAGGTGGTAGCCACTTGCCAGCCTGTTGGCCTGCCTGCCCCAGCTGCAGGCCTGGTGCTACGTGGGCTCGGGAGCAGAGCATGCATCCAGTCTCCAACAGGTAAGAGTGGCCTCCACCCCTCCATGAGAGGCTCGCACATGGTGGGTAGAGAGGGCATAGCTGTCCAGAGAGCACAGGGCTCCAGGGCTTAGCCTCTGGCTCAGACAGACCATGGGACAGTGGGCACTGCCAACAGCAAACACAGAGGTCTGCAGACAGGCACCTGTGAGCAGTTCCCAGCTGACTCAGAAGCTTTGTAAAGGAGAGCAGGGTGCCAGACAGCTTAAACCCCTGGTCAAAACTTTTTACTTCCTGTTAGATAATGTGATCACATGATTCAAGAATCCAGTCCCTCCTACCTGTCTCCCGCAGTTGCTCAGTTTCCCCTTGCCAGAGGTCCCAGTGACTTACAGTGTTCTCATTGCTGAGACAAAATACCAACACCCAAAGTTAAAGGTTTATTTCGGCTTATAGAGGTTTCAGTCCATAGGCGGCTGGCTCCAAAGCAGGGTGGCATGGCAGAGGGCATCGTAGAGCAGGCAGGAGACAGCAGCAGATAAGCAGCAAAACAACAGAAGCAGCAGCAAGCATTGTTTCTGTCCCTTACATTCCATCTAGGCTACCCGCCCTTAATCCCACCATCACACACCCTAGATTGAGCCATTTCCAAAAGTCCCCACCTATGAGCATGTGAGGCTTTGGGGGAACGTCTTCATACAGGCCATAACATTTGTGTCTTCAGTCTGTTTCCAGAAATTCCTCACATACCAAAGTCCTCTATGTGCTTGGCTCAGGTAGGCACCTTGGAGGAGGTAAAACTTCTGCCGCATGTGTGAGTGCCTCTGGGAGCTGGTCTCCCCCAGGTCCAAAGGATACCAGAGCTAGAAGGGATGTTGGGACTCCAGAGCCCAACCGCTTGTATGACCTGACAGCTCTCTGGCTCCCTGGGGTATATATCCATGGGTGGAGCTCTCAGTGCTTTTATTTGTGCTAGGACTGAGAAGAGCCTGGTGACCAGTGGCATGAATTACAGCCCTGGAGAAGGGAACATGCCCTGGGGGTGCCCTGGTCCCCTGAATCCCATAGGCTAGGCAGGGAGTGGGTGAGTGTTCCACAGTGCCTTTACCCTACCCTGTTCTCTTTCCTCCAGGCTCCTTGGCTCTACTCCTTGCTTCTGGAAACTTTGACCTCCACCTAGTGCCCAGGTCCTGCCTCCAGGCACTTGCGCTGGGCCTCTCCCATTGCACTGGCCCCCTGTCAACTCCTTCCTGCAAAGCCAGACTGGATTTTCTGCTCCAAAGAAGAAACTGTGGACACCGCTGAGCCTGAAGACATAGGAACCTCAGAACAATAGAAAGGAATGCCAGGCCTTTTGTTGAGGACCAGCCTGAAGAAGCCTCCATGAGAGGCTGGCAAGGGGTGCGCAGAGGAGGCATAGCTCTACATGAGAGCATGGAGCTCCAGGGCTTAGCCTTTGGCACAGACCGACCATGGGACATTTTCCTGCTACTCAGTGGCCTGCCTCCTGCTACACATTTCCCATTCTGGGGGGATCATCTTGCCTCTTGGCTCATGGCATGCTCCATGCAGCTGACCTGTGCTGGGAGCTGACCTGTAGATGGGGCCCCTGGGGCCCTGCGGTGCCTGTCCCCTGTGAGCTGAAACTCCAGGCCTGGCCAGGTACAAGAGGAGGTCAAGTCCCACATTGGGCAACTCTGCTGCCGTGCGCTAGTACGGCCTGGCTGTAGGGGCAGGAGACAGTCCATGCTTGTGGCCCTTCAGCCTCCAAGAGCAAAGGCTATGTTAACCTCATAAATCATGCTTGCAGTGTGCATTCATCACACACTTCTAGTGTCCCTCATCCTGGACCGCAGGCCACTTGCTGCTGTGTCCTGCCTAGCACTGCTGCACTGTCACAGGAAGCAGGGCAGAATGTCCTTGCAGGCCCTTGCCAAGCAGCCTGAAGAAGAGGAGAGAGGAACAGCCCTGCAGATGGGGCCTTGGTGACTGAGTGCTTTCTTCCAGGACCGGGCCTCCCTGTAGCCTCAAAGGGTCCTCATGATGCAGGCAGGCCCCAGCAGGAAGAAGGTCCCACTTCCGCAACGGTGTTGGCCAGCCGGTGGCCCGGATTGTGCTGACTAGCATCGGCTGTATGCCAAGGCCCCAGATCTGAGTCCTCTCTCCTCTCAATCAACAGTGATCATCTGATTCTAATTTCTGTCCCATGTGGTCAGGGAAGAGTCTTCCAGAAGGCTCCCCCTTGGACATTTGTAATCCAGCTCAGAGGCCTTGCCCCGCCTTACCCTCCCTCCTGCCCTCTAATCATGGCAGTGTCCAGCCCATGTTGAATAGATGGTAGTGTTTTGTCTCATTATAAATAAATAGACTGTAACTGGTCTCATTGTGTCTCCAGCACCTGGCTTACTCTGCTGGGCTGTGGGTGAGGGCTCGGGAGCTGCTGCTTGCTGAGACCCTGGTGACGGCTTCTGCCAGCAGGAGGACTGTTCTGTAATTAGCCCTGCTGAGGAGTGAGAACTGGGAAAGGGCCTCTAGAGCTGAAAAGCAGAAGTGGTTGATCCTCGGTGGAAGGTTGCTCACCAGGTGCCCTTTTAGGTCAGGCTGGCTCCCTGGCTCTTGAACCCGAGCTGGGGCCTGGTCCAGGTGGGCTCTGTCTGGCTTAGAGAAGGCTGCAAGGGCAGTTCAGCTTCATGGTCACCAAGGGCCCTGGGCCAGCCAGGCACAGACCAGGGGCTTCCGCCAGCCTCCCCTGGAAACCTGGCCACCCCTGGGGAAGTGCCATGTTTGCATCCACAGTAGATGGCTGAGAACTGACGGGCTGGGGAATCACCAAGAGCTGCAGTTTGTGTGACGAGAAACCCTATGAAGCTTGCATGTGCCACTTTGCTACTTATGTCCCCGTGTTCCCAGTACCAACCAGGGAGGGAGAAGCCTGCGCTACGGTTAGTCTGTCACCCACCACTTCCACCCCCAACTTGTCCCAGATGTGGCTCGGACTCCAGTCCTGCTCTGGAAGCAGAGCCTAAGAACCAGGAATTATTTCCCTACTGTCACCTCAGACTTGGGGCCACGTCCCAGGTGGTGGGACTCTGTGGCTTGTCTGGCACCGTGGACTATGGCATCTGGGTCAAGTGGCTAATTGTGGCTGCCCCTCTCCCTCTCCCCCTGAACATTTTGTGCATTTTGGAGAGCGGCTTGGTCTTCACACCTGAGCGGGAGCCACATCAGGACTGCCATGAAAAGGCAGCCCTTTCCTCGTCATCACAGATTCCGGGCCAGGCATCTGTGCTGTGTGCTGCGGACAGGAGCGTCTCCGAACCTGCACCAGGAACAGTGCCAGAGTTGCAGGGTAGCTTATATTGTTTTATTTCACCTGCTTCCTGTCCTGTTCAGCTTGTATTCCAGTGGTCACTGTGTCTACCACCTCAGGTAGCCGCACTCTGACCTCGGTGTGTATCTTGGAGCTGTCAGTGGACGCTACTGTGAGAACAAGTGTCCATGTACCTAGGTGCGGTTGCACTGAGCGTCTCTACCCAAGAGTGTCCTGGCCTTCCAGCCTGTCAGGCACCTCAGCCACCCTGCTTTGGTGGGAGGCCACAGGGTGACAGCATGGTACCTGCTGCTCCTGGCCTCACAAAGCTCCGTAACCACAGAGCTGGGCCACCAGACTTCAAGCCCTACTGAGGCAGAAAAGAAGTGCAGTCCCTAGGGAGAAGCAGAAGCCTCGCACAGCTTCCCCAGGACTTAGGACAGAGACCAGCTAAAGGAAGCCGGCTCTGCCCCAGGCTGAGGGGGAGCTTACTAAGAACCCTCGGTGGTGATTGCACCCCTTACCAGGAAGCCTCAGTGTCCTTAGCCCCTGTGCATGCCATTTGAGAGAGCAGGGTCCAGTTTGGAGATCACCACAACAGCCCATACAAGCCCTCATACTTCTAGAACCATCTTCCCAAGGGCAGGGATTCCAACTAAGCTTCCAACCCCCTGGCACTTAGGGGATCAGAGACGAGTGTTTCAAGGCACAGTTGCCTGAGTATCTGGGAGCCCGTAGAGCGTTCCACACTGACACATTCCCGGCATGCTGTGACAGTTGCTTTTCTGCTTCTCAGTCCATTTGTAGTGCTTTTCAGTAAAGCTCGTGCAAGTGTTCGAAAGGAACTGCCTAGAGGGCAGTTTCCTGTGGGACCAGCGTGTGGCAGCTGCAGGTGGCTTTTCTAGGGGAGAGCGCCCAGACCATGGCTTCAGGAGGCACCCAAACTCAGCAGTCTAGCTGGCAGCTGTGCCGTTACAGTTCTGTGATCAGGAAGGGCTGGAGCGTCTATACCTCCTGTCTATACAGTGAACTGGGCCACGGTTATGTTTTTCCCGGGCTAGGTCGGTAGCCCACGGTAGGGTCCTCGGGACAACTGACTCCTTATGTGACCACTGACCTCCCCCACAGCAACTTTGGAGGCCTCCAGGCCCCCCTACCACCCAAAAGTGATACCATGTCCCTCCTGCCACTTTTTACTGGAAAAGAAGGACCCAGAGAGACTGCATAAGGGTTGCCAGGGGTCATCTACATGGCCACTGACTGACCATAGCCCAGGCTTCTAGGGTCTGGACTTGGCCAGTCTGCTCCTGAGCCTCTAGTATGTTCAGAAGTGAGGGGCTCAGGCCCCCTTGTTTTCCAAGGACCTTGTGTTGCTGGCTTCTGGCACTTCTGGCCAGTGCCCCTGGCAGCAGCCCCACCCAGGCCTCCATGGGTGACAGGGGCAGCCAGCCCCTCTCGTGTCTTACCTTTAGTCCCAGCTTCATCTGCCTTCAGGTCCAAGGGAGTGAGTGTTGGGGAGGGCGGAGGCAGCTGCCCCTTTTTCACCTATTAAAACTCACTGGGGGGACCACTGGCCAACTGTGTCGCTCCCACACCTGCCCCATCTCCTGCTGCCTTTGGACACAAGTTTCCAAAACCCTGCTGTCACTATTCTTCCTCCTGAGGTCACTGTCCCCTTCAACTTCAGGTTGAACCAAGCCCTCCCTGGAGGCTATGCAGGGTCCAGGCCAACATTTCCCAGTTGCTTCCCTGGTACCCTGGGTCTGGGGTGAAAGGTCTGCATTGAGGCCTGTGAGACCCTGCCCACCCTGTAGAGCCACTTTAGTGACTCCACCTCCAGGAAGCCCTCTTACGCAGCTTGTGACTGTCATGCACCCTAGCTTACGGCAAGAGTGCCCTGGAGTTGGCTTGGGCTGCTTGTCTGTCTGAACTGGACTGAAGACAGATGGACAAGAAGGTGCAGGCCTTGGCTTTTAATGTGATTAGACCTGAAGGCTTTCTAGCCTCTCAGGAACCTGATTCCCCTGAGTCTTGGCCTGGCCTCCCTGGTACAAGGGGCTGACTGGACTTGGGGCAGGCTGCAAGGGCAGGGCCATGCTTCCATTTCTTCTGTCCCTCCCGCAGGACTTCCCCCTCCCTGCGCTTTTCTGAGGCGGGCCCAGGTCTGGAGCTGGGCAGTTGCGGAGGGCAGGGGGCATCCCAGTGGGAGGATCGCTGTTTGGGCTGAGTCCTTCCTCTGGACCTGGTGCCTCTTCCTCAGCCATCCTTGCCCCACTGTCCCCACCCCTGGCACTGGGATCCCTATGACCTCTCCAAGGCTCCAGAGCGGGTTCTCTTGCACAAGGGACACATGGCCTCCTCCAGGGTCCCCCAGGACCTCTTGGGTCGGAGCCCCAGGCTCTCATGAGACTCAGGCTGGAAGAGGACACCCTTTGCTGGGTCCATGCTGGAGCTGGAAGCTGAGGAAAGAGGAAAGGGGAAAGTCATCCGAGAGACCCAAAGGGAGGCTGCGGGGGAAGCTGGCAGCCCACCCTGGGGTCCCCAGAACTGGACATGCTGCAAAACAGAAGGGGGTTGGGTAGAATTTCTTCTTTGAAAGAGTTGGTCTGGGAGAGAGAGAGGTGAGGGGCTCAGACTGGCAGGACCCTAATCTATCCTGAGCCCCTCAAATGGAGAAACTGAGGTTCAGCAAGGAGAGAGTTGTCCAAGGTCCCTCTTCAAATGCAGAGCTAGGCCAGGAACACAGAACTCTTGAGCCCAGAGCTCCTCTTTGCCTGACACATCCTGCCATCGGACACTCCGGCCCTGGCCCAGCTGTGCACTACCACCACCAAGACCAAGGGGCCCGGGGACTTTATGACTTGGGCACATCTGTGGTTTCAGCCTAACTGGGGCACAGGGGCGTGGGGACAAACTGATAAAGATCTTGGCCCCTTGTACATGACATCACATCTCGGGGGCAGGGGGACTGGCCATATGTCCCTTCCTGGTCCCCGGAGAAGGAGTGGACAAGGGCCATCTGGGTCTCTTGAGGTTTCCCCTCCACTCCCCAGTCCTCCCCCAACAGAGCTCACCTGTATTTCCCAGGCTGTCCCTGGGCAGTTGGGCTTCCAGAAAAGCTGAGCAGGGGCTGTTACCTGGACCCCGAGCTCCCTGTGGCAGGTCCAGGGGCCAGGCTGAGTCCTCAGGCTGTGGCAGGCAGTCTCCGACCAGGAGCCGGCCCTGCAAGGCACTCTCAGCCTTACTGGTGGGCTGCATGTGGCCCGGCAGGTAGAGAGCCAGGCTCCGGAGGTGGCGCAGCCGGAAGTTCTTGGGCTTGCTTCCCTGGACACCGGGGCACTGCTCCTGCTGGGTCCCCAGCCCCCCCTCGTAGATGTTGGGTGGTATGTCGGGGTGGCTGGCGTGTCCTCCGGCCCAGCTCACTGCATCTGCAGTGGGGAAAGTGGGAAGGTAGCAGCCAGCCAGCCCAGTGTTCATGAAGGGAGAAAGCAGGTTCCTGCCTCTGAGACCAGCTTGTGTAGTGGGCTCTCCTACCATCCAACCCAGCTTATTTGTCTGTAAAATGGGTTTGATTTCCTGCCTCTGCCCGACTTCCACCCTATTCATTTTTCCAACCAACATGGACACATAAGGAGTCTAGAACCTCAGCACTGAGATCCCTTTTAGCACTTCCTCTGGTGCCACCCATTGGTGCCCCTGACCCTAGAAAGAACATCCAAGCCCAGGTATACAAGTTGCACAGTGGACCCCAGAGGATGTGACCAGCTCAGGGTCATAGGGCGTGGATCAGTGACTATTCCCCTCTTCTAACCATGCATGTCCCTGAGACCACCCCAGTGGCTTTGGGCCCATGTTGGGAAAGCAGGGCATTTCTTCTGCCACTCTTTCCTGCGGCCTGGCACCTTCTCTTATGCGCAGCTCAGAGAATGCACAGACCAAGGCTTCCATGGAGGGCCAGTGTGCTGGGGGAGGAGTGGCCAGGCCTTATGTGCTGGAGGGCCCTGCTCTCCCCTGCCTAGGGGTGGGGCTAGAGGGCTCCCGTGGCAACTGGCTCTTATGATGTCACAGGGAAGACAGCCTTTCTAAACCTTTCTAGGCACACTCCTAAAGTTTGGGGAAGCATGATGTTCAGGGCATGGGCAGGGTAAGGAGGAGGGCAAGAGAACAGGCCAAAATCCTGGAGGAAATTCCTGGTTCCTCCGGCTTAGCATAGACTCTATAAAACAAAGTCAACTCTGGCAGGCTGGAAAGTCATTTTCTGCAGTGACTCTTAGCATTTTAGCTTTCTCCTGTGTTGGTGGGAAATGAAGGTTTGGGATAAAGACCTGGTAAGGCTTTTAAGCAATGTGTTAGGTTCCTCCAAATAAATAGAAATGTTTTTTAAAAGATTTATTAAGGGAATTAGCTTGTGTGATTATGGAGGTCAAAAGATCCCACAACACACTGCGTGCAGCCTGGAAAATCACAAAAGCCAGTGGTGTAATTAAATCCAAGTCTGAAGACCTGAGAACTGCAATGGGAATGGGGTAGAGCTGGTGTAAGCAGAAAGGCCTGAGAACCAGGAACTCCAGTGTCTAAGGGCAGAGGATGGATGGATCCCCAGCTTAAAAACTTCTCCCCTACCATTTTATTTATTTATTTTTATTTATTTATTTATTTTTTTAAATTTATTTTTGGTCTTTTTGAGAGAGGGTCTCACTATGCAGTTCAGACTGGCCTTGAGCTCCCTTTGTAGCCCAGGCTGGTCTCAAACTTGCAACGATCATCCTGCCTCAGCCTTCCGAGTGCTGGGATTACAGGCGTGTGCCACCATGCCTGGCTCTCCTCCCTTTTTAACTGGACCCCTAACTGTTTGGCCAATACTCACCTGCTTTATTCAGTGTACCAATTTAAATGCTAATTTCTTCTCAAAACATTATGCCAGGTACACCTGGAAATATTTAGCTAGCTATCTGGGAATCCCTTAGCACAATCAAGTTGACAAATGAAATTAACCGTTACAGGCAAAAATTTAAAGACATCCTAAAATTCATGTGGAATTACAAGGGAGTCCAACTGTCTGCAGCATTCTTATTTTGCTTTGTGGTACTGGGGACTAAAGCCATGGCCTTGCACATGTTAGGCAAGTGCTGTACCACTGAGCTATATCTTTTACCTTTTTAAATTGTTTTTGGAGGGGTATGTTTGAGACAGGTTTTAACTGTGTAGTTCAGGCTGACCTCAAACTTGCAGTGATCCTGCCTTAGCCTCCCAAGTAGCTGTAACTACTGGTGTGTGCTACCATCCTACCCCCAACAACATTCTTTTTTTTTTTCCTTTTTTCTCCCTCTGATCCTGGACTCTCCACCCTGCTCTCCTTTTTGTTTTTTGAGATAAAGTCATGCTATGTATTCCAGGCTGGCCTTGAATTCACTATATAGCCCAGGCTGGCTATCCCCCTGCCTCATCCTCTTAAGTGCCGGCATTATAGGTGTGCACCACCACACACAGCTGGCATATTCTTCAAAAAGGAAAACAAAGATTGAGGATTTATATGTTTTGAATTCAAAAGTTACTACAAAGTTAACATTAATCAAAATAATGGAGAACTGGCATAAGGATAGATATCTACATCAGTGGAACAGAAGAGAGAGCTCAGAAATGAATCCACATAGTGATGATTCTAACAGGAGTGCCAAGACCTTTTGGATGTATCTTAAGGTTTTTTTGGTCCATTTTTAAATTGTATTGTCTTCTTAGTAAGTGTTGAGAGCTCTATATATTCTAGATACAAGGCTTTAAAAAAAAAGCAACTATGTGTTTTGCAATTAATTTCTTCCAGGCTGTGGGTTAACATTTTTTCTTAAATGTTGTTAAATAAAATTTATGGGAGACCATGTTGATATAGGGGAAAGAAACTCCTAATCTGAAAGATATCTGGGACGAGTTCATTTTCTCTAAAATCAAAGAATGAATTTTAGGTACAACGGAGTTAAGAGCAGAATATATTTATTGAGGGAAAGAAAGCTTCTGTCTGAGAAAGGGACAGAAGGGAGCCTGAGTGGGTTGCCAAGGACCTTGCCTTTCCTAGGGATTTTACAGAGCAAAACCACGAGGTGAGGTGGGTCCAAGGTGGGGAAAAATGGGACAAAATTATGGCCAGCCAATAAGATTACAAGTATAATTGTTTAGGTAAAATTGATTAAATCAGGACCAAATGGGGAAGCAAGTCACATAGCAAGCAGGCACGAAGGCAGAACAAGGGCCTTTCCTGTAGGGGGTTGGGTTAGTGACTCTTCCTGGCTTTTTCAAGGTGATTGATACCTATTTAGAATATCAATCCCTGATGTCCATCCCTAGGGAGGTATGTGGGCACCATTTATTTAATCTTTTGTCTCGAGGTCTGGCCCACAGGAGAAGTGCCTCTCTCTCTCACAGTCGCAAGGTATCTTGTCTTCCATACTGGCTCCTTTGAGGGCCTAGCCCTGTCTGACTGCCTATAATATTTTTATCTAATATTTCTATCTACTCAGTTGCCTACAGCAATGTTAACAGACCAGACCAAAGTAGAATGAAGCCACTCCTGCTAGGTGCCACATAATGCATCAAACTGAAATTAGAAAGGAACCAGTTTTACAAAAAACAAGATTTGTAGCAACCACTCCTAAAGCCAATCAACACGAGCCAGCTTGACAAAGAAGTTGCCTCTGCTTTAACCCGTGCAAGAAAAGTAACCATATGTTAAGCCACTATTTTGCTGTTTCTTTGTCCTTGCACAGGCTTCATTAAAAACCCAACTGTTCGGCCATGCCTGCTGGAGCAGCTTCCTGTTTCATAGACGGATGCTGCTCCTGCATGAATCCATAACAAATGCCAATTTGATCACTAAATTCAATTTGTTGAATTTTCTTCAACAGTTCCTTTTGAAGAGCAGGAGTCTTCTACTTTGATGAAGTCCAGTTTATCCCAAAAGATTTTTTTATTTAGATACCATGCTTTTGATGTGTCTAGCAAATGTTACCTAACCCAGTCACATAAGTTTGCTCCTTAACCCAGCATTCGGGAGGCTGAGGAAGGAGGATCCTTGCAAGTTTGAGATCAGCCTGGGCTACAAAGTGAGCTCACAAGGTCAGCCTGAACTGTGTAAAGCGAGACCCTGTCCTCAAAAAACAGACCCAAAATAAAACAAAAAGTTTCCTCGTAAATGGCCTTCTAGAAAATCTAGGTTTTACATTCAGATTTGTGAACCACTTTAATTTTTATAAGCACTGCCAGATTTAAAAGGCGGTTCATTAATTTGGTTTGGATTTTCAGATCCAAAAGCATTTACTAGGGGCTGGGAATTTAGCTAGGGGCTGGGGATTTAGCTCAGCGGCAAAGCGCCTGCCTGGCAAGTGCAAGGTCGTGAGTTCGGTTCCCGGTACCGGAAAAAAACCAAAACCAAAAAAAAAAAAAAAAGATAGGTAGCATTTACTGAAAAGGCTATTCCTTCCCCATTCAAGTATATCCTCACCTTTTTGATGTGTGGCTCTATTTCAGAACTCCCTCAAGTTTTACATACTAAGTCCCTAAGCGTCTAACACGTGGCCAATACCATGATGCAAGGTAAAAGGCATCACCAGACCCTGCACCTCCCCACCTTGGGGTCTGATCCCGTCTTGGCCTACCCTTCCGGGCTTAGCTCATTTCCCTGACCAGTCCGTTGTCTCTAGTTTTCCCGTGCCACTAGCAGCTACCCAGGGGGGGTACCTGCGGGGCGCAGGGCTCACTTACCCATGTGCTAGGGGCGGTCCCTGAGCTTTAGAGCACCCCACCCGGGGCTACTCCCAGTTTGCCCCTGGCGAAACAGAACAGCAAAGCTCGGACCGACAGTCATGAAAACTAAACTGGCTGCGCAAGTGCGAGATCGCGGCAGGGCATGTGTCTCTCGGTGCCCTGCGCTCAGCCCAGGCCGGTGTGTCCTCCTGCCTTCCACACCGCAGATACTCTATTGGTAGCTTAATCCACAGGGCCTACCATTTTACACGTGGCAGGGAGAAAGTGTGCTATGCACAGGACTCAAGGGAGACCTGGCTTCATGGAATGAGAGAGAATGAGAAACAGTGTAAGAAGCGCCTAACACATTGTGAGGCACACAGTGGGCACTCAGGCTGTCAGTCAGTGTCAACTGCCCGATAAACCGTCAAAAGTGGCTCTTTGTAATCCCAGCACTTGGGAAGCTGAGGCAGGAGGATCGCCATGAATTCAAGGCCAGCGTGGGCTACAAAGTGAGTTCAAGGTCAGCCTGAACTGCATAGTGAAACCCCGTCTCAAAGCCACCAAAAAAAAAAAAAAAAAGGTGGCTTTGAGGCTCATATCACCCTCGCGGGGCCGGGATGACAACGTCCCCTGCTCTTGGAGCCTAAGAGGCTCCCCCTGCCGGCCATTTTTCCCCGTGCGCGTGCACGCACTGCAGCTTTTCCGCGTCCCGTCTTGTTTGACCCTGACGGTACGCCGTCCAGGGCTCCGCGGGTTGCCATATAAACCAGCGAGCGCCCGGCCCGCGGATGCTGAGCGGCTCTCCGTTGTGACCCTGGTTCCCAGGACCGGTTCGCCATGTCTTTCCGCGACCTCCGAAGTAAGGCAGCCAGTCCGCTGTGCCTGCGTGTCTTTTAGAGACTCGGGGTTCCGCCAGGGCCCTTTGAGTGCCCCGAGCCTCCGGCCGGGCCCCAGTGCTCTGATCGCATTTTGTGATCATGGAAAGTCCCTGGCGGCGGGTGGCTGCAGAACACTTAAAGTGTGGCTACTGCGGCTGTTTAATTTTGCCTAATTTTAACTGACTTACAGCCTTCTGGGGGTGTTCCTTGCCGTGTCTGAAAGTGCGGTGAAAATGCTGAGTTGGGTTAGTTCAGAGCTTTGAGGCGGGGGCCGGATGACGGCGAGAACTGCGGCTGACCTTTTTTCTTCTTGAACTTTTGCGATCTGCCCTGTACTGTCCTATGCATACGCATTGTTTCATTTAACCTTCTAAACAGTTAGAGTCCGCTGTGTTTATAAATCAGGATTTCACATTCAGTATCTTACTTTAGACCTTTAACGGCGAGGTAGTGGTGTTCCTGGATGAAACTCTTTGCACAGAGAAAGCAGGGTGTGCCTTAGGTCACAGAGCTAGAACAGGGTGAAACCGAGGATTAATACAAAGACTGTGTGATTAAAAATGTGTTGCCATTTATACATTATACATGTCATTTTGTAAGGTAATTGTCAATTCGGTGCAGTCTCAGAGGCCTCTTTAAGGTCAGTTTTCTCACCAAATTGATGATGCCTGAAATCTCAGCATTAAACAGAATACTCTTTTTCTACAATGTAAATATCCAGTTTATTGAAACAGCTACTGGCATCGTAGAGTAAATCATGGCCCCTGCGATTTGAGGGTCCTTGGTGATCTACCTTGTAAAGGCAAGCGTCTTGCACCTTTTTTAGCAAGGCCAGCACTTTGCTAGGGATTGGTGAGCGGAGTTGTGCTGGGAAGAGTGTGCACAACGAGAATTTCAGAATGAAATCCTGAATCCAGTGCAGTAGCGCACTGTACAGTAAGCAGTGTAACTCAGATCCGTCTCCATTTTTCTGTAATACTGCAGAATTAATAAGACTGCTGACTGACTCCTGCTCCTTAGCAGAAAGAAATATTTAGGCAATGCCTAGCTGTGATGAGAAGATTGCTGTTTTTTATCTATTATGTATTCAGATTTCTCAAAAACAGAGTCCCTGTGTGACTTTGCTCTTTCCTCTGCTCATAACTCCCTCACTGTCTGGCGGAATCCAGTCTCACTTCCAGTGCCCAGGTAGGTTATTTGTGAATGTTGAAGGGACCTTTGAACATCTCTCTCCCGGAAGACTGCGGACAGGTATGACATCATCAGAAAGCACACTGCAGATAGGTTTTGGCCTGTGATGGAAACTCTAAAAATGTTGATTGTGTTCATTTCCAAATCATGCTTTCTTAGAAGCACTATAGCTTTTCCTGAGATGCTCCCAGCCTACACTACAAACATGTAGTAGAGATGAGCATGGTGGCTCACACCTGTAATCCCAGCACTTGGGAGGCTGAGGCAGGAGGATCACTGAGTTCGAGGTCAGGCTGGGCTATATAGTGAGTTCAAGGCTAGCCTCAACCACATAGCGAGACCCTGGCTCATAAAAGCAAAACAAACAACAACAACAACAAAGCAGGTACTAGTATTATTATTTCTTAATCTGTTTTATAATAAAATCTATGTGTTGTTCTCTAGTTCAGCCACTAAAATTTCTCTGAGTACAAAACAACTAATCTTTAAAATCTGTCATGTTATTAAGATCCTATATGTTCACTTAAAAAAAAAACTCAGAAATGTGAACTTCACCCTACCCTACCAACCCCCCCCCAATAATCACTGTTAAAATTTTTAAAATATTTTTTGTGGTATTTAATAAGGCCAAGTATTTCATTTTTTCTTTTAGACATGACAGTTTAATAAAACATATTTCCTGGGTTGGATCCTGAAAAAGAGGCCACAGTGGAGAAAAGGACTAATTTCGCTTATAGTACAGTGTTAATGTTAATTTCTTAGATTTTTTTTTTTTTTTTTTTCTCTTTGAGACAGGCTCTTGCTGTGCAGTTCAGGCTGGCCTTGAGCTCACTTTGTAGCCCAGGCTGGTCTTGAACTCTCAATGATCCTCCTGCCTCAGCCTCCCAAGTGCTGGGATTACTGGCATATGTCACCACGTCCAGCTGTTTCTCTCTCTCTTTTTTTTTTTTTTTTTTTTTTTTGGTACTGGGAATCATATCTCTGGCCCAATTTCCTAGTTTGGATAAATGGACCACGAAACAAAAGATGTTAACATCAGAGGAAGCAGAGTGAAGCATGTGTAGAAACACTTTGTACCATCTTCCCCCTTTTTTATTGCTTATGAAGATTAGTGGGTTTCTTACGAGGATTTGTGCATGGTATATTTTGATAATTTTCATCCCCCCCATTACCTGACTTGCCCCATTGTTCCATCCAGGTATTTACTTTGAGTGGCAAAGAGAAAGATGTCAAAGAGAGAAATAAAAGCCACAGTTAATCCCACAATCGGGTTTTCCTGTATAGCATGTACTTGCATTGAACTTAAATGAATGTTTTCCAGGTAGCAAATTAGGTATTTTAAATTGTACTCGCTTTTTTCTTTCCTTCTTAGAAAGTTGATAAACAGTTCCTAAGCTGCCAGAAGGTTGGGACTAGGAAAGGAAAGCAGAGGCTATGTCTTAATTAACAAGTAGCTGCTGTTTGACAAGGATTTGACTGAATTGCATTTTATCTTGTGCAGATTTCATAGAGATGATGAGAGCCCTTGGGTACCCACGACACATTTCCATGGAAAATTTCCGCACACCCAACTTTGGACTTGTATCTGAAGTGCTTCTCTGGCTCGTGAAAAGGTTTGAACGTACTTTATTGAAACTGAAGGACCAATACTAGATTGTAATCACTAGCCACCTAGAAGAAGGTTACTGTTGTGATGCACAAGAGTTCTTAGAGTTTGACAGACTCATTTGTAACCTGTTGGCGCACACCTGTAATCCCAGCACTTGGGAGGCTGAGGCAAGAGGATTGCTATGAGTTTGAGGTCAGCCTGGAATAGACAATGGGACCTTGTCTCAAAATAAATGAAATAAAAATCAGCTGAACTTAAAGAGTACTGTGGGAGGGGTCTCGGTAGAGGGGTGCTGGGGCTTCTTTTCATCTCTTCGCACAGAATGACAGGGCTCGCCTGGCACTTGCTTAAACATAATTTAGATTTCTCTTTTTGTGAAAAAAATCTAATGATTCAGGATCAGAAACTTTTTGTGTTAAGGGCCAGATAGTAAATATTTTACATTTTGCTACACATAAAATTTAGGCTAAACAAGGTCCCTGTCATATAGTCTTTATTCTTAAAAAAAAAAAATCCATCGCTTGCAGGTTGTGCAAAAATAGGTCAGAGGCTGCTGACCTTGATGATAGGTGACTCAGAGAAAGTAACTCCAGTAGTAACTTCTCAAAGCAAATTATTTAACCCTGGTGTCTGTGTCAGAGTTAAAGGCTATTGGCCAGAGTGACAGTTAACGATTTTTAAAATTTATTTTTAACCGGGCATGGTGGTATATGCTCATAATCCCAGCACTGGGGAGGCTGCGGCAGGAAGGGTCAGTGTGAGTTTGAGGCCAGTTTGGGAAACAGAGTGAGTGCAAGGCCAGCCTGAACTACTGTACATAGTGAAACCCAGTCTCAAAAATAAACAAATAGGCGGGGTGTGGTGGCACACACCTATAATCCCAGCACTCGGGAGCCTGAGGCAGGACAATCCTTGCGAGTTCAAGACCAGCCTAGGCTACAAAGTGAGCTCAAGGCCAGCCGGCACTGCATAGTGAGACCCTGTCTCAAAAAGACAAAAAATAAATAAATAAATAAATAATAAAATTTATTTTTAAAAGATTTTCTTTATTTAAAAATGTGCAAATGGAGAGGGGAACAAGGGAGAGGGGAGGGGGAAGGAACAAAGGGAAAAGTAAAAAACAATGAGAAAGAAGGAAAACATGGAAACAAAGCTTTTGTAAATGAGGAGAGGAGGAGGGGTTGAGGGAGGGGAATGGAATGGAAAAAGAAACAAATTATATCGTGTGCAGGTACAAATTCTCTGTGATACATATGATCATTTTATATACCTAAAATGTACCAATAAAATCTGATTAAAAAATTTTTTTTTCTTTAAATTTTTACATTTATGACTATTCTCACAAAACCTCAAGGTCTCAGGCAGATCTGATTTTGTAAGCTGAGCCCCGCATTAAATCACTTGAACCTGTTTTTGGGTGGGAATTTGTTCCCTTGCTAGTTTGGGTTGCTTTTAAAGTTTTTCCTCATCTCACGGCCTTCAGTGGGGACGCGGAGAGTCCCGTGTTAGGTGTCAGCTGCCCTTTCAGGTGCCCATTTTCTGTTTAGTGGACTTTCTCTGAATGAACATGTGTCTCTGCTCTCTCTCTGCCATAGGTATGAGCCTCAGACTGACATCCCTTCTGATGTTGAGACCGAACAAGACCGAGTTTTCTTCATTAAGGCAGTTGCCCAGTTCATGGTCAGTTCACGGCTGTTTTGTGGAGTTGTAAAGTTAGAAAGTGGTGAATCCTCATTAGGGCCACTTTCAAACTGAGTGGTTGAGTTTGCTTCCTAAAACCATTCCATTGCTGGGTTCTGTGAACCTGTTTCACCAGTGAAGTTTTTTTGTTTTTAGTTTGTTTTTAATTCATTATATGTTAAGATTTTTGTTTGTTTATTTTTAGTGAAATTAATTAAGTGCTGGGGATTAACCCGGGGTCTCTGCCATGCCAAGCACATGCTCCACCATTGAGCTGCACCCCACCTTATTTATTTATTACTATTATTATTATTATTATTAATTTGGTACCTGGAATCGAACTCAGGACCTCACATTTGCCAGGCAGGTACTGTGCCACTGAGCTACATCTCCGGCTCTGTTTGTTTATTTTTGAATAAGTAATATATTTCATGGTTCAAAGGTTTTAAGAATTATGTCATGACATAATAAAGTGACTTCCTACTCGGACTGGCATGGGCCCAGTTGCACTCCCAGTAACCACTATTTTAAATTTCTTCCAGCATTTCTTTATGCATGTTTAAGCTAATAATGTGTATTATTATTTTTCCTTCTGTATACACAAGTAGCAGTATATTATACACCAGTCTGTAGGATCTTGTTTTCTTAGTGGTATATTTTGGAGAATATTCCAAATACATAAAGAATTTCCTCCTTCTCTCTTGCATTTGACTAGTATTTTTGTGTGGCTGTGCTATAATTTATGTAATTTATATAGGTAGGTATTTTAGTCATTTCCAACTTTTGCTCTTCGAAATAATACTGTAATAGTAGCCGGGCGTGGTGGCGCATACCTTTAATCCCAGCACTCAAGAGGCTGAGGCAGGAAGATCATTGGGAGTTCAAGACCAGCCTGGGCTACAAAGTGAGCCCAAGTCTAGCCTGAACTGCGTAGAGAAATCCTGTCTCAAAAAAGACAAAAAAAAAAAAAAATTGTAACAAATAACCTATGTGTATCATTTTGTGTACATGTGATTATATCCCTTGACTAAATTCTTACTATTGGATCAAAAGATACGTTCATTTGTAATTTTGGTGTCTTAGCAAATTACTCTACCAATTTCTATACTTAACAATATACTGTGTCACTTAGAAGTTTACTCATAATACTATTAGGTTCTTTCAATTTTTGACAGAGACATTTACAAATTACATACCTGGGATTTGGTTTAGACTTTAAAATGTAAGGTCCTTAGTCTGTTTTATTTGTTGTTGTTATTGTTGTAATTATAATTATTACTATGTGTGGTTTGTTCGTTTTGTTTTTTGAGACAGGACTTCATAGCTCAGGCTGGTATTGAACTCACTGTGTAGCCCAGGCTAGCCTCAGACTTGCAGTGATCCTCCTGCCCCAGCCTCCAGAGTGCTGGGATGACAGGCGTGTGCCACCATGTCTAGCT
Source organism: Chinchilla lanigera (assembly GCF_000276665.1). Lineage (NCBI taxonomy): Eukaryota > Metazoa > Chordata > Mammalia > Rodentia > Chinchillidae > Chinchilla > Chinchilla lanigera. The sequence goes on along the minus strand of NW_004955442.1, from coordinate 13,879,786 downwards.
TTGTTGTTTTATTTGTCTTAAAACAGGCCACGAAGGCACATATAAAACTCAATACTAAGAAGCTTTACCAAGCAGATGGGTATGCAGTGAAAGAACTGCTAAAGATCACATCCGTCCTTTATAATGCTATGAAGACCAAAGGGATGGAAGGCTCTACTGTAGGAGAGGAAGATATCAGCAAGTTCAAGTTTGATCTTAGCTCCAAGGTAAGGACAACCGAGCACTTACAGCAAGGGAGTATTTATCTCTTAGACTTAGGAATTAGGGGTGGGTGATCAGTTTTATGCTCCTCAGAATGGAGAGAAAAGGAACGTTACAGTGAATTAATTCATAACTATTTATTGAAAGCTTAGTATGGAACATTCTTACATATATGTCTTGAAAATCCCAGGCCTCCCTTCATCCCTTAGGGAGGTATGTAAAACTAGCCATTGTGAATTTGTGGTCCCCAACGCAGAAGCCCACCAGCTGGTAACCAGGCTTCAGCGTGAGCCTTTTGGGAGATATTTTGGATCCCAACCATTAAAAGCATGTGTCCCTCAGAGTACCCCTTCATTTGGTCACCCCACTACTGTCAGGAGATCATTGTAATCTATTTCAAATGGGAAACATGTCAGCTTTCTCCCAGCTATACCTCCTCTTTGTGGATTTAGTTTACTGTGACATTTGAGTTTTTGAGAGACCAGGTGCCCTGAAATTGGTTCCATTTGTACTTAGATCAGTGTTTCCTAAGCAGGTGTCCTAAGAGCTCTGTCTTGCCCCATGTAAACGTGGGGCTGAAGAAACACGTGTTCTGTAGTCATGTGTCCCCCCTCAGGGTAGCAGTTGGTTTGAACAGACCAGCTACTGAATATGTACCTGTTATGGTGTTTCCCTTCCAGATTGCAGATTTGAAAGCGGCCAGGCAGCTTGCTTCTGAAATCACCTCCAAAGGAGCGTTTCTGTATGACTTGCTGGGAAAGGAGGTCGAGTTGAGGGTAAGTGGTGTTTTAGTTGAAGAATGTAAATTTTTTCTTCTAGATTTTCTTTTTACATTCTGTTTCTTGCTTTTTAGTTCTCATTTTCTTAAGCTGCACCTGATTGAAAGAGATAATGTTTGCAATTTAAAGTGATACCGAATATTAGGTGCTATGGACACAGGTTTTAATACCTTTAGCTTCTAATTCAGGAATGGCAAATAGATGACATGTCACTGAGACTGACCTTCTTGTGCCTGTGGCAGACATTATTAATTACAATACTTTCTCCATGTTGCCCGGTGAACTTACTTTAGGATCTTTTGTGTGTGTGTGATACTGGAATTTGAACCCAGAGCCTTCATATTGCGCTACATCCTCAGTCCTTTTTAGAAATGGGGTCTCACTAAGTTGCTAAGCTGTCCAGGCTGGACTTGAACTTATGAGCCTCCTGACTCAGCCTCCCAGAGTGCTAGGATTACAGGTATGAACCAATATATTTAGCTGACGTGGGGGTCTTTAAAAATCAGGCTTTAAAATGCCTGGCTTTTATTCTGATGTTACCATTATAGAGTGTGAACTGGCACGGAGAGTTTCAGAAGTCTCCCAAGTGGTTCTAGCATACAGCAAAGTTTGGGACCAACAAGCTGGTCACTCCCAAGCAGTTGGAGTTTGTGTTACTATTGAAACTTCTTTGCAATCCTTATTCCAGCCAATGCCAGTCAAGGAGGATGCGTTCTCCCCTCCACCTAAGCAGCTGTTTGAGAGTGTATTTCCTAACCTTTCCTGAACAGACTCACCCCCCGGTAAGATTGTCTTCATACCGATAAGCTACTGTGCCTGGGCCTGAGAAGAGGCATCATGGTTTGAAGATCACCAGGTGATTCTAATGAGAAGCAGAATTTGCCAGGCACTGAGTTTTTGTTGTTACTATTTTTTGAGACAGGGTCTTTTTATGTAGCTCAGGTTAGCTTTGAACTCGTTATGTAGACTAAGCTGGCCTCGAACTCGCAGCGATCCTCCTGCCTCAGCCTCTTGAGTGCTGGGATTACAGGCATGTACCAGGATGCCTGGCACCACTGATTTACATTATTTTTATTTTTATGTATTTAATTTTGGGGGTTTTGTTTGTTTGTTTTTCTTCTGGTACCAGGAATCGAACTCACAACTTTGCACTTGCCAAGCAGGCACTTTGTCACTGAGCTAAATCTCCAGCCCCTTAATTTTGGGTTTTTTGAGACAGGATCTCGCTATGTAGTTCTGGCTGTCCTTGAACTCACTATGTATGTAGCCTAGGGTGGCCCTGAATTCGTGCAGTCCTCCCCTCAGCCTCCTGAGGGCTGGAATTATAGGCATGCACCACTACACTTGGCCAGGGAACTACTGATTTAAAAAGAGTTGGAGTAGTATTGAATCCTGCCTGTAAGGGTTGATGGCGTTTGAAGCATATGTGCTGGTGTTTTTACATTAAATGGCTTTTGTTCTCTCACTTTCTGCCAGGCACTCTCTCAGTGCCTTGCCTGTGTTCTGGTTGCTGTAGTGCAGTGGTACTTTTTCTTCCACTTTTCATTTCCACTGTAGAAGCAAACTGGAAGTTGGACTCTGGTGCCAGGTCTCTGTCCCTGCTCTTCATATACTGACCTAGTGGTTGCCACTGGGTGAAGGGTGGGTCGCAAAACAGAACTGCCACTAAGTCCTGCCAGCCAGCACAGGTGACCCAGGAAGCAGCTTTGGGCTTTCTGTGTTTCAGTGCACATACTCTTGAGAGACTTGGAGATAGGAGCTGGTCACTAGCTAAGGGCCAGTGGAGCTGTAGGTTCATGGTGAGACTTCCCCAGCGTCCACCAGGGGCTCTTGCGGTGCCCTGGACTGAATGACTGGTAGTCCATGGCTGATCTGTTGCAAGGAAAATCTGGCCTCTGAGTATGGCTTTTCTCAAGTGTTGTAGGCAGTCAGGGTCTGCGGAGGAGCCCCTATCCCGTATTTGTTTCTTAAGCACACAGTCAACTTTTACTGAGGATCAGTGCCAACCACGGGCAAGGCATGGAGCTCTTCCTTTTGAGTACATCAGAATCTCTTGATAATGCAGTTTTCAACCCATGGAGGAGATAAGGCATACCATAAAATAAGGGAAGTATGGGTGGGGTTTGGTAAGGTGCTCTAGGGGCCAGGTATGGTGGTGTACACCTGTAATCCCAGCAGTCTAGGAGGCTGAGTCAGGAGGATCTCAAGTTTGAGGCCAGCCTGAACAACTTGGTGAGACCATGTCTCAAAATAAAAAATAAAGGACTGGGGATGTAGCTCAGTGCTAAGGCCTTGGGTTCAGTCTCTGGTACCATCCACATACACGTAAGGTGCTCCAGGAGCCTTGTCTTACTCTGTTCAGGCTACTACAATAAACTATGATAAACTTAGCAGTTTGAAAACTATGGATATTGATTTCTCACAGTTCTGGAGAGTAGGAAGTCCTAGACCAGTGTACTGGAAAATTAAGTATCTGGTAAGGGCCTATTCCTCATAGACAGTGTTCCCCCTACCTCTGTGATATTGGGCATTGAACCCAAGGCCTTGTTCTTGCGGCCCTTCTTTAAATTTTTACTTTGAGACAGGGTCTTGCTAAGTTCCTCGGGCTGGCCTTAAACTTGCAGTCCTCCTCCTTCAGCTTCCCAAATAGCTAAGACTAAAGGTGTGCACCACCATGCCTAGCTAGACAGTCATTTTTGCTGTGTCTTCACATGGCACGAAGGTAGGGAGCACTTTAGGGTCTCGTCCTTTTTTTTTGCGATTGTCTTGCTATGCAGTTTAGGCTGGCTTTGAATTTACTATGTAGACCAGGTTGGCCTCGAACTTGTGGGGATCCTCCTGCCTGAGCCTCCTGAGTCCTGGGATTACAGGCATGCGCGACCATGCCCGGCCTTCCAAGGTCTCTCCTCTAAAGCCACTAATCCCATTCATGAGGTTACCACCCTCATGATCTAATTACCTGCTAAAGACCTCACTCATCTCTTAATATCATTACATTACAGGTTAAGATTTCAGCATATGATTTTGGGAGTGATACATTCAGTCTTCAAGCAACCTCATAACTGTATCTATATTAAAATTTCATGTCTCAGAAATTTCCATTGCTAATAGGGTATTCACACATTCCCCCTTTGTAGGTTTATTAATAATAGATGCAGGACCAAGGTGGCTATTTTCATGGGTATTTGTCAAATGATCGGCAACTTGGAGGGATTTCATTGTAAAAAAGAGTTGTAAGGGCCAGTAGGGATTTAGGTAGCAAATTGTGCTGTGCTAGGTTTTGTGGTCCCCTGGCCAGAATGCAGGTCAAGAAGCAAATATGGGGTGCTAACTTCAGGTTTGCCTATGGAGAGTGTGGCACATGAGGCCTTAAACTGAAAAGGAGGACCTGAGCTCGGGTGGATGTTGGAGGATGTTTGTAGGAGACGACTGCAGAGGTGACTTTGCACCAGAGATCCGTATTATGGTGAAACTTTTATTTCTTTCATACCAAGGATCGAACCTAGTATCTTGCACATGGTAAGCATGTGTTCTACCACTGAGCCACATCTCCGGCACCTGTAATGATACTTCAGAGAATTAGTCTTTAATCTGTATCTACATATAGGAACATTAATTTTGAAAACTGCATTTCTGAAAATATTTGTAAATAGTTTTATTTTTTCCCTTAGGAACTGAGAACAGAAGCAATTGCCAGACCTCTGGAAATAAATGAGACTGAAAAGGTGATGAGAATTGCAGTAAAAGAGATTTTGGTAAGGTTACTTTACTTTTAATGTTTTTATATCTAGAATTAAAGAACATAAAAAATTTCCTGGTTGTACAAGACAGAACAAGCTAGGGAGAGTGACGGGATATTTCAGGGTGATTTAAGAGGATATTCTAAGATACCTAGGTTACTGAATGTTGCTGTTTTTCTCATATTACTAAAATTTAATCAGTTTTAATAATTTTTAATTTAAAAATTTTAATAAGTAGTGCCCCCCTCCTTTTTTTGTGGTGCTGGGGTTGAACCCGGAACCTCAAGCATGCTAGGCTCTACCACTAAGCTACATCCCCAGCCCGTGCACTTCTTTTTTTTTAAACCAATTTTTTACTACTGGATATTTAAATAATTTGCAGATTTCCTTTTTTCTCCTACAGTGCTGGGGATGGAGCTTGCCTTGCATGTGCTAGACAGCCACTGAGCTGCACCCCCAGCCCTCTTCCAGGGCTTAGATTTCCATGAATCTGAGCAGCACTGTAACGAACACAGTGAGCTCCATCCTTTACCCAGCTGCCATCAGTTATTACTTGCTCCTCTCACGTGAAGCATTCGGTTATGATGAGGAGGACTCTGGACTCAAAATGTTTGGATTCACATCTCACTGTGAATTACTGCTCTGCCTGTCTGTCCTTGTTGTTCTCACCTGCACAGCAGGGAGCAGGGCAGTGCCAGCTGCAAGGGGTCCTTGTGCACTAATTGTGGCAGTTTAGGTTAGCTGTGGTTATATGTGCACATTAAGTATTTAGCCATCGTTAGTGACTCATTTTATCCTGAATATAGAAGCAAATGGGCTCTGTGTAAATTAGGACTAGGCATAAAATAAGACTTCGTTGTGAGGCCAGGGATATAGCTTAGTGGCACAAGCACCTGCCTGGCAAGCGCAAGTACCTGAGTTTGATTCCCGGTACCCTCCCCCGCCACACACACACAAAAAGAAAGACTTTGTTGTGAGTTGTATCAAATTCTGAGAATCAAGGCCAACAAGATGGCACACCGCCTGCAATCTCAGCACTATGGGAGGCAGAGGCAGGAAGATCACAAGTTCAAAACCAGCCTGGGCGACTTAGTAACTTAGCAAGACAGTATCTCAAAATTTAAAAAAATTTTAAAGGGACTGGAAATATAGCTAAGTGCACAGGCCCTGGGTTCAATCCCAGTACTGGGGGGAAAAAAAATTTTACGTTTGTTTTTTCAAATTCCTTTGTAAGTAGCAAAATTTTCTGGGTGGCTGTTATGGTTGATACATTGTGTCAACTTGGGGAGTCTAGAGGTTTGGCTAAGTGACTCAGCAGGAAGCCAGGGAGCTTACTTTGTATATATCCTGAGCCTGTGGAAGAGGAGGGCATGGAGATTATGTGAGAGCTACACGCCCCTTAGGTGGGGGTAGTCTGTTTACAATGTAAGGGAGGGAAAGAAGCTGCTTGCCGCCATTCTGCCCTTTTGCTCTGGCTGCTTTGCTGTTGGGCTGCCATTCCCCACTTTGCTCTTGTTGCTTTGCTGTCTTCTACCTTGGAGCCAGCCAAGTATGGACTGAAACCTCCACAAACTATAAGCTAAATAAACCTTTCCTTCCTTAATTTTGGGCGTTGGGTATTTTGTCTCAGCAAGGAGAGAAAAGTAACGAAGACAGTGGCCCCTTGCAGGGGATCAGAGCTTCCTTGGGTATAAAGATTGTGTCAGCAGGTTAGGAGGTTGATTACTTACAGGGAGATCAAACAGATAAGTATATTAAGAGTGACAAGATGGCAGGTGAGCCTGGTGGCACTGATACAGCAAGTGAGTGCACGGAGACAGGCACTCACAAGAGGTGGAAAAGGCGGGAACAAACAAAGCTTTGTTGCAGAGCCAGCTGACGGGACAGTCTCTGACCTGGAGCCAGAGAGGATGTCCATGCCAACCTGGGTCTCACCTTCTGTTTAAGCACATTTTTAGGTTTACATCGTAACCATTACCTCATTTTTGGAAATTTTACAAGAATGTCACACAATGATCGTGAGGTTTACCTTTCCCAGAAGCTGTTGGTCAGCCAGATTCCAGAAGACCATTGTGGTTTAACATTTAGCCTGCTTCCCAATTTGTCCTGTTTGTTCCATTCCCATTTTATAACTGTCCTGGTTTATTACTAACCAAGGAGAAGGGGTTTAACTACAGTTTAAGGCCCGCCCCTCCAGGTGATTTAACAATCTAGTTGAACCCTGGCTCAAACAATTTAAAACGGTCAGGGATGTGGCTCAGTGCAAAGGCCTTAGGTTCAGTCCCCCATACCACACACACAAAAAGGTAATAGCTAAATTCCTCACCATTGAAGAAGAGAGTTAAGCGCAAGGTTGTGAGTTCGGTTCCCGGTACTGGAGAAAAACCAAAAAAAAAAAAAAAAAAAAAAGAAGAAGAGAGTTATGAATAAGGAAAGGAAGTTAGAATGAACCTGAAATTGGAGCTGTAGGTTAAATGCCTGGTTTTTAATGTGTAGACAGATAAATACAGGAATAAATTTTGATGTATGGGCATATACGTGTAGGGAATGGTATACATATGTAGATACATCATTTATTTAACACAAATGTACCCATAGTCATTCATTGCTGAGCTCTGTACATACCCAGCAACTAGATCCTCGCAGCTAGTGCTGCTTTCTGTGTGTGTGTTGGGGCTTGAACCCAAGGCCTTCATGATGAGCTACATCTACAGTCCTTTATTTTTTTTTTTTTAACAAGGTCTTGCTGTGTAGTTCAGGCTGGCCTTGAACTCATTGTGTAGCTCAGGCTGACTTTGAACTTGCAACAATCTTTTTGCCTCAGCCTCCTGAGTGCTGGGATTACAGGCATGCACCACTGTGCCTGGCACTCTTTATTTATTTATTTTGAGAAAGGGTCTCACTAAGTTTCCCGGACTGGGCTCAAACTTGTGATCCTCCTGCCTCAGGCTCCTTAAGTGCTGAGATTGCAGGCATGTGCCACCATCCCTGGCTTGGATCTTCATTTCTAAATGCTGTTTCCCACTGGCAGGAACCACGCTCTTAGGGAAAATGGCTAAGTCCAGAGCTGAGGCAGGGAAAGTATAAGCAGAAAATAAGGAAATGCTCAAAGAATGAATGGAATCTGTCAGAGAGACATGGAACCAGCTTGATGGGCTTCCCCTGGCCAAACCAAGGATGATTTAAGGAACAAAATAAATATAATTTATAGCTGAATGAATGAATTAGAAAACCATGTGTTCTCACTGGCATAAAAAGTGTTTCAAGAGAGCTTACCACAAAATACTTATTAATTACAAAGAGAGAAAGAGTAATTTCTGATGGAGAAGACTGTCCTTAATCCAGTGATCAGAGTGAACATCACTGCAGTGAACAAACTGAGATCCTGATGCCTGATAGTTCTGTGATGTTCCTGCAGAGCTGCATAATCTGCTGATCAGACAAAGCTGGACGCGGGCATTCCAGAAGCTCACTGGCCTGTTAACCTTCAAAAGTGAGAATGTCATTGCTGGGTGTGTGGCACACGCCTGTAATCCCAGCACTCAAGAGGCTGAGGCAGGAGGATCACTGTGAGGTTGAGGCTGGCCTGGGCTACAACGTGAGTTCAAGGCCAGCCTGAACTGCATAGCCAGACCCTTTCTTAAAAACAAACAAACAAACAAAAAAAGTGAGAGGGTCAAAAATGTGAAGGAAAGCGGAGATCTTCCAGAGGGAAGGATCACAGAGACTTGCTGGTTGAGGGCCGTGGTGCCTTTGATCTGCTGTGGAGGCCTTCACTGGGACAAGTGGGAAGAACGGAACGGGCCTGAGGGCCTGTGGTGCTTGTGCACCAGTGCTCACATCTTGTCACAATCGCTTGTACTGTGCTTGTTTAGGAGAAAGTACTGTGGGTAGGAAATAAACAGTAATGCATGAGAAGTAATAGGACATCATGTCAGTAATTTACTCTCACCTAGGTCAAGAAAAAGTGCTTTATATTATATTCCAGCTTTTCTGTGAGTTCATGACTGTTTCTAAGTTCAAAAAAATTTTTTTGGTGAAAATACAGTTTTCTTTCTTTTCTTCTTTTTTTCTTACTGGTACATTTTAGATGTATATAATGATCACACTCGTCGTACAGGATTTGTACCTGTACAGGATATGTCTTGATTCTGTTTTTTCACACTTTCCTTCCATCCCCCTCAACCCTTCTTTCCTCCTTATTTACAAAAGCTTTGTTTCCATTTTCTCGTTCTTTGTTTTTTTTCTTTTCCCTTCCTTCCTTTTCCCCTTACCCATTCCTAATGCCCCTTCCCATGTGAATATTTTCTTCCTGTTTCATAATATCTATTACACATTTTGGTCCTTATTTACACTTTTGGTTTCTTACACCAGATACACAATGTGATATTTTACACACATATGTCTGATTTATTTCACCTGAGAGTATGGTCTCTCCGTGTACCTAGAAATGTCTCAAGTTTATCCTTCCTTATGGCCGAGTAGTCCTCTGCTATAAAAAAACACGTCTTCTTTATCCATTTGTTGGTTGATGGGCATTGAAGCTGTTTACAAGATTTAGCTATTACAAACTGTGCCGCAATAAACAGGAGTATGGATATATCACTGTGGCATGATGCTTTTTATACTTTTGGGAACATACCAAGAAGGGAAATAGGGGGGTCAAGTGGAACTTCCAGTTTTAGACTTTTGAGAATTTGCACACTGACTTCCACAGTGGTTGCACCAGTCTGCACTTGAACCAACAATGGAGAAGGGTTCCTTTTTCCCCCACAACCCTGCCAGCACTTCTTATTGGTTGATTTTTTGATAACAGCCATTCTTTCTGGGGATGGAATCTCAGTGTTTAATTTGTATCTCTCAGATGACCAGTGATGTTGAGCATTTTTTCATATATTTGCCATTTGTATTTCTTCATCTGAGAAATGTGTATTCATCTCAGATGCCCATTTTTGGATTGGGTCTTTAAATTTGGGGGGTCTGATTTTTCGAGTTCTTTATATATTCTAGATATTAGTCCTTTGTGGGTTGTCTCTTCATTCTGTTGGTGCTTTCTTTTGCTGTGCAAAAACCTTTTAAATAAGATGAGATCCAGTTGTTGACTCTTGTGATACTTCCTATGGATCAGGGTTTTGTTCATAAAGTCTTTACTTGCACCAGTGTCTTCAAGTGTTCTACCTATTCTGTCTTCCAGTAGATTTAGTGTTTCTGTTTTAATATTTAGATTTTTGATCCATTAATTTAGTGCATGGTGAAAGCTATGGCCTAGTTTTAGTCTTCAGCTAAAAACTCTGGAAATCTGGTTTTTCCAGCACCACCTATTAAAGAGGCTATCTTTCTTTCAGCAAAGATCCCGGGTTCCTTTGTCAAAGATGAGGTGGCTAGGTGTGTTTGTAGTTGTGTCTGCATCTTCTAACCTGTTCAGTTGGTCCTTGGGTTTGTTGTTTGGCCAGTACTATTCTGTTTTTATCATAGGAGTTTTATAGTATAATTTCAAGTCAGGGATTATGATGTCCCCTGCCTTGCTTTTGTTGCCCAGAATTTCTTTTGCTGTTCTAGGTGTCTTCTGGTTCCAAATAAATTTTAAGAATATTTTTTCTAGTTCTGTGAGATATGCTATTGGTATTTTGATCAGGATTTGCTTAATCTATATAACAATTTTGGAAGTATGGCCATTTTCACTATATTGGTACTTCCTACCTAAGAATAAGAGATATCTTTCCATTTTGTGATATCCTCTCTGATTTCCTTTTTCAGAGTACTGTAGTTTTTAATGTAGAGATCTTTTACTTCCTTCATTAGATTGACTCTTAAGTATTTCATTTTTCTTGATGCTATTATGAAGGATATTGTTTCCCTAATTTCTCTCTCAGTGCATTTGTTGTTTATTTACAGGAATGCTATTGATTTTTGAGGGTTGACTTTGTATCCAGCTGCACTACTGAATTTGGTTATTAAATCTAGAAGTCTTTTTAGTGGAGTTTTTAGAATTTTGTATGTAGAGTATCATGTCATCTTCAAATAATAATTTAACTTCTTTTTTTCCTATCTTTCTTCTTTTTGTTTGTTTCGTTTGTCTAATTGTTCTGGCTAGTGTCCAGAACTATACTGAGAGGCTGGGGATGTAGCTCAGCAGCACAGCACCTGCCCGGCAAGTTCAAGGCCCTGAGTTCGATTCCTGGTACCACAAAAGAAAAATAGAATCAGAACTATATTTTTTTTTTCTGTTGTTGATTTTTTGGGTACCAGAAATCGAACTCAGAACCTTACACTTGCCAGGCAGGCACTGTGCCACTGAGCTAAATCCCCAGCCCCAGAACTATATTGAATAGGAGTGGTGATAGTGTGTATTCCAGATTCCTAGCACAGCACACTGGCTGTCTGCACTGCAAGGAACCCAACCTGGCCAGCTTCCCAGACAACATGAGCACGAAGACAGCACTGTTGCTCTCCCTAGACCTGCTTCAAGTAAACCTCCCCTTGTCAGAAGAACCCAGGGCAGGCTACGGCTGTCATTCGTGGTCTCTGACCCTTTCCCTGTCTTACTGAGCAGTAGGTCAAGGCAGAGGGCAGCTGAGGTTTCTGTTTGTGCCCTCCTGAGTAGAGCCATACTTGTGTGTTCATGTTGTGAACAGAAGAGAAGGCCGAACGTTTGCCAGCAGAGCAGTGGGCAGAGTGGTGAGCACCCCATCCTGCCAAGCACCTGCACAGAGGTCTGAGCTCTCTCTCCGCCCAGATCCAGACACTCTTCTCTCCTTCTGCATGTGTTTCCTTGGGCAGAAGCACCCACTTTTCATGACAGTAACAATTTTCTTCTTGTTGTATGTGCTGCTTCTCCAGAAAGGGCATTGCCTGGGGAGTGTCTGTATTTGTTCGCTTTGTGTGTGATGCTGCTATGCCCGAGTGGGGAAGTGGCCCTCTTCGGGGTCAGCGTGCTGGCTCTCACTGACACACTGTCTCACCGTTTCTTATTAAATGCAGTCGCAGGTTCAGAAGACCAAAGACCTGCTCAACAACGTGGCCTCTGATGAAGCTAACTTAGAAGCCAAGATTGAAAAGCGAAAATTAGAACTGGAAAGAAATCGGAAGCGACTCCAGACACTGCAAAGCGTCAGGTAGGTTGGAATCCTTGAATATAACAGAAGGAGTGGGTAGGAAGGCACCACCGAAAGTTAAAGCAAAGACTGGGCAGATCTAAGAGTGTGTCTTACTCGCTTTCCCATTGCTGAGACATAATATCTGACACCTACAGTGTAAGGGAAGGAAGGGTTATTTGGGTTCACATTTCCGTTCTTAGTTGGCTGCTCCAAGACCAGACAGCATGGCAGAAGGGCAGGGCTGAGGAAACGCTGCTCGCCTCAGAGAGCTAGAGAGTAAGGAAGAGCTGTCCCTTCCCGTCACGTCCCCACAGACCCAGCTCTTGTGACCAGGCCCCACCGCCTAACGGCGTGGTTAGCTGTAAACTCACGGGAAGACTGGACCACTGTGAGCATAGCACCCTCCTGATCCAGCCACCTCCGAAGCCTTGCTGTGGGCACATGAGGCTTTGGGGGACATCTAGGTGTAAACCTTAACAAAGTGACACCAACTCTTCAGGCATCAGAAGAGCCTGTGGAAGGAGACTCACCTCGCGGTGTCCCGGCAGGTAGACAGCTTCATGCAGGCCTTGCACGGCTCTCAGTGTGTCTTGGGAATGGCTTCATTCTTGAGTAGCCTTGTGCTCAATGGCCTCTCAGGATTCGAGGCAGAGTAAGTAAATCCAGATGGTGGGAATTCTGTCAGGCTTGGTCTCCTGAGACTGTGCTATAAACTTGGTGGAAATAGAACATACTCCCATCTCTTGGGTTTGAGGAGATCTCTAACATTTTGTTGTTGGTTTTTGTTTTTTTGAGATAGAGTCTCACTATGTAGTTCAGACTAGCCTTGAACTTACTGTGTAGTTCAGACTGGCCTCAAACTCATGATGATCCTCCTGCCTCAGCCTCCTCGGTACTGGGATTATAGGCGTGCACCCAGCACTTGGACATTTTAGAGTTTGATGATTTCTCACCTGTTAGTTTGTCTTTCTTCTGACTTTACCTTGTTAGAAGTAAATGTCTAGGGAGCAGGGCCAGATAATGGTGGCTGTCTGTTAGTGGAGCTTTTTATGTATGTGCCTCATACTTTCTTTTTAGGGGGATGTGGTTTGAGACAGGGTCTCACTATGTTGCCCAGGTTGGCCTTGAACTCATGGTGATCCTCCTGCCTCCGCCTCCCAAGTGCTGAGATTACAGGCGTGCGCCACCTTCCCTGGCCATGTGCCTCATAGTTTCCTGGCACTCTCTTCGTTTCTTTCCTGTACTTGTTTTATACGTTCCTTCCTTGGTTGTCTTGGAGGCAGAAGGCGCTCTAGGAGTGATAAGGCATCCTCTAGCCCACGGCTGACCTTGCACTGCTTCCTCTTCTGAAATCACAGCCACCGGATCTGTTGAGCTCATTTACAGGTTTGACGTGAGGGCATAAATTCATTCTGGTTTAGAGTCCCAGATCTTTTTAATAGAAAAATCTTTTTTAAAAAAATTTTATTTATTCTCATTTAACAGATTATAAATTTTTACTTTAGCTGCGTGTGTACATATGAAATTTTGTATATATACATATGTGTATATATACTGTATGTTTGTATGTATGGTACTGGGTATTGGACCCAAGGCCTTTGTACTAAACTACATCACCAGCCTTTTAAAAATTTTTTATTTTGAGACAGCATCTCACTAAATCACGAGGTTGCCCAGGCTGGGCTCACGCTTGGCAGTCTTCCTTTCTTAGCCTCCCAGAGTTCTGGGATTACAGGTGTGCATCAGCACACCTGGCTAAATCTGATATGTTGAAGCAGAAAAACTACAAAACTTATTTTATGATAATATTTTGACTTTTGTTTAAAAATATATTCCTATCTGTATCTAGACATAGAAAAGTCTAGAAAGGTGTTTGTTGCATATTAAATGTATATGCTTGATTATGGGATTATAAGTAATTTTTACATCATTTTTTAAGATTAATTCAGGTTCTTACAAAGAGCACATTTATGATTAGAAAAATATGTTCATTGGGTGGTAGAAGAAGAGGAGAGTTAGTTTTTTTTTGTTTTGTTTTGTTTTTAGTCTTTTTGAGACAGGGTCTTGCTATGCAGTTCAGGCTGGCCTTGAGCTTACTTTGTAGCCCAGGCTGGTCTCGAACTCGAAACAAGCCTCCTGCCTCAGCCTCCTGAGTGCTGGGATTACAGGTGTGTGCCACCATGCTCAGCTGAGGAGAGTTAGTTTTAAGCAGTTATCAGAGTGAAGGGCTTTGTATATTTAAAGCTTTCCAAAGAAAGCCACGATGGAATCTGGAACTGTTTTTTTTTTGAGACAATGTCTCACCGTGTAGTTCAGCCTGGCCTTGGACTCACTGCATAGCCCAGGCTGGCCTGGATCTAGAAGTGATCTTGCCTCAGCCTCCCCAGTGCTAGGATTACAGGCATGCACCACCACACTCAGCTTTGGAACTGTTTTTTTTTTTTTTTGGTACTGAGAATTGAACTCAGGACCTTTGCTTGCCAGGCAGGTACTTATGCCGCTGAGCTATATCCCTGGCCCAGTTTTGGAACTCTTAAGCATAGATTTCAGACTACTGTTTGGTGATTAACCTTTCACTTTTTATTTCATTTGATCATTTTAGACCAGCCTTTATGGATGAGTATGAGAAGGTTGAGGAGGAATTGCAAAAGCAGTATGACATTTATCTTGAGAAGTTTCGAAATTTGGCTTACCTGGAACAGCAACTCGAGGACCATCACCGGATGGAGCAAGAGAGGTTTGAAGTAAGTGCTTGTCCTCCTCTTCTGACAGACCTTTCCTCCCCGTGTGTCCCTTTGTACTCGGTGCTGTGTCAGTTTATAAATATCGTTGTGGGAAGAAGCTCAGTCTGAGGATTGCTTGTTTAATTTTGCTGTTTTGCCAGCAGCACAGCCTGGACTCGGGCTGTCAAACCCCTGATACTGTCTTATTGTCAGGATTTGGTCAGTTAGGAGTAGGTAGGGCCAGCATGTGACCCATGCAGCCATAAAACACTCTGCACTTAGACGGACCTGTGTTTGCTCTGCTGTTGCTCTCTTAATATTCATAATAATTTCCAGGTACATTGTATTTTGCACTGCTCTCCACAAATTAGGTAGCTGGTCTTGAGTACATATCTAAAAATTTATTTGGTCAGTTTCCTGAATTATTTCCATTCCTGGATTAATGTAATTCCCCATACTAGTTCATTAGAGACTGCTTTATAAAGAGGAATGGCGGTTTATTAGTTGACTGTGGGCATCTGTCTGACTGAGAAAGTCGTCTATCTCACAGGCCATTTAGGACAGAGTATTGCTAATCTCAGCACAAGATGATAAATTCTTTATTTTTTATTTTTTTTTTTTTTTTGGTACCAGGAATCGAACTCATGATCTCAGGCCTGCCAGGCAAGCACTTATGCTGCTTAGCTATATCCCCGGCCCAAGATGATAAATTCAGAGCAAAGGAAATTGGGCCAACTTGCAAATATTTTTTCAGTTGACCTTATTATCCTGTAAGACTATTTCTTTGTAACCTGAGAGTGGTTGTTTAGAGCAGTTAACCTGCAGTCTCCCTTTCTCATGCTGTCTTGATAACTTTTGCTGTTAAGGGTGTGCTGGCTGCCTTACAGATCTGAGCGAGTGTCTTGGTTACTTTTCTCTCATTGCTGAGACAAAATACCTGACACCCAAAATTAGAGAAGGAAGGGTTTATTTAGCTCACAATCTGTGAAGGTTTCAGTCTACACTCGGTTGGCTCCAAGGCAGGGTGGCACATGGCACAGGGCAAGCATTCCTGGTGGCAGAAAACAGCAAAAGCAACAAGAGCAAGAGGGAGGAGCAGCTGGAAGAGCAAGCCTCTTTCCCTCCCTTACATTGTATGCAAACTACCTGCCCCAGGGCAAGTGTAGCGCTCATATCCATAATTCCAACATTGGGCAATCATAAATTGTAGAAGCCTGCCCCATGATTGCATGAGACGTTGGGGGACACGCAGACACAAACCATAACAGTGAGTCAATTAGGTAAAGTGATTTTCTTGTCCAGGAAGGGGGCAGGGAGTAACTACACATTTACGTGGACTCAAGTCCTCCTGATGAGCAATCATGGCCACTGTTGCTGTGCAGCAGAGAAGCAGCCATTGAGAAGGAGGGTGTAGGATGGGTACATTCTGAGACAATGGAAAGAGCTTGGGGTTTAGAACTCTATTTTTTTTCTTTTTATGGTACTAGGGATTGAACTCAGGGTCTTTGCGCTGAGCTGCATCCCCAGCCCTTTTTCGACACAGCTCACTAAGTCACTAAATTACCCAGACTACGCTCAGACTTGCAGTGCTCCCGCCTCAGCCTCCCAGAGTGTTAGGATTAGCATGGTGAAAGCTGCAGGACAGAAAAATGATAACTGTGATGCTCTCTTCTTCTGTGAGCAAGAGGCCTGTGCCTGTCCCACAGTTAGATGCGTCTGCCCCTCGTGGCCTGTGCAGGTGCATGAGACAGACATTAGTTGTGTTGCTCAGTTCTTTCAGAGGCTGGGGTGTGGTGGGAGGAGCGAGGGTGTGGGGCCAGCGCATCTTCTGAGGGCCCTGTCCACCGGATTGCCAGGTGACTACCGAGAAGGGCTCCAGGCTTGGGGAATGTCTGCAGGAGTTGCTCAGCAACCTTTAGTTTAGATCTTTTCTTGCTCTGTAGCAATATGTGCACAGTGGTAAAGAGTGGTAGCATCATCCACCGAGTTGTTCTTCTGAATCTCGTTTTCTTCCACAGGAAGCAGAAAACACTCTCCGCCTGATGCAGAACAAACTAAAGGAAGAGGAAAAGCGGCTGCTTAAGAGTGGAAGTAAGGGTGGAGATGTTTATTCTCAACTAGCATTTTCAGCCTTGACAAGTTTATATATATTCTTAAAATTTTTCTTTTAGCATTTTTTTTTTACTGTGGTAAGAATACAACATGAGATCTATTCTTTTTTTAAAATTAATTTCATTGGTACACTTTTGACATACAGAAAGATCACATTCGTCAGGTACCTGTACATAATATATTGTAATTCTTTTTCCCCATCCCCCTCCCTTCCCTTCAAGTCTCTTCCCTCTCCTTTTATAAAACGTTGTTTTGATTGTTTTCCTTTTTTATGTTTTATCCCTATTCCTGCCTTTCCCTTCCCCTTTTCCTCTCCCTTGTTCCCCTTCCCATTTGAACATTTTCTTCCTACTTCCCAGTATTTATCATCCATTTTGGTCCTTATTTATCCTTCGGGGTTCTTGCACAAGAGAAACCATGCAATATTTAAACATGTGTCTGATTTATTTAACTTAAAATTATGTTCTCAGGGTGCATCTATTTACTTAAAAATGTCTGAAATTTACCCTTTGTGGCAGTGTAGTACTCCATTGTATAGAAAAGCCACATTTTCTTTATCCATTCATCCATTGATGGGCATCTGGGCTGTTTCCAAGATTTTGCGGGGAAGTTTTTTGTTTTTGTTTTTTTTTTAGACACAGTCTCGCTATACAGTTCAGGCTGGCCTTGGACTCATGGTGATTCTCCTACCTCAGCCTCCTAAGTGCTGGGATTACAGATGTGTGCCACCATACCCAGTTGTTTCCAAAATTTAGCTGTTATAAATTGTGCTGCTGTAAACATGGGTGTGCATCTATTGCTGTGGTATAATGCTTTTAACTCTTTCAGGAAGATACCTAGAAGGTGAATAGCTGGGTCAGTGGAACCTCTAGTTTTAGTTTTTTGAGGAATCTCCATACTGATTTCTGTAGTGGTTATAACCACTGTGGTGGTTGTAAACTCCTATCAACAATGGAAAAAGCTTCCTTTTTCTTCACATTGTCATCAGCATTTGTTATTGGTTGATTTCTTGATGATAGCCATTCTTTCTGGAGTGAGATGGAATCTCAGTGTTCTTTTAATTTGCATCTCTTAAGTGGCCAGTGATGTTGAACATTTTTCTTCTTTTGGTACTGGGAATTGAATTTAGGACCTTGCTCTTGCCAGGTAGGCACTGTGCCACTGAGCTATATCCCCAACCCTCATATATTTATTTGTTGTTTTGTATTTCTTTATCTGAGAAGCGTCTATTCATTTCAGATGCTCATTTTTGGATTGAGTCTTTAAATTTAGGGGGGTCTGATTTTTTTGAGTTCTTTATATATTCTAGATATTAGTCATTTGTTTCAGGAATAGCTGGTAAAATTTTTTCCCCCGCCTGTGGGTTATCTTTTCACTCTGTTGGTGGTTTCTTTTGGTGTGCAGAGGCTTTTTAATATGAAGTGATCTCAGTTGTTGATTCTTTGTGATATTTCCTGTGTGATCAGGGTTTTGTTCGTAGTCTTTGCCTATATCTATATCTTCAAAAGTTTTACATATGCTGTCTCCCTGCAGATTAAGTGTTTCTGTTTTAATATTTTGATCTTTGATCCATTTCAGTTTTAGTTTAGTGCATGGTGAGAGATATGGGTCGAGGTTTAATCTTTGACATGTGGAAAGCCAGTTTTTCCAGCACCATTTATTCAAGAGGCTTTCATCCAGCAAAGGTGTTTGGCTCCTTTGTCAAAGAGTAACTAAGTGTGTTTGAAGTTGTTTCTGCACCTTTTGTTCTGTTCCATTGATCCTTGGGTCTGTTTGTTTGTTTGTTTTGTTTTTGCCAGTACCTCATTGTTTCTTTTACAGTAACTTTATAATATAATTTTAAGTCAGCGCTAGTGATGTCCCCTGCCTTGCCTTTGTTGCTCTTGCTAGTTGAATTGCTTTTGCTATTCTAGGTCTCTTCTGGTTCCAAATGAATTTTAGGATTGTTTTCTCTAATTCTATGAGGTATGCTGTTGGTATTTGGATCAAGATTGCATTAAATCTGTATAACAGTTTTAGATGTATGGCTGTTTTCACGATATTGGTTCTGCCTATCCAAGAGCAATGGATACCTTTCTATTTTCTGATATCCTCTCCGAGCTCCTTTTTCAGAGTACTGTAGTTTCAATGTAAAGGTCTTTTGCTTTCTTTGTTAGATTGATTCCTAAGTATTTCATTTTTCTTGGTGCTATTGTGAAAGGTGTTGTTTCCCTAATTTCTCTCTCAGAGTGTTGTTTGGGTACAGGAATGCTAGTGATTTTTGAGTGTTGACTTTGTATCCTGCTGTACTACTGAATTTGGTTATTAAATCTAGGAGTCTTTTGGTGGAGTTTTGGGGGTCTTATATGAAGAACATCATGTCATCTGCAAATGATGATTTAACTTCTTTTTTCTTATCTATATTCCTTGTATTTGTTTCACTTGTCTCATTGCTCTGGCTAATGTTTCCAGAACTATATTGAATAGCAGTGGTGATAGTGGACATCCTTGTCTTGTTCCTGATTTTAGAGTGAAAGCTTTCATTTTTTGACCATTTAGTCTGATGTTGGCTGTTGGTTTGTTATAGATAGCTTTTATTAGGTTGCGATAGAGACCTTCTACTCCAATTCCAATTTTCTGTAGGGTTTTTTCATGAATAGGTGTTGGACTTTGTCAAATGCTTTTTTTTTATGTCTATTGAGAGATGATCATGTGTTTTTTGTCCTTTGTTCTATTAATCTGGTGTATTATACTTATTTTTTTTTCTAATATGTCATAACTCTGTCCAAATTGGTTGTTTTTTTCTTTTTTTATTTTAAAGAGTAAAAGAAGGATAACATAATAATAGGAGGGGCTTACCAAATTACAGACAAA
>NW_004955442.1:13849250-13859161 GCF_000276665.1 Chinchilla lanigera | reverse complement strand
CCCTCCGGGAGCCACCAGGCAGGAAGCTAGCCAGCTGGAAGACTGGCACTCCCCGCCCGTGGCTCCCTGTGCGCCGGAAGCCCTCCTTCCGGGGAACTACGAGGCCGGGAGTGAGCCGCTGGTCTGCAGACTGGCGCTCCCCGCCCGAGGCTCCCCGTGCGCTGGGGGCCTTCCCTCCGGGAGCCTATGAGGCAGGAAGCTAGCCAGCCGGAAGACTGGCACTCCCCGCCCATGGCTCCCTGTGCGCCGGATGCCCTCCTTCCAGGGTCCTACGAGGCCGGGAGTGAGCCGCCAGTCTGAAGACTGGCGCTCCCTGCCCGAGGCTCCCTCTGCACTGGGGGCCTTCCCTCCGGGAGCCTATGAGGCAGGAAGTTAGCCAGCCGGAAGACCGGCGCTCCCCACCCGTGGCTCCCTGTGCCCTGGAAGCCCTCCTTCCGAGGAACTACGAGGCCGGGAGTGAGCTGCCGGTCCAAAGACCGGCGCTCCCCACCTGACGCTCCCCGTGCACTGGGGGCCCTCTGTATTATACTTATTGATTTGTATATGCTGAGCCATCCCTGCATCCTTGGGACTAACCCCACTTAGTCATGGGATATAATCTCCTCGATGGTTTACTGCATTCTGTTTGCCAGTATCTTATTGAGGATTTTCATATCTATATTCATTAAGAAAATCAGCCTGTAGTTTTTAAATTACTTCTTCAATTTCATTGACTGATATGTTTGTTTTATATAGTTGGGTGCACTGGTATTTAAAATTTTTATATTTTCTTGATTTAGCTTTGGTAATTCATATATGTCTAGGAATCTGTCCATTTATTCTGAGTTTTCCATCTTATTAGAGTACAGGTTCTCAAAGTAGGTATTGATAATCTTCTAGATTTCTGCAGGATCTGTTGTGATTTCACCCTTTTCATTCCTATTGCATGGATTTAAGGCTTGTCTTTACTTTTTTTTTGATAAGTTCGGCTAAAGGTTTTTCTATTTTATTTAATCTTTCCAAGAACCAATGCTTCAATTTGTTGATTCTTTGTGTTATTTTCCTAGTCTCAACTGCATTAATTTCTGCTCTGATCTTTATAGTTTTTTCCCTTGTATACACTTTGGGTCTAACTTACTGTTCCTTTTCTAGAAGCTTGATGCTCAAAATTAGATTATTTATTTGAGCTCACTCTGTTTTTCTAATGTGGGAGTTCACTGCTATAAATTTCCTTCGTTGGACTGCTTTCTTTTTTTTTTTTTTTTGGTTTTTCTCCGGTACCGGGAACCGAACTCACGACCTTGCGCTTGTCAGGCACCCACAGTCTGCAGCTTTTGCCGCTGAGCTAAATCCCCAGCCCCTGGACTGCTTTCATTGCATCCCATAAGTTCTAGTATGTTGTACTGGCCTTATCATTTTGTTGAAGAAACTATCTAATTTCCTCTTTAATTTCATCTGTGACCCTTTGCTTGTTCAGGGGGCTGTTATTGGATGTGAGGGTGATCCAGCTGGGTAGCTAGGCGTGTGACCTCTTCCTCCTTCACTGCTCCATGTGCATCCCTCCCACAGCTGCATGCTTGGTTGAAGAGCATGACCACCTCTGAAAGAAGAGGACTAATTTCTCAGTAAAGAGTATATGAGTAGCTGTACTCTCCTGCAAGAACCTCCAAACAAGCTCTGAGAAGGGCGTTGTTAATTTCCATGTTTTAATGGGGTTTTTTTGCCATTAATTTCCAATTTCATTGCACTATGATCTGATAATATGCGTGGGATAATGTTAGTTCTTTTGCATTTACTTAAGCATGTGCTGTGAGCTAGTATGTGTCTATTTTGGAGAAAGTCCCATGTATTATGTTGTTGTGTGGTAGAACACTATAGATATCCACTAAGTCCATTTGTTTAAAGATTTGGTCCAGTTCTTATTTTTTTTTTTTTATCTAGTTGATCTATTTGTGACAGTGGGGTGTTAAGGTTCTTCATTACAGTTCTGTTAGTGCTTATCTGGTTTTTCCTGTGCATTAATGTTTGGTTTATATAGTTGGGTGCACTGGTATTTGTTGCATATATATTTATGATTGTTTTGTCTT
Source organism: Chinchilla lanigera (assembly GCF_000276665.1). NCBI lineage: Eukaryota > Metazoa > Chordata > Mammalia > Rodentia > Chinchillidae > Chinchilla > Chinchilla lanigera. Next base: position 13,857,095 of record NW_004955442.1, on the reverse strand, counting down.
CCTCTTGGATTGTAATGTAGTGACCTTCTTTGTCTCTTCTAATCAGTCTTGGCTTGAACTCCACTTTGTCTGTACATAGAATAGCTACCCCTGCTTTTTTCTGGGTTCCTGTCACATGGGGAGCATTGTTTTCCACTCTTTAATTTTCAGTCTGTGAATTTCTTTTTGAGTTAATGTGTTTCTTATATGCAGCATATTGTCAGATCTTGTTTCTTGATCCATTCTGCTGGTCTGTTTCTTCTGATTGGTGAATTGAGACTATTTATTTTAATGGTTAAAACTGGTATGTAGTGACTGCTGACTGATACATATTGTTATTTTTCTGTTGTTGGTTCCCTTCTTACCCCCACCTTTGTTTAATTGTTTGCCTGGCCTGGTGGATTCATTCTACTGGCGCTTGTGGAATTGTCTTTTTCTGAAACATTTTAGAGTGCTGGTTTGGTGGTCATGGATATTTTCAGGTGTTCTTTATCATGGAAGTATCTTATTTCTCCATCAATATTAAAAGATAATTTTGCAGGGTACATCGATCTGAGTTGGAGGTGTTTCTTGGTTTTCCTTTTTTCTTTTTGGGGGAGAGGGTTTGAAATACTTCACTCCAAGCTCTCTTTGACTTAAGGATTTGTGTTGAGAAGTCTGCTGTGGGTCTGATGAGTTTTCCTGTATAGATGTTTTGTTTCTTTTCTGTAACAGCTTTTAATATTCTGTTCTTATGTTGAATTTCTGGAATCTTGACTAGTATATGCCTTGGAATAGTTTTTTTCTGATAATGCTAATTCGATGTCTGTATGCCTACTTATCTGTATGTCAGATTCTTTTTCTGTGTTTGGGAAGTTTTCTGTCATTACTTCTATGAACAGGTTTATTTTTTTTTCTAATGTCCTTTGTGCTATCATCTGATTTTTCATTGATTCAGATTAATCTTGTTCTTCTTCTTTACATCATCTAGCAGCTGTTGGATTTTTTGTGGTCCCTTGCTGTTTTTAAGAAGTCTTTCATTTGATTATTGCTAACTGCTAACAAGTCTTCTAGATCTGATGTTCTATCTTAACATTGGTTGATTCTGCTGCATAAACTTCCAGTATGTGGAATTTTTAATCTTCTGGATATCTGTTTGAATCTGTTTTATGAAATGCAGTTCTTTCCTGTGTTGGGCATTCATGGTTCCATCACTCTTTTTTTTGGTACTGGGAATTGAACTCAGCACCTTGTGCTTGCCAGGCAGGCACTTCTGCTGCTGAGCTATATCCCTGGCCTCCATCACTCTTCTAAGCTCCTCTATTGTTTTTTTTTAATCTGTAGCTACTCTAGATTCAGTAACCATATGCTTCATTATGGTCATCATCTCTTTAGCTGTCTGTGTAATTATTTATTTGTTTTTATCTAGAGTCTCATTGATCTGCTTTGTTATTTCTGCTGCTACCATTTCAGAAAGTTCAGTTGGATGGATTTTGATTTCTTCCATCCCAATGTCTCCTGGATTTGCCTTGGGTGAGCTAGAGGTCTGGGGTTACATCTTCCTTCCGTGTTTTCTCATTTTCTATTTTTTTTGGTACTGGGAATCAAACTCAGGACCTTGCACTTGCCAGGCAGGCGCTTGTGCCTCTGAGCTACATCCCTGACCCTCATTTTCTATTTTTAAAATTTGTTTTCTACTTTGATGCTTATAAATTGCTTATGGTACATACCTTTATTACTAGTATCAACACCTTTTCAGGAAATGGCTACTTTTCAGAGATGTCTTCTGGGCATAGCTGTCTTTTGGCTCTTAAGTCTGTCTCAAGATCCTACCTCTTCAATTTATTAGGGATGAAAGGTTGCTGCCTGTTTGGCCCAGCACTCAGTTCTTTGGTACTGAACTATGGTATTGTTTATGACCTCCAGACAGTTTCAGTATTGGCATACAAGGAAGAACTGATCACAACAACCATGTCACCTTGGACAAAGTAGTACAATCAGTAATAAAAGTAGCATCAAGCACAGTCTAGAAAATGACAAACTATGATAGCTATTAATTTGCCACCATAGATACCAGATTTATAGTTATATAACAAAACCTAAAATAAATCAAAATTATATACAGTAAATATCCACTTAGTAGAGTTATTTTACCCTCGGGGAGAAAATTTAAAAGAAATGAGGAAAAAATAGAGAAATAAAGGAAGAGAAAGAAATTAGGGGAAACTGATGAAGACAGGGAAAGAAAGAAGGAAAAACAAAAATAGGAACAAAAACTGAAAACAACATTCATAGTCACAAAGAACAAACAATCAAAAAAACAAAAAAAGCAACGAACAGAAAGAGAGACTGCTCTGTGACTTCAAGCCTGTGGTTATCTTCTGGGGTCTACAGTTTTGTGGTAGTGTCCAGTCCAAGGTGTGTCTTTGCTGTCAGTGGCAGACAAAGAAGGCAGACAGAGCCCAGAGCTGGGCTGGGTGATCCTAGCAAGCCTGCAATAGGATTAGGGTGGGCTGCCAATTCTGGTGCATTCAACTCCCTCTGGTTGTGGGGTTTGGGCCCGAGTCGTTCAGCCCATAACACTCAGGGTGTCTCTTGCCAGCCTGACCTCAGCTCCCTGACCCTGGATGTCTACTGTTGTTGTCCTTTACCCAGTCACTACACTTTCAGCACTGGGAGCCCTGAGATGAACCCAACCCATGGGTCCTCCAAGTTGCTGATTCAGTTGGCCCCTTCCTAAAATGGTGTCTGGCTAAGTACCCTCTCCAGGGAGCAAGGCAGTTGCTTGGACTGTTTTTTTTTTATTTTTTTTTTTCGTTTTGGTACCGGGAATCGAACTCAGGACCTTGCGTTTGCCAGGCAGGTGCTGTACCGCTGAGCTACATCCCTGGCTCTCACCAGCTGTTGCAGTGCACAGCATCCCTTGGTCTGGCCCACTGGTACGTCTCCCCCTGGAGGCCTCTGGAGTCACCTACCTGCACTGTGTCTCTGTAGGTTCTATCTTCCTCTTTCACACTGGGAGCCGGGAGCTGGGAGCCGGGAGGCAGGGAGACAGTGGTTTTTCACCTCCTTTTTCCGTGTTGTAGTCTGTCTCTCTGCTTTCCCTGTGGGCTCCAATATTCCCTTCAGATCTTCCCTGGGTCCCAGGGATCTACCTTCTTCCTCTCCTTCCCCAAGTTGTTGTTTTGTAATGGCGATCTATCCTCTAAAATGTTTCAATGTATAATAAATCCATTATTGTTGACCGTAGATACAAAAATATTTCCAGATGGCAGTTTTCCCACAACTTTTTTTTCTGGTGTTGGAGATTGAACCCAGGCCTTTTCAGTGAGCTATGTCCCCAGCTCTTTTTTTTTTCTTAATTTTGGTATAGGTCTTACTAAGTCATGGAGTTGCCTAGGCTGGATTTGAATTTGAGTCTTCCTGCCTCGGCCTCTCAGAGTGCTGGGATTACAGGCACGCACCACTAGATCCAGCTTTTTACAACTTTTAATATTAGGTCATGTTTGGATCCATTCAAAAGACTGGTTTAAATTGCGTATCATTTAAAGTGTATTTAGTTTTTTTGACAATTAAAATAATATCCCTCCCTATATAAATACTGCAGTTAGTTTAAATTATATGAAATATATAATTATTTAAAAAGCTTGGCACTAGAGCTTGGTAGCACGCCATGTTTCAGGCAGCCTAAAGAAGCAGTGAGCGCGAGGGGCTGCTTGCTGGATGGTCATCCCCTCCCGTGCACCCATGCTGTGCCCCCGAAAGGCTCTCATCTGCAGAGAAGGGCACTGCCCAAGAGGCTGAGAGTCAGGAGTGATGCCGTGACCAGCTAGCGCTCCTCACCCGTGGCTGTCGCCAGGGTGTCAAGTTAGCCTCAGGAGCCACAGCAGCTTGCTGCCCTGGCAGCTGTTTCCTGGAGTCACTTCTTGTGTTAGTCACTTTTCTCAGGGTTGGTACGAAATACTGACACAATGTAACGAAGGAGAGGTTTCTTCGGACTCATGGTTTCAGTCCATGGGCAGCTGACTTCAAGGCAAGAACATCACGGTGAAAGGGTGTGTGTCGTGGAGCAAAGCGAGTCCCTGCATGATGGCCAGGAAATAGAGCACAGGGCATCTCCAGGAAGGACCAGATATCGTCCCCAAGACCAGGCCTGGAGATAAACAGACACCCCAGAGGTGTGCTTTATTAATCCGCTAGATGGCCCTCAGGCCCAGCAGGTTGACAGTAAGGTTTAGGGATCATGCTTTTCGTATCTTATTCCATTTTCATGATGAAATGTTGAACAAAGCGTGGTGGTACATGACAGTAATCCCTGCACTCTGGGAGTCTGAAACAGCAGACTCAGAAGTTTGACCAACCTGGGCAGTCTAGTGACTTACTGAGACCCTGTCTTAAAATGAAAAAAATCAAAAGGGCTGGGGTTGTAGTTCAGTGCAAAGGCCCTGGGTTCAAGCCCCAGTATCATCTGAAAAGAAAAAACAGTATATCTGGATAGCAACCCCTTCTCCCCTCACCCCCTCCCCACTCCCTTTGGTATCTCTTTCCTTTTGTACTTACTCTCAGGCAACTCTGGAAGGAGAACGGGGCCTGCTGGGAAGCCCCCTGGGGCAAGTTTAGGAAATTCAAAGGCATCTCTAGCTGAGGTATGGCATCATGGTTTTAGTTCCAGGTCAGCCAGGAGAGCGGGGCACAGCCTCAGTGATAAGCAAACACCTTTGTGCCAGACTGCTCAGCAATTTGAGTGATTTTTCATGCACCTTGTTCTCTGTCTTGTTTTGAGTTGTCAAAGAAAATCTTACTGAGCCTGCTGAATGTATTGATTTTATTTTAAAGTTCATGATAATCATTTGATTTGCATTTCATTGGGTAAGGACTTAATGTAATAGTTTTCCTGGATGAAGTAAAAAATGGACCAACTTGAATAGTGATATTTAATATTCATTCATTTATGTTAATATTAAGTCATTTTTTTTTTTTTCGTCTGCAAAGACTTTTGGAAGATGTAGCTTTCAAATTGTGTTGGAGGCCTTGAAGAATGCACTTGTTAACAACACCCCTCCGGTTCCCGGGGTAGCCCTGCTGTACTGTGGAGAACAGCTCTTCTCCCTAATGCGACAGAGCAGAAAGCCTTACCCTGGTGCCCTGTTGTGCCCGGTTACTGTGTCACTGCCATCACATAGCAGGGGCAAAGCAAAGTCGTATGGTAGGCCAGCAGTTACTGTATCTCCAGACTGACCGAGTCAGGGATAAGCCTGCCAATGCCCTCCTGCCAGAGTCTGCACCACTCTGGCTATGGAGGAGTCAGATGCTGGGCGGGGAGAGCTGCGCGTGCCGCCGTGGACGCTCTCCTTGCAGAGCTTCCCTGTGGAATGTTCAGCTTGCAAACGCAAGGTTCCAAACAAGTACCGTGATACCTTGGGGTCAAACTCACTTCGTTCCAAATTCGTGTTCGAACACCAAAAAGCTCAATTTTCCCATAAGCAATAATGAAAAACCAAATAATTGGTTTTGGTTCCCAAAAATTACACTTACAAGTTCATTTTTCCAGGACTTTAACAAATTTCACAGTGATTTCTTTCTTTAACTCTACTGCGGTTCTCAGAGTTTTCCCCTTAGCTGTACTGCTGGTATCACTAACTTTCTTTGGAGCCATGACTACAATATTTTACACAAATAAAATGCCAAAAAGTAAGCACAATGACGAACGTGTTAGCGCACTAACACAGGCCCTATGTATGTGGAGTGGGAGGGAGCGGCGCTTAGCCTGAAGCGGCCGCCTTTGTGTCTGAGTGAGACCCAACACCTGACTCACTCTCAGCCCTATAGGTTTTTCAAGTTGGATTGTTGGTTCCACTATTGAGCAAAGTTACAAACACCTAGCCTGGCCCTGAACGCATGGCGATCTCCCTGCCTCAGCCTCTTGAATGCTGGGGTTATAGGTGTGCGCCGCCACACTGAGCTAAACTATATCTTTATTGTGCAATTTTCTCGAGACTAATACCGTGTATGCCAACTTCCACTGCCTGTCACTACATTGCCGTCTTTCTCAGGACAGCTCGCTTTACCATTCCTACCTAGCCTGGCCTCTTCACCAGTCGTGCTTTGTTACCTTTTCAGCAGGATCCACTTCCTCATCCTTGTTATGATCAAAGAGCTTGAGTCTTGCTAGCAGCCTACTACTGAACAGAGAGTGGTTTTCCCCTCGGTTAACCAAGAGCTTCCAATACCTCAGCAGCTGGCTACTCAGTTTAAAAAATTTCAAAGACTGTCTTAGTGTTTCTGACTAATACAGCTGACCCACTTTTGTCTGGCTTTGGAAAATTGCTTTAAACAGATTGTCTACATTAACTGTTCACTAAGTAGCAACATGCAAGTCGAGGGAGTCTCATAAAGCCTACTGCATCTGAAGAAAGACTGAAGTGCAGATGGCTTCTGCACACGTGCCTTATGGGACAGGAGCTGCTTGCTTGTATTAATGGAGCTGCCCTGCTTGTGTCCCTGCCAGGTAATGATGACTCGGAGATAGACATCCAGGAGGACGATGAATCCGACAGTGAGCTGGAGGAGAGACAGCTCTCGAAGCCGCGGACAGCCATGGAGGTGCTCATGCAAGGTAGCATAGCTCCCGCGCCTGGTGCTCCGAACCCTGTGACCCTTGGCAGTGTGGTGTCCAGGTCCACAGCAGATTGCCAGTGCCACCGGGAGCACTTCCTGCCCGTTTATCCTGCCCCGTTGTTTATCAGGACCAGGTTCTTTAACTGCTCAGTGGTCACTGTTGCCTCTCGCACCCTTCCCTGGGGTCCTGAGATGAGCCAGTTCATAGCTGTGGCCGGCGTTTCTCACAGAGGCCACAGGAACGCACTGCCTCTGCCCCCGAGCTGTGTTCTCCCTGTCTGCATTGCTCTCCCTGCAGTTGCATGTCTGAGGGCCTAGGAATTCATGCATGGAGAAGGGATCGTGAGCACCTCGGCCTTTAAAAGCGGTCTTTTGATGGCTTCCTTCTCAGTGCAAAAGATCCAAGCAGCAGAATTTGTGGCACAAATGTGTGTGCACCCCTGGGGTTGTCCTCGTGTCCCACTCTAGAGGGGTCATGGTAATAGCCAGCAGCCGTGCCCTTGCAGCTTGCCTTTCTATGCACGCACGGCTACACATACACATATAGACACACACAAGCAAACACAGGCACGTGTGATTGGGAAACACAGTGAGCGTGTAACTTTCCTAAGGATGTAGTAGTGTAAAAGACACATTGCCATTAGTCTCCCTCAGAGCACTTCTCTTGCTTTGAGCACACTTACCCCATCGTTCGCGCCACTTTCTGAAGCAGTTCCAGAGGTTCTCTTTCCTGAATGTCTTTATTTTTTTTATTTTTTTATTTTTTTGGTTTTTCTCCGGTACCGGGAACCGAACTCATGACCTTGCACTTGCCAGGCAGGCGCTTTTGCTGCTCAGCTAAATCCCCAGCCCCCTGAATGTCTTTAGTTGTGCCGACACGCCTGCCTCATTGTCTTAAACTGATTATATTGTGGGAAAGAGTCAGAAGGCACACAGTGCCAGAGCCGGTGAATAAGGCGGGTGTGAGGGCACACCGTAGTGTTTCTATGAGGCTGCTTTTCTGTGGGTGGCCCTCGCCACAGCAGTCGCTGTTCTTTTATCACAGCTCATGACACAAAAGCAGACTCTCAGAACTGCTTCAGAACATGGCAAGAATGATGGGATAAGTGTGTTGGAAGCAAGGAGAGGTACCCTGAGGGGGATTAATAGCGGTATGTTTCTTTTTTTTTTTTTTGTCTTTTTGAGACAGGGTGTCACTATGCAGTTCAGGTTGGCCTTGAGCTCACTTTGTAGCCAGCCTGGGCTCGAACTCGTAACAGTCCTCCTGCC
>NW_004955442.1:13842783-13848720 GCF_000276665.1 Chinchilla lanigera | reverse complement strand
CTTCCTTCCTTCCTTCCTTCAGCATCTTGCTATGTATTCCAGGCTGGCCTTCAGCTCATTTTGTAGCTCAGGCTGGCCTCAAATTCACAACAATTCTCTGCCTCAGCCTCCCAAATTCTGGGATTACAGGCATGCACCATCACTAAAAAGTACAGTAATACCTCAGCTCACAAATGGTTCTGTTTGTAAGCAATTTGGTTCACAAACAAAAGAGTTCAGCAGAATTTTGCATCCATTTGCAAACCCTGTATTGGGTAACAAACATAACCACGGCCGTCTTCCCACACAAACTCAGCCATCTTGCCCAAAATTGTAAAACAAATTAAGTTCGTATACCAGTGTAGCCCTGTATCATAATTAGTAATTACCTCATCTCTCAAACACCATTATCATCTGAGGCACCCACTATTTTAAAAAACTTTTTCATTTTGAAGCTCAGAACTAGGTTCAAGTACTATTAGTCCATAAAAGGAGGAAATGTTTCTTTTTCAACAGACAGCATATTATTTCTACCACATATACACTAAAAAGTGGATTTCTACACATATACACTAAAAAGTGGAGTTTCCCCTAAACAATGATAGGATGCAATTTTTTAAATTCACTCATGGTTGCTGTGTGTGTGTGTGTGTGGGTGTGGGTGGGTGGGTATGGGTGTGTTGTACAATGTTATTGGTCAAACCCAGGGTCTTGAACATGCTGGGAAGCTCTCTACCTTTTAGCTGTACCCTCAGCCCTCATGCTGATATTTTATTGCCCTTTTTCTTTCTTTCATTGTAGAAGTGCAGGAAATCCACTACTGTTCGTTGACAATTCTGTTTGGTTGGATGCTACTGAAGTTAATTTTTAAAATGTAGTTCTTCTCTTCCCCAGTTTTCTAAGGGGAAGCAAATTGTGAATGCCACTGGCGGTCTTACTTGCTAAAGTTTTCACGAGTTCTTTGTTCTTTGTTGTTCTCAGGAAGACCTAGCAAACACGTTGTGGGCACAATGCAAGGCGGAGACTCTGACGACGACGTGAGTCCCAGGGGCCCCTCGGCAGTTCTGTGCCTTGGAGTGTCGGGCTGTCCCCATCCACTAGATGAGCTGTCCCCAGCCTAGCGCAGCACATGCTTGCTCCATGTTGGTTTGGCCTCCTGAGCTTGGTATAGCTTATTTCCCATTTCACACAGATGTGCTTCCTCTGTTCTTTTCTGCCTTCTCACTGTTCTTTCCATTCTCGCTTTCCAAAGATGGAAGCAGCTCCACCTCTCTTAGGTAAATGCAAGACTCCCAGCTCCAGGAAGCAGGTTGGTTTTCTCTTTCGCCTCATCTGTTTGTTGATGTGTGTCAGCCCGTGCAGGTCCTGCGGAGCGCGATGCTTTCTCTCTGCTGGGCAAGACGCCACTCAGAGTGGATCCCACAGACAGAGGCCACCCTGCCTCATGGTTCTGTGCTGAGGAGGAGGGGTGAGCACCAAGGCTGGAGGCAAGATCGGTTGTAGTTAGGTGTCTCAGACCCTTAAATGAAACCTAGGGATGAGGCTGTGGGCTGGAACCGAGGTTCTCCCTGTCTTGAGTTCCATTCTCTCCAGATCAGGGTTCAGGGCAGGAGGTTGGATGTCAGGCCACTCACACCTTGAACTTTACTGACGAGGGAACTTAATCAGGTGAAAACCCGGGGCAGGAGGAGGTCTTTGAGGCATCAGGCCATCTGAGAAGCCCACCCTTCTCTGTGGGTCTTCATCCTGTTGCAGACCCTGGCTCTACCCATGCTGCCAAGGTGACTGAACTGCTACAGATATCAGACCAGCTCTGTCCAGGGTCCCCCTGCGCCTGGGATGCAGAAGCAGGGCCTGACACTCCTGTACCCAGACTGGCTAAGTACCCATAGGGTGAATGGTTACAGATGGTAACAGGAGCAAGCTGTTGCTCGGGTGCGCTGGGCAGGATGCCCGCAGTTGACCTGACCTTGAACTCCTAGGAGACACTCTGTAGAAAAGTGGGAAAACCACCTTGACAGTAACATTTTAACAGGCAGGGTGTGGGTGATGTAGTTTCCATCCATTCATCTCTCTCTGAGTCTAAAGTGAGTCCAGCCTGTGAGCCGGCAGTACCTGAAGGCAGCACGCAGCCTCTGTTGGATTTGCACATGCACTTTTCAGGATGTGTTAGTTGTGGCACGGGTCTTCCTTTGCTGCTTGTTTATTTCAAGGGGCTTCGTTCACACAGCTACCCCCACCCAGACACTGAGATTGGTCTTTCACGGATTGCTTAGCACCCAGCCTTTACCTGTTGGGTGCAGGCTGTGTGTTGTATGCTGTTGTGGATGATGAAAAACCTAGCCCCTGCCTTCAGGACAGACGCATCCCGACAGGAGCAGAGCAGATGTACCGCGGTCGTAGGCGTTAGAAAGTAAACAAGCTTAGGTGATGGGGCTGATGGCGATGGGAAGGAGGGATGGCGCTACGTGGTCAGGAAAGGCCTCTCTCATGAGGAGCAGAAGCCTGGGAAGGGGGCAGTGGCCACATGTGGGTGGGGAGCACAGCGCCCTGAGGTAAGGGCAGCGGTGTGTGATTGGGATGGAAGGCACTGGCGTGGGAAGGATGAGGGGGCAGGAATACATGGGGCCTTGAGTTTCTCCAAGTGGGACCAGGAGGTGCTGGAGGATTGTGAACCCAGGAGGGACAAGAGCTGACTCTGTGAGAAACCATGTGTACAGAGGAGAGTGTGGCCATGCAGGTCAGCGGGGACACGGCCCAGCCCCAGGTAGGAGGGGAGGGGCCAGGGAGTGGTGCAGGTCTGATGCACTTCCAGGAGGAGAGCCAGCAGACTTTTCTAATTGACCCTGGATGTTGAACACACTGGGTGTTGAAGCCACTCGGTGCCGAGAGAAGTGAAGCATACCCAGGCTGCGGTCTCACCCCCCGAAACTCAGAATTGCACTACCGGAGATGGGCCCGTTCAAGGAGGGGACTGGGAAGGCAGGTCGGGAGTTTGCGCTGGTGTGATAGTGCTTGTCTGAAATGCGAGGGTTCTAGGAGGCTGAGGCAGGAAGATGGCAAGTTTGAGCACAGCCTCTACCGATTCATGACTTAGAGAGACCCGGCCTCAAAATAAAAAAGGTCTGGAGATGTAGCTCAGTGCAAAGGCCCTGGGTTCAATCCGCAGTTCTATTTTTAAAAAATTGGTTTTGAACATTCTAGGGAAAGTTGCTTGTTAGAATTTACATGGTGGGTGCTGGGTAGCCAGTTGAAATTCAAGTGTGGAATTCAAGGGACAGCTCTGGGCTGGAGGTAGAACGTGGGAGCCATCTACATCCAGGTGGCGTTGAAGCCAGGAGGGGGGATGTGATGGCTTAGAGAGAGCACAGGAAGAAAAGACGAGAGGCTGCAGTCCTGAGCATTCCTGCATGGCAGAGATCAGGGAAAGGAGGGTCCACCGAGGGAGACCAGAAGGGTGGCACAGAGCGCCAGGGAAGAGTGCACCCCAGAGGATGGCGAGGTAGAGTTCATGGGGCCTGGTGCCGCATGGAGCAAGGTGAGGACTGTGGGTTCTGCTTAGTGCAGTCCATTGGGTGTTTCAGTCTCGATAGGAGCCATCTGGGCATTTGTGGACTGAGATCCTGACTAGCATGTGTTTAAGAGGCCACAGCGGGGAACGAGTAGGGACAGTGAGCTCAACAGCTTGCCCAGGGAGTCCTGCTGAGTGGAGAGGATAGCAGCGTAATATTTGTGTTTGTCTGTCTTGTTGGTTGGTTGGCTAGGTTGTTTTTTTTAATAAGCTGTGCCTGGTGACAGTTGTCTAGATTGGGTGAAGAAACATCCTGGTGCACATGGGGCACAGGAGTTGCAGTTTCAGAGCCAGGCTGAGCTGGTCTCTCTGCTCCCAGTGCCGACGAGCAGGGATGCCTTTCGCTGGGCTTCTTGCATCCACTGCCTGTTTGCTTTCTGTCCCCATCTGGAAGGAGCCAAAATAGGCCTCCCTTTCCCTTGTGCTTGCGGCCCCCGGAAGCCAAACAGCATCTAGGACCCTCTGCACATTCAGGGTGCACGAAGACACCTATGTTCAGCCAACACCGCAGTGCTGAGCTCTGGTGCACATGGGTGTCTCATGGATGTGTTAGCTCAGAAGTCGTATGGACGTCTTCCAGCCAGCAGCATATACTCTGTTCCCACAGCCTGAGTGCTGTTCTCCTTAGCCTGGCCCCAGTTCCCCAGGCTAAGGGGTGCCTAGCTGTTGTGCTCCTCACCCCTGAGCTACAGTGGGAAGCAAGGCAGAGTCTCATGATGAGATACTGTAGCGGGATGGGCACGTCAGCTGCATTTGCTGTCTTTTTCCTGTAGGAAAACTCAGAGGACAGTGAAATTGACCTAGAAGATGATGAAGATGATGATGATGATTTGGAAGATGAGAGCATTGCTCTCTCACCAGCTAAGCCCAATCGAAGGGTCCAGAAACCCGAGCCTCTGGATGAAAGTGACAATGACTTCTGATTTCTTAACCAAAGGACCCAGGCAGATTAAGAACCTCAGACTTGTAGGTAAACAGGAAATTCAAAGGCTTGGAAGGCGGACGTGTGCTTTGTTCAGTGAGCCAGTGGCTGATAGTTCCTGAAGCAGTACTTTACTTTGTTCTGTGTTATTCTCCTGTGTTTATACCACATTCCCTGAACCTTAAATAAGAACCAAAGCAAACCACAAGATGATTTTCTTTTTCCTTCTTTGTTCCTTAGAACTTTGGAAATGCGTGTTTTTAATAAATCAGGCCCATAGGATGAAAACTCAAGTAATATAGGCTGTCACCATAGAATTCTTTTGTTTTGTTTTGTTTTGGTTTTTTTTGGTTTTTCTCTGGTACCGGGAACCGAACTCACGACCTTGCGCTTGCCAGGCAGGCGCTTTTGCTGCTGAGCTAAATCCCCAGCCCCAATGTCACCATAGAATTCTTCGCTGCTGCTGCTGCCACACATTTTCTCTGCAAGTCAAGCAGACCTGGAGCTGGAACATGGCACAGGCCTCATTTTATTTTATTTTTATTTATTTTTTGATACCCGGCATTGAACTCAGGACCTTGCACTTGCCAGGCAGGCATTGTGCTGCTGAGCTATCTCCCTGGCCCCAGAGCTCATTGTAGCAATCATAGGGAAACTCTGGCTGTTAATCAGTTGCTCGACTGAGAACATTTATTATACATTAACTTTTAATTGTGGCCTGTATTCCATTTCATAGTCCTGTTTTCTTCTGCATGCTCATAGTGCCAAGCATTAGATATATTTTAATAACTAAAGTGTTTTGAAGATCAACTAAGATGAAAATCAGCTTTGCTTGGAAATCAGGCAGCAGAGAGAGGCTCCAGGTCATGAACATTCCATTTTCTTTCAGGTGGCTGGAGTTCCTCTGGGGGGTCAGATTCACTTTGGAGTAAGGCCACCTACATGTTTTCCCTGATGCCCTCAAGAAATTCCAAATTCAAAAAAAAAAAAAAAAAAAAAAAGAAATTCCAAATTCCTGCCCCAGTGACAGCCAGGATGTCCTTCCTAAGTCCTCTGTCCATGCACATGGGTGAATGTAGGTTTCCTACATCTCATTGCCCTCTTAAAAGAAGAGACTAGCAAGGGGGAAATAGCAGTGCAAAGTCATGTTTCTGATTTAAAAAATAAGGCAGAACTAAAATAGGTAGAGAGCACAAGAAGAATTTCCCTGTTGTGAAGAGTGACAGGTGAACTTGGCTTTACAATGAAAAATGTGAAACAGTTTTTCATTTATTTTACAATTACTAAGTCAGTAGATTTCTAAAGTTATGTCTTTTAATAAAATGTATTTAATACCATATTTTAATATTTTAATTGAAAATATTTGTGTCCAACATAAATACTTATTCAAGAAAAACTGACATAGCCAGGCATGGTGGCACACGCTTGTAATCCCAGCACTTGGGAGGCTGAGGCAGGAGCATCA
>NW_004955442.1:13812691-13842056 GCF_000276665.1 Chinchilla lanigera | reverse complement strand
CAGTTCTGTTTTCTTTTAATGGGCTGTAATGTGGAAATCTAATTTGAATCATACATACTGTATCCACTGATATAAGCAGCAGCTGCAAAAATCACCTTACCTGCTTCCAGCTCATTATTCATCAGTGGCTTTATGCAGAGTCTTAGCATGGGGTAGCCCCACCTTGCTTGAGCAGTTTCTCTAATGAGGATCTTCTCTACTTGATCATTATTACTAATGTGTCTCAGTCACAACAGATTCAGGAGTCCTATATGTGGAAGTGTCTTGTAGCCTGGTTCCATGAGCAGACCTGAGGCCTTAAAGATCATGTGATTAGGTCAGTGGAAAAATTACCATCTAGTTTATTGCTAGCAATTTTTTTTTGATTAAGGTACCTCTTAAATGTCTTAAAATATGCATATTGAGAGAAAATATAAATTTTTAAATGCTTAATATTTTTTTACTGGTGATGGTCATCAAGAACAAAGTCCAAGAACTTCTAACTGAAAAAGTAAACTGTTTCCCTTTTAGCTGGAACAAAAAGGACCATAATATCTCTTTCATTAGCATGTTTAGCTGGGAATATAGCTCAGTGGCACAAGCACAAGGTCCTGGGTTCGATTCCCAGAAGCAAAAAAAAAAAACCATCAGCGTGTTAAACTAATGGCAATGTTCAGTGTCCGAAAGGAAAATGTGCCCATTTATGTTAGCACTGTAGGTAAACATCACAGCTGTTAGATGGACCGAGGGGACTCTCTGGTGCTAGAATACAGGACTTGTTGAATTGGAGGGGAGCTAAAAGTTCTGCCTCCTTCTCGAATAGAAGTCCTGTCTGTGGAGAAATGAATTGAATTGTCTTTTCTGCTGTGCTCTGGTGGGGTGTGTGTGCACTTTGATGTGCCCATAACAGCTGACTGAGCCCTTGTTTTAAATAGGGTGTGTGCAGTCATTATTTGAGAAGGGTAGAAGGGAGGCCTGGGTACAAAATATAATTGGGACAGGGGTTCCATTGGGGTCACTTTGTGGTTGAGAAATAGCACATTTAGGGGGGCTGGGGATTTAGCTCAGCGGCACAGTGCCTGCCTGGCAAGCACAAGGTCCTGAGTTCGATTTCTGGTACCAAAAAAAAAACAAAAAAGAAGTGGCACATGTATATAATTCAGAAGGAATATTTATTTCCAAAGATGTAAAGGCATAATACAAGAAGAAAGCAGTTATAAAGTAGCTATTTCAGGAATGCTGGAGTCTGTCTGGCATTGGCCACGGGATAATTTGCTGTGGCTATGCTTCTTAGTACTTGTTTCTTCTACTTGCCAGACATTTATTGAACACATACAATTATGCTAACTACTGAATTCAAAGATATAATAGTCTTAGCATCTGCCTTTGTTAAGCCAACAATCTGGAAAAAAATTGTAATCCAGTGTGATACATGCATGCCAAGAGTATTGTAAAGTGTCATGGGAATTCAGAATAAGTAGCAGCTGTGATGACAGAGGTGTGCCTGAAAGCCACATTTGAGCTGGAGTTTAAAGGTTTAGTAAGTGGTCAGTCGCAAGGTGGTGGAGTGTTAAGCAGCGGAGAAAGAGCTTGTCAGAGTTGCCACCCAGACGCTGGAATATAGCACAGTAGGGAAGACAAGAAGGAGGGAAGTGGACCCCCAGGACCCAGGAAGGATCTGAGGCACAAATTAAGTGCACAAAGAGAGTGAAGAGAGAAACTTCAATGAAGAGGAAGCAGGTACCTGGCAGTGCCTTCACCCTTAGATGGGATGCATTGCACAAGAAGAGTGATTGAGACTGGCAGACATGGGTGCTGGCGACCCCAGAGGCCCCCATGGAGAGACGCAGCAGTGGACAGGAACAGCCGACATGAAGAACTGCACTAACTAGCGGTGAGTGTGGAGGGCTCAGTCGTCCCATGTGAGAGAGCAATTGACCAGGAACTGTTTTGGAGAGGGGCCAGTTGTCAGAGCAGCTGCTGGCTCCATCTAGCAGCTCCCAGCTGGGCACAGGTCCACAGAAGGTGCACTGATGGCTGCAGGCCACCAGAAGGTACAGGTTCGCTGAGATGATGCACTAACCCGCCAAAAAGCTACTACTGGCTTCCTGGGATAAATCAACATGGATTGGGACTCTGTCTCCACATGTTCTCTGCCAGTGACACCAGAGACAAACCTGCAAGTGGACTTTTTTCTTCTTTCTTTTCTCTTTTGTTTTTTATTGTTGTTGAGATTTTGTTTTTGTTTTGTTTTGTTGTTGTTCTTCATTGTTAGATCTTTTATATGAGTGTAAATGTAGTGTCTAGCCTCTTTGTGGTTGTGGTTCTGTTCTGTTCTTTTTAGCTCTTCCCTCTTTTGCTCCAATCTTCTGCACCAGTTTCCCAAAGTTAGTGTGATCCCCCTTCGTCCTCTGTCCTCACTTCTAATCTCTTCCTTTTCTCCTACTTCTCTACTTTCTCCCTAACCCATTTTAAATTTTAACCCCTGAGGGCAAAATTGACATTAAAGACTTGTATACTGCATACAATTTTCTGGTTTGTTTTAGATTTTGTTATTGTCTTGGTTACCTTTTTCTCGTTGCTGGGACAGAATACCTGATGCCCAAAATTAAGGAAGGAAAGGTTTATTTCACTTACAGTTTGTGGAGGTTTCAGTCCATACTTGGCAGGTTACAAGGCAGAGTGGCACATGGCAGAGGGCTACAGCTCATGGCAGTAGAACACAGCAAAAGCAACAAGCACTAAAAGGGAGGAATGGCTGCAAGCAGCCTCTTCCTCTCCCTTACGTATGTAAACTATCCACCCTAGGGCGCCCCATAATCAATCAAACTCTAAAAGCCTGCCCCATGACCGCATGAGGTTTTGGGGGGACACCCAAACACAAATCATAACATTTCACCCCTGGCCCCCCAAAGACTCATGTCCATCTCTTTATATAAACAGCATTTAGTCCATCTGCAAGAGTTGTCAAAGTCCTAACAGTTTCAGCATTGCTGACGAGTCCAAGTCCCAAGTCTCCTCCAAGATGTAAGGCAAACTCTTAGCTGTGAGTTCCTGTACAAATGAAAAGTTAAACACTTCCAACATTCAATGGCACAAAATAAGCAGTACCATTTCAAAAGGTACAAACAGGGGGACACAGAGCATTGGGACCAAAGCAAGTCCAAAATCCAGCAGAGCTAATGTTATGTCCTGTAGTTCCATGACCAGCATCTGAAGAAATCTGTGGCACATTGTGAGTCCAAAGGGCTTACATGAGTCTACCCCTATGGCACTTCTGGTGGTTACAGCTTCCGTGGCTTTTTTCTTAGGCCTGCTTTGCTCCCTCCTTGCAGCTTTCCTTAGATGATCCACGGTCCTGGCTTTTCTAAACTTCTGAGGTCTCCAGTGCCCCTTTTGTTTTACATTCATAGCCTCACACATTACCCCCTCAGGGGCACACTGCATGGCCTCCCAGGCCTTCTGAAATCTGGGTGGAAGCCTTTTTAACCTCAGAACTCTTGCATTCTGCATGCACCTAAAGCCAGTGCCATGTGGATGATGCCAAGGTCTGCTGCCACCTGGAGCAGTAGCCAAGTTTTCCTCTCTCTTGGCCATAGGGGTCGAGTGCCTGGATCGCTGGGCACTCTGAATCCAATTCTGAGGAACAAATCCTCTATGTTGTTGCCATTCTGGAACCTGGTGTAGCCGCTGCTGCCATTCTGGGACATGGCCCTTAGCAGCCTTCTTCTCAAGGCAAGGTCTTTCACCTTTGCAGTTTTGAGGCTGCAAAGAGTGGAGACTTGCTGTTTCTTGTGATGCCCTCAGGCCATCTTTTTTATTTTCTTGTTTCTTTTTAACAATGGAGATCTCCTCAGCTCTACCTTTGCAGTCCACAGCTTTACTGGAGCTTCCTTTCTGGCCAAACTCACAACATTTTAAATCACCCTGCTGGGATCTTTGTTCTTGATTCTCAATATAAATCTGGCTAAAAGCCCCCAACGATAGCCGTGCCACTTTCCCAACATTCAACTGCCTTGAAATTTTTTTTGTCAGGTTAATCAGTCCGTTGCTGCCCTTAATCTCAGTCTTAGGCAAAGTCTCTGGACACGAGCATAATGCGGAAAAACTTTCTGCCAAGCCATAACAACACACATCGTCTGGAGTCCAACAACCAATGCAGTCCTTCCCAACAGAAACCTCCCGAACCCAGTCTTTACTGGCAGAATTTCTATCAGCTTTCTGATCTTCTGAGCTCTGACCAGAATCTCCCAAACAGAACAGCCGAAGGTGTTCAGGTTCTACTCTTTCAGGCGACATCTCTGAACCTTTTCAAACTCTTCCCAAAAGCCATTTCCCAAGGCTCTTGAACCACATGGTCAGGTATAGTCACAGCAATGACCCCACTCCTGGTACCAAATTCTGTCTTGGTTACTTTTCTCTCATTGCTGGGACAAAATACCTGATGCCCAAAATTAAGGAAGGAAAGGTTTATTTCGCTTACAGTTTGTGGAGGTTTTAATCCATACTTGGCAGGTTACAAAGCAGAGTGGCACATGGCAGAGGGCTACAGCTCGTGGTGGCAGAATACAGCAAAGCAACAAGCACTAAAGGGAGGAATGGCAGCAAGCAGCCTCTTCCTCTCCCTTACATATGTAAACTATCCACCCCAGGGTGGGTGTAGCCCTCACACCCATAATCAATCAAACTGTAAAAGCCTGTCCCATGACTGCATGAGGCTTTGGGGGGACATCCAGACACAAACCATAATAGTTATATAACCACAAATCTAGTTTATACAGTTAAAAGTGGCAAATTAATGGTTACCTTAATTTGTCATTTTCTAGGCTGTGTTTTATGCTGTTTTCATTGGTACCACTGTAGCCAAAAGTGACATAATTGCTCTAAACAGCTGTTCTTCCTGGTATTCCAAGATTAAGATTGACTAAGGGTTACAGAAAATACTGTAGCAGAGTGCCAAAGAACCAAGGGCTGGACCAAAAGGCAGCAACTTCTGATCCCCAACAAATTGAAGGGGTAAGCTCTTGCAGCAGACTCAAAAACCAAAAACCAGCTACACCTGGAAGACAACTAGGAGAAGTAGTTATTTCCTAAGTGTTCTAAATACTAGCAATAAAGCAACCCACCATAGGTAACTAGATGGCTGGTGTCTGGACACTTTACAAACATCACCTCAGGAGTTAAACTAAAAAAAAAGAAAAAATGAAAAGACACTTAAACAAGATGCAACCCCAGACATCCAGTTCACCAGAGGCAAACCCAGGGGGCAGTGAGGTGGGATAATCCAAAAGCCACCCACCTGGCCTCTCTGAAGTGGTAATAGCAAAGCAATTGAATGAGGCTCTAGAAAAAATAAAATTAGAAATAATTTCTCAGGTAACTGCCAAAATGGTCCACAACAAAAACCATGCTTAGTGACTCTAGAGCAGATACAGACAAAAAAATAGAGGAGCTTAAGAAAATTATGCAAGCCATGAATGCTCAGCATAGGAAAGAAATGGAATCCATAAGGCACATTCAGGCAGATATCTAGAAGAATAAAAATTCCATTGAAAGTATCCACAGCAGAGTAAGCCAGTGTGAGGACAGAATGTGAGCTATAGAAGATAGGCTTATAGTTAGCAACCATGAAAAGAAAGATTTCTTAAAAATAGCAAGAGACCATGAGAAATCAATACAACAGCTGCTGGATAATGCAAAGAAGAATAACTTAAGATTGATTGGAGTCAATGAAAAAGCAAGAGATAGCACAAATGATATTTTAAAAAAACTTCACAGACGTAACGGCGGGAAACTTCTCTGGTAGAGAAAAATAATTAGACATGCACATAAGTGAGTCTTATAGAACTCCAATTAGCCACAATCAAAACAAAAATCTACAGCTAGGCATATCATAGCAGGATTACAGAAATTCAACACAAGAATAGAATCTTAAAAGCTGTTAGGAAAGAGAAACAAATCACCCATAAAGAAAAGCCCATCAGAATCACAACTGACTTCTCAGCACAAACCCTTAAGGAGAGCTTGAAGTATTTCAAGCTCTAAAGGAAAACAACCTTTAACCTATATTAATGAACCCCTCAAAAGTATCAAAGCTGATGGAGAAATAAGATACTTCCAGGGCTGGGGATTTAGCTCAGCGGCACAGCACCTGCCTGGCCAGCGCGAGGTTGTGAGTTTGATTCCTGGTACCAGGAAAAAAATTTAAAAATAAAATAGAAAAAATAAGATACTTCCATGACAAAGAACTTCTGAGGAAATTTATGACAGGTGGATATCTGCCTATAAGGCAAACCAAGTGCCTATAAGCACTCCAAAATGTTTTGAAGGACATTCTGGAAAGAGATAACAAGGACTACAACCCCATGAAACCCAACAGAAGGAATCCACCAGGCAAGGCAAACAATTAAATGGAGAGAAAAAAGGAGGAGCCAACACCAGGAAAATAAATGACAAGGATAAGTCAATGCATATTAGTTGTAACCCTCACCAATCAAAAGACACAGACTGGCAGAATGGATCAAGATGCAAGATCCAACAGTATGCTGCATACAAGAAACACATTTAATTTGAAATGAAATTCATAAGACTGGAAGTCAAAGGATGGAAAAAAATACTCCATGCCACAGGAACCCAGAAAAAAGCAGGGGTAGCTGTTCTATTTACAGACAAATTGAATTTGAAGCCATGACTGATTATGAGAGATGAAAAAAGGTTCCTTGTGAAGGGAACAATCCAACAAGAAGAGATAACAATCATAAATATATATGCAACAAATACTAGTACACCTAACTATCTAAAAAAGGTTTTGTAAGAGTTCATCAAACAGAGAAAGTGAGATGTGGCATCACAGTGGGCCTGACTGTAGAAGCATAGAGTTCTGAAAGACCACAGCCTATTTAGAAAATGACAGCTCATACAGTAAAGCCAAAGTGTGGAGTACATGGTGAAGGAATGACGAACATCTTTTGTCATATAGAGGGATTGGTTGGTTTGCCTTATAGGCAGATAGCCACCTGCACAGACCAGAAGGTCTTTTCAGGAAAGGTCTTTCAGAAGGTCTTCTCAAAAAACAGGAAGGAAGATAAACAGTAGGCTCTTTAGGAGGCTTCTTGGTGTTACACAAGGAGCTCATGGCGATGGGCCTGGGGAACTCGATTCTCATGTCAGAAGAGATGTTAAAGAAGAGGGGTTGACGGTGAAGGGGAGTTCTAATTGGGTGTGAGAGATACAGGAAGAAGAGCAGGTGGGGGAGGTAGTGAGTGGGAGGGTTGGGACATGTTGAGGCATCAGACGTCTGGGTGGCAATACCCAATAATCACATAGGAATATACAAATAGGTTAGACCTTGCATTGAACCTGGTAGACAATACTTTAGTTTATCCCCTCTAATTCCACTAATTTTTTTTTACAAGAAAAGAAACATTTCAAAGGTGGTAAACCTACAAGGTTAACAGGAACCAGAGTGGACAGTAGGGTAGATAAAATGGCAACAGTTTTTTTTTTTGGAACATGGAAGACAGATGCAGGTGTTAGCACTGAGGAAGCTGAGACTATAGGTGACCTCAAACATTAAAAAAAAGTCTGAGATGAAAAATAGGCCAGATGCAATTGACAGCAGATGACACACTGCAGAAGAAAATACTACTAACCCCAAAGATGTAGTAATAACTCTCCAAAATGGAAAACAGGAAAAAAAGACACAAAACAAGATCCACTGTTGCAGTTATCAATTTATTCTTCAGCTCCACATTCCCCTTTTCAGCCAGCTTTGTGCTAATGGAGGTAGACCTTATAAAAATTTCTCCTTTGGCAGCCAGCGAGCTGTCAGGGGGTGCTGGAGAGGTCTGCACAGAGGAAGGGCTCTTCCTGCTATTTCTAGTGGGGCTTGCCCTTTTTCTCCACGGCTCTGGCCTCCCAGCTTTAGTGCTAGGTTTCTGCAGGGTGTGGATTTTTCCACTTGCCTACTGCAACTCTCTGTTCCACTGAGCTTTCAACTCAGGTGGAAATGACACAAACCAAAGGGCAGAGGAGCAACATGGGACAGAAAACACTGTCAACTTAGAATCCTCTACCCAGCAGAAGTATCTTTCAAAAACAGTAATGAATACCATAAACCTGGGTTCATACATCTTCAATTTCCAAGTAATGTTCTTTACATTGGATTTTCTTCCGTCCAGTCTAGGATCCAGTCAAAGATCTTGCCTTAAATTATTAAGTCTCTTTACCCTCTTTCATTTATAGCAACCCCCACTTGTGTCTGTCATAACATTGCCATTTTTTAAGAGGTCAGGATTTTGTGCCGTCATTTCTTCATGATTAGCTCAAACAAACATTTTTGGCAAGAATAACACATCAGTGATGTGTCGAGGGCAGTGCATCGGGGCACATGAGGTTGTTTTTGTCCTGTGACTGTGATGTTAAGTTTAATCACTTTTATTAAGGCAGATTTTGAGTGCTAATGTCCCTCTTTCCCTTTTTAAATAGGGGTAGTGATAGAGGTTTGTTGTTGTTGTTGTCCTTGTTTTAATTGGAACATAAGCCCACAGCGTATAAGCTGGAACTGGCTTCCTATGCTGCTTACCTTTTGGGCCTTTGTCCCGAGTCTCGGTGGCAGCTACTTCTCTTCTCTGTGTAACAGGAGAGTGTCCATGCATCCCTGCTGGGAGTGACCCTGGGCAGGAGCAGTGCCCAGAACCCCGTCTGACCTCTTTCCTTTCTCTGTGCATCTGTGCCCTCACTGGGTCGGCAGCATTCCTGGTCTCAGGAAGGCACTTGGAGAGCATGCTTTCTGTTCCAAAGCTTCCAGCTGAGTCTCTGCCTGTCCTGCTCTGTCCACTGGGAACTTGCCTTTCTCACATTTCCACAGTGCACATGGGAGCGTTTGCCTTGATAGCCTCTGAGATCATTCTAGCCCCGGATTCCCCAATGTGATTTCCCTGGAGACTAGAAGAGAAAGGTCAGGGTTAGGGCAGGTGCTCTTAGAGCAATCATCACTGTCATAAACGTAGGATTCCACAGAACCTCCGTGCTTTCAGGATCCCACTCCTGGACAAGGCTCCCCTGGGCTCCCTCTTACATTGATTCCCCTGGAGAGCTGCTGGGGGCATAGGTGTTAGCTGGATCCCAGGACTGGGCTAGTGACACCACCGTGACCTCTGAGAGGGAGCAAGGGTGACCAGAAAGCGTGGATGCCGCTGAGCTACTCACTTGATGTGCTGTAGCCCATGGTTTTCAGACAGTGCCGTGGCAACGCATATCACCCCCTCCATTCCCAAGGAGTTCTCTTGAAGACTAGGCAGAGAAGAGTTGGAACACCGGGGTGAGCCATCAGGACAGAAGAAACACCAGAGGAGGGAACACTGCATTATCTTGTGGGGGCAGCAGAGGAGGCCGGCAGTTCTAGGGTTGATTTTATCCCAGGTGCCATAGCAACTGCTAAGTGGTGGTGTCTCGCTCCTAAGGTGGGCATCCACAAGTAGCCACATTGCCCTAACCATGAACGCAGGTTGTTTGGTTGCTTGCTTTGTTTTGGTACTCAGGATGGAGCCTGGGGCCTTCATGCTGAAAATTTGTTTTTGAGTCTGTGTCTTGCTAAGTCACTAAATAACCTAGGCTGGGCTTGAATTTGCAATTCTTCTGCCTCAGCTGCCAAAGAGCTGGGATTACAGGCATACGCCACCACACCCAATTTGAATGGAGACTTTAAATATGTTGACTGAAGCAGTTTGAGCAAACCCGACTGCAGTGGAGGTGGACTGTAATCATCAGAACAACTTGAGTCATTCCCATCAAGAGGAACAGAGGGAAGAGATCGTCCGCAGTTTATCCCATGGGATGCAGGTCTCCGCAGCCACTTACTTGAGTCTCCGGAGACTGGAGTTCACCTTCAGAGCATTCGTCAAGGCCTTAGCCCCAGCCGCTCCAATGGCATTTCCTCGTAAGCTGCCAGGGAAGACAGGAAACGTAAGGCACAGGAGTGGGCTCAGAAGTGATAGTGATGCCCTTCCAGCTGGGTCAGCAGTCACACAGGAGGTAAGGATCACTCTTTCCTCACTCCCAGGCCACAGAACAGAGCTGGGCTGTATGGAGGGGGACACACAGGCTGTAGACGACTGGCCTGAGTACCCTCATCCATCTTTTCCATTCCAGAGGAAGAAGGGCTGGGCTGGGAGAGGCGGCACTCTGCCCAGTGCACGCAGCATCCCAGGTCTGACAAGCGCAGAGGTGCCAGCCATGCCTGAAGGCCTCTCAGAGCTTGACCCCCACCCCAGGATTGGGCCTTCTCACGGAAGATGATCCGCAGCAATCGGCTGTCCCTAAGCAAGGCTCCTAGAGATGTTCAGTCAGGGCAGGGCCAACCCAGAGACAGACCAGCAACAGTGACTTGGGGAAGAGACGTGAAGCGGGAGTGAGGAAGCCGGAGCACACCTGACCTGAAGTGAGAATTGTGAAACTGACCTGTGAGTTTCTATGTAAACAGGTATTTTCCCCCATATCTGCTTCTTTTGAATCACTAGCTTGGTTTCTTTGGGCAAAAGGCTGTCACTAGAGACTGGAATACTCACTCGAGAATCTCCAGGGTTCTGTTCACAGCCAGGGCCTCCCCCAGTGCCAGGGCCCCCGGGGTACCAATGGAGGCCACCTGGAGGCTGCAAGAGGAGTTGGGATCAGTGCAGGCAGGTGGGACCCTCTTCCCTCATGTCTGCCCGGCCCGGCCTTCCTCCCTACTCTCCACCCCAGACTAGTGCTGGAAGCGGAAAAACAGCACTGAAGACTGCCGGCACCTCCCACCGACACACCAGCACCTAAGACAGAGGCCTGGCCCTGGGGGTCGCCTCCGCAAGGCTGGTGGGGATGCTCACTGTACCCCTAGTTCTTCCTGCAGAAGCTGGGCTTCCCAATTGCTGATATTAGGAAAATCAAACACACCTTCCTTGGCTGGTACAGGTGGTGTGCGGCATGAGAGGGCGGGGAAGGAGCTGGCCTTCTGGACCCCGCAACCTTCAGGGACTTACTAGAGAGCAGTGAGGGCTGTGTTCACCTTCAGCGCACTGGCCAGCGCGGAAGCTCCTTCGTCCTCGACGGCATTCTCCTGTAAGCTGAACAGGGAAGAACATGACCCCTCTGGGCAGGGGGCTGCGCCAGCACCCCAGCAGGGATGCTGGGCTTGGGGCTTCTGGATTTAATTCAGACCTCACGCACCAGTGCCCTGGGGATAACGCCCTGCTGTGCAGCCACTGTAGCCCCTGGCCTCATCATCAGCATGTCAAGGGGAGGCTACAGAAGTCTGGGTGAGCATCAGAGGCAAGCAGGAAAAGGGACATGGGGATACTGCCACTACATGTGTGGGACAAAAAGAGGGTATGCCAACAAAAAACTAACTTGAAGCCCTCAACCTCTGGGCCATTCTTGCTGGTTAAGATTTTGTTCAAATATCTTTTTCCTCTCTTCCAAACTGGAGGGAAACTGCAGGCCCTAGGCCTGTAAATGAAGTTCAGGTCAAGTGGACAGTGGCATATTTAAGGAAGCAGTTGCGTCCATTACTTGACATTTGAGTGTGCCCTGTGTGCTAGCGGTGTACGAGGCAGCAGTCACAGTTCTGACCTGTTAGAACTCAGGCAAGAGGACACAGTCATGTAAGCAGTTACGACAAGTCAAGGGCAGGCTGTGGGAAAGACCAGCAAGTCTTCTGCCCCAGGGTGGTGCCCAGAAGAAGCAGATCTAAGTAATAACCAGCAAATGAGAAAGGAAGAGGGTCTGGCACATCTCAGGAACCTGGAGAGACTGAGCTGAGATCCTGGGCTGGTGAAACACAAGGCCTGGGAGCGTGAAGGAAGCAGATCTCTGGGCGTCTTCTAAGCCACACTACAGGTTGTGCGTTGCTCTGCATGTGCTGGGCAGCCATTTAAGGACCTGACCCAGGATGGGGGCAGACAGATAATTTGGAAAGATCGCTGGCCTGCAGTATGAGGAGTGGCCGGATGTAGTGGCTGCCCGGTAAGGCAGGTGAGTGGTGCTGGAGCTGGATGGTGGCAGCTGAGGGACAGGCGGGTGGGAGGGAGACTGGGCAGGACACGGAGATGAGCGGGGAGCAGAGGCAGTGCCTCGGGTCTGCACAGCTGGCAGTGACAGGAGCTCTAGGGGAAACCAAGAAGCAGGCTTGTGGAGGAGAGGACACACCAACCGATAGCACGTGGGGGACACGGAGGGGATGTGTGGAGGAGTTCAGGAGAGGCAGCTGAGATATGGACACAACGTCCTCAGGACTCAGGTCACTGGAGCCCTAGAAAAAGAGAGCTCCTAGAAAAAGGATGCCATTCAAGAGAAGAGGGCCTAGGCCAGAGTGCTTGGGAGCCCAAGTATCTAAAAGTGGATGGGGAGAAAAGACTGAGGAGGACCAGCCAGAAAGGAGACATCCAGGAAACTACGGGAGAGGATGAGGCTCAAAAAGTTAAGCATTGAGTTACCAGGTAACCCAGCAATTCTGCTCCCTGGTCTATACCTCAGAGAAATGAAGCATATGTCCACACAGACTTTTGCACAAGTGTTAATAGTATTATTCATAACAGTCAAAATCAGTGGAAGCAACCCAAATGTCCATCAGCTGACAAATGGATAAATAAAATGTGTGTATCCACACAGTGGAATAGTTTTCAGCCACAGAAAGGGAAATATTGATACACAGTTCAACATGGATGAACGTGAAAAATACACTAAATGAAAGTTGTGCTGGGAATGTACTTAGTAGTACGTAGCATGCATCAAGATCGTGGACTTAGTCCCCTGCACACACCCATAAAATGTAGGCCACAAAAGACCACCTGTTAGATGATTTGATTTATATGAAATATCCACAATAGGCAAATCCATGGGGACAAAATAGAGTCATGGTTTCCAGGGATACAGGGAGAAGAAAATGAAAAGTGACCACTGGTATTTTTGGAGTGATAGAAGTGTTCTAAAATTGATTGTAGTGATGGTTGTACAACTCTGAATGTACACTGTTCTGGAAACCAGTGGATTATACATTTTAAATAGGCAGATTTTATGATATATGGATTTTATTTCAGTAAAGCTGAATATATATATTTTCTGGTCTGATGGCAGAGGAGGCTGTGTGCCACGGAGGTGCCTGGGGCTCTGAGTTTGCAGCTTCCCCTGCCCCTTCCCGTACACCTCGCTGGCCGTACTTACTCTAAGCTGGTCAAGCTGCTGTTGAGCTGGAGTGCTCGTCCCAGGGCCCTGGCAGCGCCCACCTGGATGAAGTTCCACTGCAGGCTGAGCAGACACAGACACGTGACCATGCAGCCCAGGGGCAGAGGCAAGGACTTTCCAGAGTGGTCTGACGGCAGGGTGAGTCTCTGCAGGATGCGGCAGGATTCCTGCAGCCGCTCTCGGGCTTGGCCCCCGGATGGTCAGCGTGTGCTCCATCAGTGGTGGCCACAGGAAGAAGCTCAAATACACCACAGAGTCTGGGTCGTCCCAGGCCTGGCCAAGGCAGCCACCTCCTAACCTGTTCTGTCTGAGGGTCAGCCTCAGAAATCAGGACCCAGGGTGGGACACAGCTTCCTGAGGCTGGCAGCCTGGGAAGATCCCTGAGACCTCAGAGAAGGGTCCTGCAAAGATAGGTTCTGGAAGGGGTGTGTGAGGGCAGGGACAGTAGACTCACTGAAGGGTCTTGAGGGCACAGTTTTCTCCCACTGCCACTGCGATGGCCTGGGCGCCCTGGTCATGGAGGAGGTTGGCTGTCAAGCTGGGATGAAGGGAAAAGAAATGAGTGAGCAGGAGCCCAGTGTGTATCCCCTTGTCCTTGGTCACCAGGAAATCCCAACCACTCTCCCTGCCAAGGACCAGTGTCTTCAGATGTTAGTTATCTGGTTCACATCCGTAGGGAACCTGTGGGCCTGACCCACAGGTCAGGAGTCTGGAGTCTTATACCAAATCACTCGCTCTCCACCCCCCACCAGTCTTGACAGAATCAGCTCAATGGGGTTGGGGCCAGGTCACGTGGCTGGTATGTGGTGGAGCAGCCCAGGGGCTCCTGCCCAACAGCGCGTCCCCACATCAACCCTTCTGAGTCCCTTCCCATGAGCTTGCTGGTTAATTCCCAGGGGTAAGACAGGCACAGTGTCATGCTGTCCTCATCCCTGTATTCACTTATACCATGATGGGGGGCTTGCGTCACGGTTATCACTAGACACCAGGTCCTCCTGCTGTGCCTCGCCACCCAGGCCCTTCTCACACCGTGTGAACTGGCGAGGGCTCTGCGGGCCTGGCCCGTTCTGTCAGAGCCCATCGATCCTGGGCGCTGGGTGAGCAAGGAGGCCATGGGCATAAACACCACCCTCACCCTCCCTGGCCCTCCACCTACTCCAGGTGCTGCAGGGTGCTGTTGCTGCTGAGAGCTTGCGCCAGGGCCTGGGCTCCCTCGGGGCTGATGGAGTTTTCCCGCAGACTGAAGAGAGAGAAAGGACCCTGAGCATCCAGCTGGGCAGTGAGGCCTCTGGCAGGAGACCGGCCCCAGATTCAGGACTTTTGGAGGCCCAGAAGCCTCTGGTGGGCCCTGGGCATCCTGAGAAATCTGGGCTGAGGGGTGAAGAAGCCCCAGCTAGCAAGCCAAGGATCTGATGGCTGGCAGCCAAGGGTCCCCACTCAGGACTTTCAGCAGCTCAGGGATGTCCAGAAGGAAAGAGGACGGGATGGCAGGACTTGGAGGTATGAAGGGCAAGAGGCCGGCGAGGATACTTGGGTACCTGATGATGGAAAGGAAAGGAACAGCAGAGCAGCCCCTGAGGGGCCACAACTGTCCCCTCCCCTCCTGAGCAGAAAGAGGGACAGGGTGTCCTGCTCCAGCACCAAGCCTGCCCAGCCGTAGATACCCCATCAGCAGATTTCCCAGCCCCAGACTCCCTGCTCAAAGGGCGGCCCTGGGTGGACTTACTTGAGGCTGAGGAGGGTCTGGTTGGCACACAGGGCCCCCATGAGCGCCGCTACTCCCGCATCGCTGATGGAATTGCTCTGCAGGCTGTGGACAGAGGACGGGGCACCCTTCGTATGGGGTCCCAGGACCTGGAGAGAACTGCCCAGTCCAGCCTGGGACCACAGGCACTGGGTTCTTAGGCATTTGGGGGGCCCAGAATCTGCTCTTCTCATCCTGTTTCCCACCACCCCAGCTTTTAGCCTTTGCCACATCAGGGCAGGTGGCTTAGCACAGCTCCCAAGGTTTGGACTCTGCCTTCACCTGGGGGCTCCAAATGTCCTCAGAGAATGGCTTGTTGGTTCTGTGGCCCAGAGAAAGTGGTGCCACAGAGTCACCCCAGTGTGGCAGCCCCACCTCGCCAGGGCTGCTACGGCTGACCCTTCAGCCACCTGTGCTCATTTACCAAGGGCACACAGAGCTTAACGTTCTGAAAACTCTATAGCCAACCCCAACCCCTACTACCCAGAGAAATGGGGCCGGTGGGGTGGGGAAGGGTGGATGGAGGGCAAAGACTGAGACCAGAGTATGCCCAGGGCTAGGGTTGGTAGGGTGCTGGCTGGCAGTCCTCCTCCAGAAATAACATTCCACCATCTGCTGGAGGAGACCCCAGGGGTAACTGTCACCCATGGAGGGAGGTCAGGCAGACTCACTCCAGGCTCAGCAGGCCCTGGTTCACCTTTAGTGCCTCAGCCAGGGCCTGGGCACCTCCATCGCCAATGCTGTTACTGGAGAACCTGCAAGAGATAGATAGATGGTGCTGAAGCAGTGGGGTGGAGCCGGGCCTAGGAATTGTCTCAAGAGGGCTGGTGCGGTTTGCTCTGCCTGAGTCCTGTTCATCTGTAATCTCAGCAAGTAACCACTCTCTACCTGAAAGAGATCGAGGTAGGAAAGGCCCCTTTGACTACCTGGGAATGGCAGGGGGCAGGGGGCAGGGGGCAGGGGGCAGGGCCCACCCATGCTGAGATGTGTTTGCAGTACTTTATCTGAAGGCAAGAAATGCTGTTTTCTTTTGCCAGCGGGAAAGGCAGTGAAGTGTGAGCCTTAGAAGGTTGGGCTTCACGCCGTCATGGAATTCTGGGTCTCCATTCTTCTAGTCCAGTGCTTTGGAGTCTTAAACCAGCTACCCTACTTCCACACATCCATCCATCCATCCACCTGTGCACTCACCCACTCATCTGTCCCTCCAATCATCCGTTTACCTATCCTGCCATCCACTCATCCATGCCCATCCTTACAAATATGTAAGATGTGCTGGGCATCGAGAATACCAATTTGCCCTTCTGCGTGTCTCACATGAGCTCCTTCAGACTCCTGTTCTGCTTCAGGGCTTCTGCCATCTGCTGAGCCCCCAGGGGCCCGATGATGTTCTTCTGCAGGCTGTGGGAGATGAGAGGGGCCCATCAGCACAGCTGGCGTAGCCATGCCCGGGCCCAGGGCAGCCTGGGTTCAGAGCGAGAGGTCAGAGATGGTAGAGTGCCCTCTCTGTTTATCTCGGCAGCAGGAAGGGCCTTGCCTGGGATCCGGTGATGTAATTATATTGGAGAGTAAGGGACAAGGGCAACTGGAGCTCCCTTCTAAGGTATCAGAACGCAGGGACCAGCAACCTCCCAAGTGAGAACTCCCGTGCTCAAGTCCTGCTGGACCCTCACAGACAGTCCGCCCCCTTCTAGTCCAGACAGCAGCCTGCCTCCCACCTCAGAATCCTCCCTGGGGGAGGTCGCTGGAGGACATGCAAGCCAGTGTCTTGCATGTGTAAAGCTAAATACCAACCTTAAAATAATGTAATCTTCCAAAAAAGAAAGAGAACCCCTCCTCTTTCTTAAAGTATTTCCTTAAAGTAAATTGAGATTGCAAATCCTTTCTCTGTCCCTCTGAGATGCATTTAAGTCTCTTTAGGAGTTTCTTTGGCTCCCTGCCAGTTTCACAATCCTGGAATGTCTTTCTCAGGGTCTTCCTAGGGCCCTGGCGCCCCCTCTCCAAAGGTAAACACAACGCAAGCTTGGGCCCTTGCCTCCCTGTGCTGTGGGAATTACCCTGCGTGCCCGGCTCTGAGTTGTGAAGCACTTGCTTATCATCTAGATAGGAGGTTTATTTTTCCCCCTTTGGAGAAAAGCAATTTGGAAACACAGATGACCACCCCAATGATCTGGTGAATTTAGAATAAGCTATGTGTGACAAATGGTGCCGTCATGTCCTTTAGAGGACAAGTTACAGTGGTATTTACCTTGAGAACATGCGTGGGATGGGTTGCGTCTGTTGGGAAACAGAAAAGGGGGGCATTTTTTGTGTCTCTGAAGCCTCATTGGTGGTTGCCTGTGATGCCCACTGCAGTCACTTTAATGCTAATTCAACACTAAAACTGTTCTGTTTTTTCCTACAGCTGTGGAGATTTTCTTGGTTGGCAGGAGGTTTTATTTTCAGTAACTTTTCCACACCTATTCTCTGGAAAAGTAGCGGGCAGCAAGTTTTCCAGCCAGTAAGCCTCAGGACTGCTCCATCCATTCCTCCTTGCAGGAAGGGCAGAGGCCAAACCTGAGAGAGAGGGGACGCGAGGGGGGGGGGCAGCTCCACTTACTGCAGCGCAGAGAGCATCTTGTTGGTGGCCAAGGCCTCAGCCATGGACCTGGCACCATCGTCCTTAATCGCGTTGCTCTGGAGGCTGTGGAGGAGAAAAGGACACGTCACCAGCCGAGGACAGAATAGCTAGAGTGGCTTGAACCCACTTCCGGGGGTGGCAAGGGCATGCACCACCACAGGCCAAGAGGCCTTGGGGGCACAGGAGGGGCAGCAGGGACCTCGGTGAGAAAAGGCGCTGACCATCATGTGCCCTCCCCACTGCTAACCACACAGGAAAAACAGCTGGTCCCTCCCACGTGGGGTCCCTGAGCACTTGCCTGCCCACAGGGAGAAAGGTACTTAGGCTAGCTGGATCAAACAATAACCAGGACAGCAATCGCCTTCATTATAGCTGAGTCACATGGCTCAAGTATTGGTTAGGATGGGAGAAATAAGAATTCTAAACACTGCTGGTGGGAATGTAAGTGGTCTAGACTCTATAAAAAGTAGTCTGCAGTTCCTCAAAAGCAATTCTATTCCTAGGCATATACCCAAACGAACTGAAAATAGGTGTTTGAATGCTTACACACAATAGCCAATACTTATTCACAACAGCCACAAGGTGGAAACAATCTAAATGCTCATCATCTGATGAATAAAACTGATCCATTAAAGTAGAATATTATTCAGCCATAAAAATGGAGTGAAGTAATGATTCACAGTACAATATGGACAGACCTTGAGAACATTATGCTAAGTGACGGAGACGGAATTAAAAGGTCTTATACTGTGATTCTGTTTGCATTAAATGGCCAGAATAGGTAAATCCATGCAGGCAGGAAGCAGATTAGTGCTTACAGGGGGTGGGGGATGGGCAGTAACTGCTAATGGGTACAAGGTCTCCTTTGTGGGTGATGAAAACATTTTAGAACTAGATAGAGGTGATGGTTATGCAACATGAGTGTCCTAAATGCCAGTGAACTATATACCTCAAAATAGTAAATGTTGGAGCTCCAGTGGCACAACTAGTAAGCACATGGTATTTATACAAAATAGTAAATGTTATGTGAATTTCACCTTGGTAACAATAAATAAACAGCAGAGCAGTGGTACCCACTCAACTACAAATAGATATAACCACAGACTCCTAAAAGTCACACTGAATGTTGGAACCTTCTGGAAGAAAGGCTATTTGATGTCCCAGAAAGCACTTCAGGTGACGAGTCTGATATCACAGCTTGGTAAATGTACAGAGGCATAAAGAGGAGGGAAGAGCTGGAACCTGAACTTTACTTAGGATACAAACTCCCTGGCATGCCAGGCCCCCCATTCTGAACCATCTCCCACTCTACAGGCACGGGAGGCACTCCTGGGCGCACGGGCAGGGGGCAGGAAGCGCATACCTCAGAGAGGTCAGAGTGCGGTTAATCTTCAGAGCATCAGCCAGTGCCTTGGCTCCCTGGGGCCCGATGGTGTTACTGCGGAGGCTGGTGGAACCAAGACAGAAAAGTGACTCCCCAGCTGGGCAGGAGGGACCAACATTACACTGACTTTGAATTTAGGATCCTTGATTTCAGGTTTAGTGGGCCCAGGACAGAGCTCCTCAGCTAGGTGAACAAGAAGGAGATTCCCAAGGTAGCCCCACATGATGGGGAAAGGGGAGCAAGACCTGCGGGCCTGCAGCTGTGAGCCAAGTGTGGAGGTGAGGAGAAGGCTGGGCCCCGCTTCAGGGCTGAAAATCGAGTGCCTCCTGGGATGAGGCTCAACAGTCAGGCAGGCATTGTGACTTGGCTTGCTCAGCTGTCGTGAGAGGAGGACATGTCTACCCAGAAGGCCGTGCGGTCTGCGGGAGCCCAGGGACTGGGAACTTGCTCTACATGGGGTAGGGTTCCCTGCCCAGAGCCTCCCACGGGCTGAACCTGGAGTGTCATTTCATACGAGAGGAGATGGTTCGAAATTCTCCTCATTCCAGCGGGCTTTTGTGTCCTACTTACTCCAGAGTAGTCAGACTTCTGTTGACCAGGAGGGATCTGGCAAGAGCTTTGGCGCCTTTGTTACTGATCTGGTTCTCAGCCAGGCTGCTCAAGGGAAAGGAGAGGGTAGTTACTTCAGATACATGAATCTCACTGCTGCCTCATCAACGTCATGCCCATGATTAAACCCACCGTTTCCTCAATATCATCAGGGCCTGCCCATGCGTGGAGACAAGGGGAACCCAGAGCAGAAAGCCAGGCATGGGCAGGCCCTGAGCCTGGGCAAGTACAGCCAGAGTGGCCAGCAGACCCATTCCCTGGTGAAGGGTCCCAGGCAAAGTTAGGCCACAGTCCTTCAGAACAGCTTCTGCACAGATGCACAGTAAAGAGATCAGGCAGTTACCGAGGCCAAAAGTGTGATGGCAAAATGGCTCTCAAAATAAACCAAAAAAAGGACCAAAAACTGATGTGCAGCGTTTGCTGATTTCCGTGGTGTAAATACTCCCACCCTGACCAATGTTAACAGTCCCAGCTTGCAGAAATCCTGAAACTCTAACAAGCAGCTCTCTTGAACTTATACAAGAGTCCAGCACACTACTGACCCTCACTCTCCTCCTGTGCAAAACTGCAAATAGTAGATTTACCAGAAGACTAAGTTTGAAGTTAGAAATGAAAAAGGGCACCTCAGCTAGACGTGATGGAGCACACCTGTAATCTCAGCACCCGCAGGGCTGAGGTAGGAGAATCATGGTGAGTTCAAGGCCAGCCTGGACTACATAAGTGAGTTCGAGGCCAGCCTGGGCTACATAGGTGAGTTCGAGGCCAGCTCGAACTACATAAAAGAGGCTCCGTCTGCAAAAAAAAGGTATCTCTTCCCTTTGAAAGGGCGATTCCAGTGATCTGCAGATAGATAGTGTATCCTCTTCCAGAAATGTTCTGTTGAAGCTGCTTTGTAGTTTTCTGGGCATTCAGCCCAGGAGATACAGTTATTCAATTAAAACTCCCAGGCTGGAACTTTTCAAGCTACATTCCAAGGGCCCCTCAGGATCCCAGGGGAAACCTTCACAGGTAAGGCAGGGTCAGTGGCATGTGTCTATAATTCCAGCAACTTGAGAGGCTGAGGCAGGAAGATCACAAGTTCCAGGCCAGCCCAAGCTATTTAGTGAGGCTCTATGTCAAAATAAAAAGGGTTGGGGGTGTAGCTTAGTGGTAGAGGGCTTGCTGAGTATGTAGGAAGCTCTAGGTTCACTACTATATGGCCAACAAAACAAAGTAACAACTTCAGGGACCAAGAGGAGGACGGAGAAACCAAGTAGGCAGGACTCTGAGACGCCCGCATCCCGTCTTGTAATCCTAACAGCTTTCCTTCTGTTTTTCTTATTGAGGTTCTGCCTATGTATCCATTTTTTTTTTTTTAATATTGGGGATTGTTGAACCCAGAGCCTTTGCATTAAGCTACCGTCCCAGCCCTCTTCTATTCTTTATTTTGAGACAGACTTACTAAGTCATTAAACTGCCCATGCTGGGCTTGACCTTGTGGTCCTCCTGCCTCGACCTCCCAGAGTGCTGGGATTACAGGTGTGTGCCTTCAAACTGGCTTGTATCACTTTTTTACAACAGAGTTCTATGCTTAAAGTTTTGAAAATCACCCAGCCCACCTTCTACGTAAATGCTCTCACATTCTAGACAGTCTCTGTCACCCAGGACTTGCAGGATGTTTCATAAGCAGCCAGATGTTTTCTGCAGTCTACTTTGCTTGGACACTGCAGATGGGAAGGTGGTATGAGGACCAGATGTTGTAGGGGGAGCATGTATTTGAAGAAGTATTTGGCTTTGTTCAGTATAATTTGGGGGCACTATCTTGCCTCCTGTAAGCAAAACTAAAAGTTGACTATTTTATCATGTGCTAAAAATACTGGAGGGTCCCAGCAGCTCAGCCGTGAAGTGTTGGAGGTCCTGAGCACATTCTCGACAGCAGCTTACCTTCTTTTTCAGGCTCACTGGCTTTTGCTATTTTTGTTGTTGAATGATTCCAATCACATATAAAGCTTTTAAGAGTTTGTGTGAAAAAAATACTAGAAGTTCCCACGAAGGAAAAATATTAATGAGAATTTGTCATGATCATTTTTCTTTTCAACCTTTTGCTAACAAGGCAAAGGTAATCCTGCTAGAATAGCCAGGTGCCTGACACTGAAATAACTCATTTAAGCCTCACAGTGAAAAAGCTCGGCTCTTGAGGGAACCTGCTGCAGTTTACCTCCCAGTGCGATGTATGGTGGAAGGCGTGGGCCACACAATCATCTTGGCCCCAGAGCTGCTGCGGGCTGAGGTCAGCCAGGCTGGTGGTCAGGGACACCTTTGTGACCGAGCTCCAGTGAGGTCCTCCAGTGCCCAGGCCGGGATGGGCTTCCCTGGTGGGCAGTGCTTCCCGCGCACTGTCACTTGTGGTTCTGGGAGAAGGAAGGACCTCTGTGGGACCTCATGGGAGAGGACGTGGGAAGCTCGTGTCTGGTCCTTCCTGGTCCTGCCCCACATACCTCGTGCTTCTCCTGTGCCCTTTAGTGCAGTGAAGCATAGCTGTAATAGCATTTCTCAGCTCTCAGTACTAGCAAAATTAAGATGAAGACTATTTCAGAACCTGGAGGCTTGTGTGAAGATGAAAATTACTCCCTGGGTCCTATTCGCCAAAATCACCTCTCTGCTTCTCCAAATGCCACTGTATGTCTTCACATCTATTGAACTATGAGCCATGTTCCTCAGGTCTGGAGATGTTATTCCAGGGGAGAGTCATAAGCATTTAAGTGAGCATAGAAACTTATATCTAGTGATAACATGAAAGATGTGATTCTTAATTCAAAATTTTAAAAAGTAATTTCACGTTAAATTTTATTGAAATTAAAATCAAAACTTATCAAATTAACATTTCCAAGTCCTGTGCCCTGACTATTGTTTGAGAGCAAACGCAGAGAGGTGTTTAGAGAGACGATGCCTGGGGCCTAGGGGCAGATGCGCTCCTGTGTCTGCGACAGTGCCTGGCCTCATCTGTTACTTCTCTCTTCCCACAGATGAGGTACCTGAGCCTCGGCACTTTCAACAATGGGCAGGAACAAGCAGGCCGCATCGTGAGCCACTGGCTGCAGGTGCCTCTGCTGGAGGCCTCTGAGCTGAGCAGGGCAGATGACGGGACGGTGGTCCCGTACCCACAAGACAGGTGGGCAGCCTGGGCGGGCTGTGGGGTCAGTGTTACCTGATCTTCTGAATGCGACAGTCCTTCCCGCTCAGCATGCTGCCCAGTAGCTCCATCACGGGGTCCTGGAACTGATTGGCATCCAGCCTGGGGCGGGGGGAGCAGTGCCAGTGAGCAGTCTCGCTGACCCTGGCGGGGCAGGACCCCGCTGGCTCCTGTCCATCACACCACAGCCCCGCCACGCGGCTCAGAGACCTGTGCTCAGCCTGTGATGCTCAGACTTTCCTGCTCCTGGGGCTGCTTCCAAACCCCATGGGCTACGCATCTCTACAGGACACCATTTGCCAGCTGGCCTACTTCTGAGGGTGCATAGACCCTTCTCTGGTCCCAAATGACCCTCTCCCTGGACTTTCAAACCCCCTTTCTAAGGTTCAGAGCAGTGTGCAGAGTACAGGCTGAGGATCTGTTCAGAGGTGCAGCTTCTGTCAACCTGGACAACTCAGAGGGCATTATGGTTCGTGTCTCCCAAACAGATACACTGAAGTCCTGACCTCTAGTGCCTAAAGAATGTAGCCTTACTGGGCCTGGTGGCACACATCTGTAATCTGAGCACAACGGGAAGCTGAGGCAGGAAGACTGCAAGTTCGAGCCCAGCTTGGGCATCTTAGTGACTTAGATGGCTTCAAAATTAAAAGAAGAAAAAAAAAAAAGCACTGGGGATGTAGCTCAGTGCAAAGACCCTGGTTTTAATCCCCAGACTGGGGGGTAGGGGGTGGGGAGAACACAGCCTCATCTGGAAATAGGCCTGTTGCTGATGTAATAGTTAGAGGAGGTCATACAGAGAGGGGCGGCCTGCAGGCCAGTATGATCGTGTCCTCACAGGAGAGACAAGCACCGGGTGAAGACAGACACGGAGAAGAAGGCCATGTGACAACAGAGACTGAGACTGGAGGGAGGAGGCAGCTACCAGCCAAGGAGCCCTGAAGGTTGCCAGCCAATGCCAGGATCTAGAGATGCTGGAAGGACGCCCCACCCCGCTGCCATCCGTGATCTGGGAGCCTTGATTTCAGCTTCTGGCCTCCAGAACTGGGAGGGAATGGCCCGCTGTGTTGTCACCCTGTTCAGTTTTGGAACTGCTATCGTGCCCCAGTAACTAATGCAGAGAGGGATGAGGGAGTAAGGAAGCCTTCCGGGTCCTCTGCCTGCTTCTCCGCCCCCACGGCCTGCACCCCAGCTCATGCCCACCTGAGGCTCTGACAGTAGAGCAGCTGGGGCAGCAGGCTCTGGAGGACACCCTGCCCAAGGCCCAGGGACAGGTCAGCCTCCTGGGCACAGATGTCAGACACTTGCAGGAGGTAGGCCAGAGCGGCACGGTGCGAGGGGCCGGTGAGACTGGCCAGGGCACCGCTGCCCATGGCCTCTGCCACGTTGCGGGCCAGCTCTGTGCGCCGCAGCTCCTGGAGGCAGTAGAGGACATTGACGGCACGGGCACACACGGCTGTGTTGGGGCGCAGGCAGCCCTGCAGAAGCTCGGCCACTTGAACTTGGTAGCCCTGGTGCTCGCCCTGGGTCAGCAGGAAGCCAGCCAGCAGGGCATTAACCCTGGGCGACAGGAGACCCGAAAGAAAGCGCAGGAACACGTCCAGCCGCCCGTCCTCGGCCTGCATGGCCCGCTGCGCAGCGCTCCTAAAGTGTGTGAGGAAGCCCAGCCTGGGCCAGGACATGCCACTCTCAGTGAAGAGGTCGAAGATGGCCCTCCTGGATGCACTGTAGTAATATGCAGCCGCCAAAAACTCCTGCAGGGACAGGTGGATGAAGCAGTAGGCCACTGAGGAGACCAGCGTCTCCTCCCGCTGCAGGAAAAAGCTGCACAGGGCACCCTGCAGCACAGCCAGGTCCACACCGAATGCCTTCATGTCCTGCTCATAAAACACGAACTTTTTCTTCACTAGCCCGTGGAAGGCCATCCGGCCCAGTGTCCCCACCATCTTGCGGCCGCCATGGGCCACCTGCTCAATCCGGGGGCTCACCCTGCCCCTCTCCGTCCCCTCCCCGCTGAGCGCCATCCTGAAGTACCACGAGTAGAGCTCACACAGGGTCTGTGGAGGCCACAGCTCTGGGTCCTGGGGTGCTGGCCTGCTGCGGCCCAAGTGACCCAGCACCATGCCCACGAGCCTGCAGAAGGCTGGGACTGTGCACATTAGATACAGGGCCCTGTCGGCCTGCATCTGGCCCAGGACCTGGCCCACAAGGGTCTTGTCCTCGGGGAACATCTGCTCCAAACACCCCTTCATCTCCTCCTCAGTAAAGCCCCGGATCTCAGTCATCCGGTCCACTAGGCCTCCTGGGATCTGGCCAGCTGCTCCGGGACGAGAGGTGATCCAGACAGAAACTTCTGGGAAGAGGTTGCCCCGGACAATGTTGGTGACCAGCTGGTCCACTTGGATCTCCCTCTTTGGGTCTGTGCAGGCCACAGTGTTGGAGAAGTCCAGAGGCATCTTACACTCATCCAGGCCATCGAGGACCAGGAGGACTCTGGCTGGGGCTGTCACTGTCAGGCAGGCCTCCCCGACATTTGGGAAGACGGAGCGGATGAGTCTCTCGGCAGACAGCTTCTCGTGGGCATTGAGATCCCGGAAGGTGAAAGGCAACACCAGAGAGAAGTCCTGGCTGAGCTGCCCGCGGGCCCAGAGGTGGACAAAGTGCCTTACCAAGGTGGTCTTGCCCATGCCGGCCACCCCAACAGTGATGGAGATGCGGGGCGGGATGGACACCCGGGATAGAGGCAGGAAGAGCCTGTCCAGGGTGATGGCCCTGGCGGGGCGCTGGCCCCCCCGTGTGGCCTCCACCTGCGTGAAGTCGTGCTCCCGCAGCTGCAGGTCACTCAGGCCCTCCACCAGCAGCAGACTGGCCAGCCGGTGCACAGGGCTGCCCAGCTCCAGGGTGCCTCCCACTCTGCCCAGCAGGGCCTCGAGGTGCCGGCGTATCCTTGAGTCTGCAGACGTAAGCCAGGAGGAAGACAGGTAAGGTTTGGGCCGGGGGAGAGGACCCAGGTCTCCCCTCTGTCAGCCTCCCATGTGGCTCTTACCATTGCTATGGAGTCCTAGTGGGGAGTCGGGTGTCCCATCAGGGGTCTGCAGGGTCTGACCACCTTGACTGCTCTTCCAGGGCAGCAGATCCACAAGAGCCTTCATCTGCTCGGCTGGAGAACCAGTGCCATGGGCCTGGCTGGCCTCTCCTCCCGTCCACACCTCCTGCTTCCTCATGGAGTCCCGGATGGTGGTCAGGAGCTGCGCCCCAGGACAGTGAGTGAGCGCCAGGAACAGGGCGGGAATTCCTTCCTCTCTTCCCAGTCCGGCCCCATCTCTATGAAGGGGCCAGAGGGCTAATTGCTCCTGCACATTGAGAATAATTATGTGGACACAGGAGCCAACTGGACAGGACCTGGACCTCTGGGTTCCGACCCTGGCTCTGCCACTTACCAGCTGGGTGACCCTGGGCAGGCTGCGTCACCTCTCTGCACTTTGCTGTCCTCATTTGTAACCTGAAAATGGTAGTGAGGTTATGAGCGGTTGGCCCAAAGGAGAGAGAAATGAAAGTGGCCTGTGTGGAAAGGGTGAGCGGGGCTGATTCCAGCTGGCTGATGTTCTGGGGAAGGCAAAAGGGTGGTGAAATGGAGACAGAGACAAGGTCAGTGTTGCTAGGACCGGCAAGGAGCACAGAGGACACTTAGGGCGGCGACGCTACTCTGTGTGACGCTGTCGTGGTAGAACACATCAGTGTGTCCAGGCCCACACAATCCAACACCAGGAGGGACTCTAGTGTGGACCATGGACTTTGGGTGATGGCGCCCCGCAGTGTAGGTCCATCAGCGGTAGCAGCCGGACAGCTCGTGGGGGGGGTGTTCTGTGGAGGATGTGGGAGGGGGCGGGGGAGCATGGGAGGTTGGTAGTTCTCCACCAGGTGTCCTGTGAAATAGCTGGGCGTGGTGGCACACGCCTCTAGCCCCAGCACTCTGGAGGGCTGGGGTAGACGGTCACAAGTTTAAGGTCAGCCTGGGCAACTTGGCAAGATCCTACCGAAACTACAAATATTTTTTAAAGGGCTGGGACGTAGCTCAGTGTTAGAGTGCTTGTTTAGCATGGGAAAGATCTTAGGTTCAATCCCCAGTAACATTTAAAAAAAAATAAACGCAAGCAACCCACTCAGGACCCCTTCTGTCTATCTTAGATGCTTTCTTTCCCCCAAAACATATTCTGCTCTTAATCTCCATTGTTCCTAGAATCCATTCTTCAATTTTAGAGAACACAAACTCATGTTGGACACCTAGCAGGTTGGGAGTCATATGTCCCCTATATCAATATTGCATGGCAAAAATAAAACAGTATTTACTTGCCCAATACACTTTGACAGTAAAAATACATAAACTGCCGGGTGTGGTGGTGCATGCCTGTAATCCCAGCACTCGAGAGGCTGAGGCAAGAGGATCACTGTGAGTTTGAAGCCAACACAATCTCAAAAAAAAAAAAAAAAAAGTGCTCTGAAAAGTAAAGTTCTTTTGTTTAATTTAAGAAAGAAGGACGAGTGAGAAGGGAGGGCAACTGCCTCTCAGGGGAGCAGCACGGTGCTTCTCTTAGTTTTCCTGGGACTCTC
The DNA here is from genome assembly GCF_000276665.1 of Chinchilla lanigera. NCBI lineage: Eukaryota > Metazoa > Chordata > Mammalia > Rodentia > Chinchillidae > Chinchilla > Chinchilla lanigera. Next base: position 13,814,725 of record NW_004955442.1, on the reverse strand, counting down.
TGGAAGCATGGGGGTCCCACCTGCTTGCTGCTGGGGACAGTGATGCAGAGATGCCAACAGGGAGAGCAACACCATGTCCCACCTACACACACCCCTCACCTCCTTGGTGCCAAGGGTGGCTGCCCCATCTGCACCTCTCCCCGCCCCCTGCATGCAGCCCAGATGGATACTGAGAACTCCAAACCCGCTCCCACCATCCATCCCTCCTTACCATGCACAGGGGTCACTGCTGTCCCCTCAGCAGGGCTCCAAGGACTTGGGGGTGGGGGTCAGCCACCTGCTGTCTATGGTTCTAGGAGAAAAAACATAGTGTGGGATCAGCTGAGACACAGCCCATTGTTCCTGGTACAGCTCCCCATTAAAAATGACCCATGTGTAGGCAGACCCAAGATAGCGGAAACAGCTGTACTTCCAGAAGTGTTATACAGACTTAACGTAGTCCCAATCACAACACCAAAACCATTCCCCAGAGACCTAGAGAAAGCAGTCCTAAAGTTCATATGGAACCAGAACAGATCTAGAATAGCAAAAGCAATTCTGGGCAATAAAGGCAAGGCAGGGGGGCATCACAATTCCTGACTTGATATTATACTACAAAGCTCTTGTGATAAAAATGACATGGTACTGGCAAAAACAGACAAACAGAAAAACAGACCCAAGGATCAGTGGAACAGAATAGAAGATGAAGAAACAACTCTAAGCACACTAGCTACCTTATCTTTGACAAAGGGGACAAGTCCCTTTCCTGAAGGAAATATAGCCTCTTTAATAAATTATGCTGGGAAAATTGGCTTTCCACATGCTGAAGATTAAACCTAGACCCGTATCTCTCACCATGCACTACATTAAAATTGAAATGGATCAAAGATTGAAATATTAAAATAGAATAACTTCATCTGCTGGAAGATAAAATAGGTAGAACTCTTGAAAACATCAGTATAGGCAAAGACTTTATGAACAAAACCCCAGTTGTACAGGAAATCTTACAAAGAATCAAAAAATGGATCACATTAAATTAAAAGGCTTCTGGCTGAGCTTTCTAATGGTGGCACACACCTGTAATCCCAGCACTTGGGAGGCTGAGGCAAGAGGATCGCTGTGAGCTTGAGACCAGCCTGGGCTACAAAGTGAGCTCAAGGCCAGCCTGAACTGCATAGCAAGACCCTGTCTCAAAAAGACAACAACAACAAAAAGAATATATAAAGAACTCAAAAAAATCAGACCCCTCAAATTTAAAGACTCAGTCAAAAAATGGGCATCTGAGATGAATATACACTTCTCAGATGAAGTACAAACCACAAATAAATACATTAAAAACGTTCAACATCACCAGTTAAGGGCCAGGGTTATAGCTCAGTGGTACAGCACCTGCCTGACAAATGCAAGGTCCTGAGTTTGATTCCCGATACAAACAAAAAAAAATCACTAGTCATTTGAGAAATTTAAATTAAAACAACACCAAGAGATTCCATCTCACTCCAGAAAGAATGGCTATAATCAAGAAATCAACCAATAACAAATGCTGGTGAGGATGTGAGGAAAAAGGAACCTTTTCCACTGGAGGCAGTGTAAATCGGTACAACTCATATAGAATTCAGTATGGAGATTCCTCAAAAAACTACAACTAGAGTTTCCATTTGACCCAGCTGTGCCCCTTCTAGGTATCTTTCCAAAAGAGTTAAAGTCATCATACCACAGTGATACCTGCACAGTCATGTTTATAGCAGCACAACTTATAAAAGTTAAACCTTGGAAACAGCCCACGTGCCCTCAACAGATGAATGGATAAAGAAGCTGGTATTTATATACAGTGGAGTACTACTCTCCACAGTCAGCACTGCTACTCCGTAGCAGTACGTTATGGCGAAGTACTGCTTTGCCAAAAAGAAGGATAAACCTGAGACATTTTTAGGTAAATGGATGCCTCTCAAAACCATAATCTTGAGCTGGGCATGGTGGCGCACACTTGTAATCCCAGCACTTGGGTGACTGAGGCAGGAGGATCGCTGCAGTTCCAGGCAGCCTGGGCTACAA
>NW_004955442.1:13810319-13812381 GCF_000276665.1 Chinchilla lanigera | reverse complement strand
TGACCTTGAGCTCACTTTGTAGCCCAGGCTGGTCTCAAACTCGCAACGATCCTCCTGCCTCAGCCTCCTGAGTGCTGGGATTACAGGCGTGTGCCACCACGCCCGGCTACCATTTGAATAATACCATGTAATGTCTATTGAAGACAGCATCCAGACATCCTGCTGGACCCGTATTTACAGCGTTTTCCTTACTTATTACAACTCTCATTGAGTTACTTCTTTCCCTATGGATTAGGACACTGAGACTCAGAGAGGCTAAGGGACTTGACCAAGGATACACAGCTGAGAACCCGCTAAGCTGAGACTGCAGCCAAGGCCTCACGGACCCAGTGCTTGTGCTTCATCACCTGCTGCCTCTCGTGAGAGGTTTACACATCGTTTAAAAATTAGAAACGTCTTAAATTAGCTAGTGACTTTTTAGCGTGTCCTGGTACAATCATAGGATTTATTTCCATTCATTTCCCCCAGCTGGCAAATATTTACTGAGAGTTTCTAGTGTGTTCTGGCCACCAGGGTGGAGAAAGTGACCAAGTTGGGCAAAGTCCTTATTCTGTGAGTGCGGCAGGTTAGGGGACAGTGACAGTAAGAAGAAACAAATAAGTAAGGATTTCTGATGACGACCAGTGCCGTGAATAAAATGAAGTCTGAGTGACAGGGCTGGGAGTCCAAGTGGGGTGGGAGGCTTCAGTCACAGGGAAGGAAGATATTCCATTTCTGGTATAAATGCAGGATGGGGAGATCATCGTGGCCAACTAGGGTGCAGCAAGCAGCAACGGTTAGACTCTGAACCTGGAGAAAAGTAGGTACCCTCAGGCAGGGGTGTAGAAAAAGCCAGATAACGAGAAGGAAAGTGGAAAAGGAAACTCACTGGGCCACCGTGGGGTGGGGTTAGAAGGGGAAGTCAACCGTTCCTTAACCGAAGCACCCTTACACCCCAGGTCTGGCACACACGCCATCTTGGAAGCGGACTGGGCCCTCTGAGGAAGGGAGCCGGCACCTCAGCAGCAGCCTGACTGACGGGATGGGCGCTCAGTCTCTCCACCCTCTCCACTGGGAAGAGGGTCCCCGCAAGAGACACTCACAGGCCAGGCCTCGGTGAAACTGAAAGCTGGAGGGCGGCGTATGAGACAAACGCCAGTGACAGGCACTTGGGAATTTGAAAACAAACGCGCCACGCTTCTTAAGGCCCTGGGAGGGATAGCTGATAGTTCTGCGGCCCAGGGCCTAGGCGAGGGCAAGTGAGCAGATTCTGGGAGTGACGAGACCCTGGGGGAAAGAGAGGCTCAACAGACCCTGAAGTAACTAACTTCCCATTTCTCCCCCACACACCAGGAGTGCTGTCATATTTATGGGACAAACTCAGCTGTCTCTCTGCAGGTGCCCACAGGGGAGATCCCAACACCCGCTGCTCAGAACTCCTACAGGCAGAGAGCCCTAGGGTGGCACCAGGTTCACAGCTTAGAGAGCAACCCAAACACACTCTGTGGAGGGACACAGGGTGTGGTCTGGGTCAGAAGGCACAGGGAGATGCTCTAGGTGAAAGGCTTATAAAGGAAAATAGAGGCAACCATGCAGGACTACCTACAGGGAATGGAGGTAGAGAGAGGTCACTGGCAAATGTCACTGGAGGGCCAGGGATATAGCTCAGTGGCAAGCATGAGGTCATGAGTTCAATTCCCAGTACCAAAAAAAAGTCAGTGGAGAACCTGGAGCTGGATCAATTATACCGCATCCTTCCCACCCTCAAGTTAAGTGAGGAAGTTGGATCTGCAGACAGGGACAAAGGCCTGCCGTTAGCCATGCCCAGACCTGTGCTAGCCAGGAGGCTGCCTTCAGAGGCAGCTGGTTCTGCAGGCCTCCTTGCTCACCCGCAGTTAAGCAAAGGCAGTTAAGCAAAGCATCAGCTTGGAGACCTGCAGTTGAACTCAGACTGTAAAGGGGCCATGGGCAAACTTCGGCTGTACTCTTGCGAGTGTGAGAGAGTTCTTTTCTATTCTTCTTTTGTTTTCTTCCTAGTTGTTGCTTCTTCTTTACTATTTTTATTACATATTTTACTTGTTTT
>NW_004955442.1:13806717-13809752 GCF_000276665.1 Chinchilla lanigera | reverse complement strand
TAAACAGCATGTCAGGTTAATTTCCAAAACTGTGTGACTAGCAGCGTATGAACAGGTTCTGACCATCTCACAGTTTTCCTCAAACTCTAATTACACTTCCTTTCCTCTGCATCCTCCTCATGCTCCCACAAGTCCTCTTCTCAAGCCCTTTCAACACTACCCTTTCACTCCTGCTATAAAAATACAGAGGACCCTCGAGTTATGATTTGCCTGATGTATGAGCAACTTGGGCTATGACCAAAATTTTAGTTTTAACTCATGACCAAAGTCTTGAGTCATGACCCAAATGCTGGCCACTGTGCTTCCAATGGCCTCAGACACTCTGGGTCCACTGTGATTCCAGTGGAGCCTGATCTCGTGCTTGTTAGTCACCTATTCATATTTCTCTGCTCTCCCCCTCTTCTGACTTGCCCCTTCCTTTTTCTCTTCCTTTTGTCCTTCCCTCTCTATACCTAGGCTGTCGATAGCAGCGTAGCTCAGTCTGTAAGGGGCATTGGTAAAAGCATGAGATTGTTAAAACATGTTTTAATATATATAATTGATGTTTGGATAGACCTATTGATGTTATAACCTGGAGGAATTCTCCCCTTGCAACACAGTGATGACTTCCTGTCCTATTAGCAAAGAAACCAAGAAGCAAGGGAGGGTAAGATCACATCACTGGAAACCAAACACTGGCTAAAGGGACCGCCATACTAGCCGCAGAGTCTTGGAGTTCTAACTGCTCTTCAACCTTCAGCCCCCCACCAAAAAAAAAAAAGGAACATGAGAAAACAAGGCAATAAAATGCTTCACAAAAACTCCCAAATCACCCAAAGCAGATCCAAGGGGCACTGATGGAGAGGAAATCAGTCACCAAATGGCGAAATTGTATGAAATGGCCAAAGCAGAAACAAAGAAACTTGGAGCACTCAAAGATGATGGCGCTCATGAACTCTCTGCCTATGCCTATGTCTTCATGATTTCTACCTGCTTTCTCTTCCAGTACATTTAGTGTTTTGGGGTTTTTTTGTTTTTTGTTTTTTGTTTTTTTGGTACGGAGAATTGAACTCAGGACCTTATATGGTTACTGGGCAGATGCTGTGCCCGCTGAGCTTTATCCCCTGCCATGTTTCTGTTTTAATATTTAGATCTCTGATCCATTTTGACTTTAATTTAGTGCATGGTGGTAGACATGGGTCTAGTTCTAGTGTTTGGCATGTAGCGAGCCAGTTTTTCCAGCACCACTTATTAAAGAAGCTATCTTTCTTCCAGTGAACATGTTTGGCCTCTTTGTCAAAAATCAAGTAGCCGAGTGTGTTTGTAGTTGTGTCTGCATCTACTAATCTGTTTCACTGATCCTTAGGTCTGTATTTTTTTGCCAGTACCATGCTGATTTTATCACAGTAGCTTTGTAGTATAATTTCAAGTCAGGGGTTGTGATGCCTCCTGCCTTGCCCTTGTTGCCCGGGATTGCCTTTGCTATTCTAGGTCTCTTCTGCATGGGAAATAGTTCAAAGAATCAACAACGGGTATCGCTGTTTGGGGGTTTTTGCAAGGGAAAACAATATAATACAGGACACATATTTTATAAGATTATTTTATAATAGTCACCCAAAGAATCATATGCAAAGAGTACAGAAAATCTGTCCACACACTAAAGACCAAGGGCTTGGATCCCACAGTAATGTCCTGCATGAGTTTAGCAGAAGACCTAGAGCCTGTAACAGTGCCTCACATAAGTCCAGCTGGAGGCCTAGAGCCCATGACAATGTCTCATACAGGCCCGTTTCATGGATCTGTGCTGGGAAGGCCCCAAAGGTCAGTGGTGGAAGCTAGAAAGTCTGTGCCAGCAGGATGAAGGATCTGTGCTAGCAGGCTGAGGATCTGCATTGGCGCCAGGAAGCGACACTCAAAGTAAGAACCAGAAAATATGCTCCCCCAAAAAGTACCATAACCATCCTCAGCATCAGTGAGGTCCTGAGCTCCTCCGGTGATGAGGAAAGCCAAGTTCCCATCAGGAAAGCCAACGCAACAAGCTTCTCCAGGAGACTGAGCAGTGCACCATCTTCCGCTCCGGAGCCAGGAAGCAGTGCTCAAAATGAGGAACCAGAGCTCCCCCAAAGTGAACTGCAGCCATTCTCAGCTCCTCCTCTGATGAGAATAGCCAAGTTCATCAGGAAAGCCAGCATGACAAACTCCTCCAGGAAAACCAACATCTCCTTACAGCTTCTCAACAGCTTCCAACAGGCTCCCAACAGCTTCTACCAGCTCCCAAAAGCCTCATAACTTTTCCTCTCCAGTTCTACTTCTTCTGCTCCTGGCAACAACCCTCACTCAGGCGGGCCTCCCACACCCAGAAAATATAAAAATTTTAAATACCAGTGCACCTATATAAAACAAACATATCAGTCAATGAAATTGAAGAAGTAATTTAAAAACTACAGGCTGATTTTCTTAATGAATATAGATATGAAAATCCTCAATAAGATACTGGCAAACAGAATGCAGTAAACCATTGAGGAGATTATATCCCATGACTAAGTGGGGTTAGTCCCAAGGATGCAGGGATGGCTCAACATATACAAATCAATAAGTATAATACAGAGGGCCCCCAGCGCACGGGGAGCATTAGGTGGGGAGCGCCGGTCTTCGGACCGGCAGCTCACTCCCGGCCTCGTAGCTCCTCGGAAGGAGGGCTTCCAGGGCACAGGGAGCCATGGGCAGGGAGTGCCAGTCTTCCGGCTGGCTCACTTCCTGCCTCGTAGGCCCCCAGAGGGAGGGCCCCCAGCTCATGGGGGGCCATGCGGCCGAGGGCGCTGTGGCGCACCGGCCTTCAGGCCGGCTGCTGCTGCTCAATTGAGAACTATCATGACACACAGAAACAATGACACAATTGGCCCACCTTGTGCCTGCTGCAGATGCCCAGGACGTGTGTGAATCATTCAAACATGGAAAAACCCCTGGGAATACATGCTATACAATGGGCCCCTCTTGCTCCTGCCATTGAGAACCAGAAAAGTCCAGAGTCAGCGGAGGAGCAGCTGCTGAACAAG
>NW_004955442.1:13798455-13805901 GCF_000276665.1 Chinchilla lanigera | reverse complement strand
CCATTATTGTTGTCCTTCTCTTACTCTTTAAAATAAAAAAAAAATAGTTATAGAAGGACCTTATCTCAGTCTGATAAAAACCATTTTATGACAAACCTATTGCCAACATCATATTAAATGTGGAAAAGCTGAAAACTTTCCTGCTAAAACCAAGAACAAGACAAAGACATTCACTATCACTACTCCTGTTCAATATAGCTCTCAAAACATTAGCCAGAGCAATCAGGCAAGAAAGAAAAATAAAAGGAATATGTATAAGAAAGCAAGAAGTCAAACTTACCATTATTTGCAGATGACATAATTCTCTACATACAAGAACCAAAAAATTCCACCAAAACACTCCGAGAACTATAATTAAATTCAGCAATGTAGCAGGATACAAAATCAATATACAGCCAGATGTGGTGGCACACATCTGTATTCCCAGCACTCAGGAGACTGAAGCAGAAGGATCACCACAAGTTTGAGGCCAGCCTAAACTACATATTGAGACCCTGCTTCAAAAAAAAAAGTCCATACACAAAAATTAATAGCATTCCTGAATACCAATGATGAACCCACCAAGAAATAAATTAGGAAAACAATATTATTCACAAAATAATTACTTAGGAATTGACCTAAACAAGAGAAGAAAAGACCTGTAGGATGAAAACTACATTACTATGCCAAAACATAAACTCAAGAGGACATCAGAAAATAAAAAGGGCTGGGCATGGTGGTGTACGCCTGTAACCCCCATACTCAGGAAGCTGAGGCAGGAGGATTGTTGCAAGTTTGAGGCCAGCCTGGACTACAAAATGAGCTTAAGGCCAGCCTGAATTGAATAGTGAGAGCCTGTCTCAAAAAGACCAAAAAAAGAAAAAGAAAAGAAAAAGGCATCTCCTGCTCCTGGATAGGCAGAGCCAACACTGTGAAAATGGCCATACTGCCAAAACAATATACAGATGTAATGCAATCCCAGTCAATACACCAATAGCATTCCTCACAGAATTAGAGAAAACAATCCTAAAATTCATATGGAGCTGGGCATGGTGGCGCATACCTGTAATCCCAGTACTTGGGAGGCTGAAGCAGGAGGATAGTTGCAAATTTGAGACCAGCCTGGACTACAAAGTGAGCTGAAGGCCAGCCTGATCTGCATAGTGAGAGTCTGTCTCAAAAAGACAAAAAAAAAAGTTTATATGGAACCTGAAGAGATAGTAAAAGCAATCCTAAGCAACAAGAACAAAACAGGAGGCATTTGAAGTTATATTACAAACCTACAGTGATTTTTTTAAAAAAGCATGATACTGTCCAAAAAACAGACATGTGGAGCTGGACATGGTGGTGCACACCTGTAATTCCATCACTTGAAAGGCTGAGGCAGGAGGATCACCATGAGTTTAAGGCCAGCCAGGGCTACATAGCAAAACTCTGTTCCAAACAAAAAATAATAAAACAGAACAAAACCAGACATGTGTATCAATGGACAGAATAGAGGATGCAGAAACAACTCCAGGCACATTCAACCATCTAATCTTTGACAAAGAGGCTGAAAACATATGCTGGAGTAAAGATAGCCTCTTTAATAAATGATGCTGGGAAAACTGGTTATACACATGCAGACAATTGAATCTAGACATATATATGTAATCTCACCATGTAGTAAACTAAAATAGAAGTTGATTATTGACCTGGATATTAAAACTGAAAGACTTAGTCTGCTAGAAGATAAAATAGGTAAAATTCTGGAAGACACAGACATACGTAAAGACTTTTTAAACAAGATCCCGATTGCACAAGAAGTAACATCAAGAATGAACAAATAAAAAAAAAAGAACCAACAGGACTGTTAGGCTTTGTGTCTAGATGTCCCCCCAAAGCCTCATGCACTTTCAGATGAGGCTTTTTCAGAGATGTCTGAATCTAGCATTTTTGATTGATCCTGGTTCAATGCTGGGATTAAGGATGCTGGGATTAAGGCTGGGAGACTGCTGGATCAGTTCACTGAGTGCCTTGGCACTGCCCTAAACCTAGCAGCCTGGATAAGATAAAAGGGGCAGAAAGAGGCTCGTTTCCCTCCTCCTCCCTTGTTGCTTTTGCTGTCTTCTGCTCGCCATGAATTGCTCTCCTCTGTGAAGCCACCCTGCCTTGGAGCCAGCTGATCTTGGACTGAAATCTCTACACACCGTGAGCTAAATAAACCTTGCCTCCCTTAACTTGTGGGTGTTGGGTATTTTGTCTCAGCAACGAGTAAAGTAACCAGGACAGGGACTGTATCAAATTAAAGGCTTCCGCACAGCAAAAGAAACAACCAGTAGAGTAAAGCTACAAACTACAGATTGGGAAAAAAAAAAATTTGTCAGCTACTCCTTGGACAGAGGACTAATTTCTAGAATATATAAAGAATTCCAAAAAATTAGCCCCTCAAAATAAAAGGCTCCCCAAAATGGGTAATAGAAATAAAGAGACATTTCTCAGGAGAGCAAATGGTCAAAACATACAGGAAGAAAGGTCAGCATCACCGGCCATTACAGAAATGTAAATTAAAACAACACTGAGATTCTACCTCACTCCAGAAAGAATGGCTATTATCAATAAATCACGTAACAACAAATGTTGCGGGGGCTGGGGATTTAGCTCAGCGGCAAAAGCGCCTGCCTGACAAGCGCAAGGTCATGAGTTCGGTTCCCGGTACCGGAGAAAAAAAAAAAAAAAACAAATGTTGGCAAGGTTGTGGGGGAAAGTAACACTTCTCCACTGTTGGTGGGAATGTAAACTAGTACAATCACTACGAAAATCAGCATGGAGATTCCTCAGAAAAACTAACACTAGAAATTCCACTTAACCCAGCTATTCCTCTTCTCAGTATCTTCCCCAAGGTGCTAAGGCACCGTATCACAATGACACATGCATCCCCATGTTTATAGCAGCACAGTTTGTAATAGCTAAATCTTGGAAAAGGCCTATATGTCTATCAATGATGGTTGGATAAAGAAAATGTATTTATATATAATGGAGTACTACTCTGCCATAAAGAAGGAGAAATTTGAGTCATCTGTAGGAAAATGGATGCAGCTTGAAACCATAATATTAAGTAAGATAAATCAGAAACACAAGTTTAAATCTTACATGGTTTCTTGTCTTGGTTACTTCCTCATTGCTGGGATAAAATACCCAACAAGTTAAAGGAAGAAAGGTTTCTTTTAGCTCACAGTTTATAGAGGTTTCAGTCCATAGTTGGCTGGCCCCAAGGCAGGGCAGCATGGCAGAGGAGCACGGGAGAGGAGAAACGGGGCATGCAGGAAGTAGCAAGCAGCCAGCCTTCTGGACTTGTATCTCATCCAGGCCTTGAGCCCTTTGGGTGATGCCACCAACACCCCTGGGGTGGGTCTTCTCATTATCCACACCCAGAACTATGCTAAGCTAATCAGTGGATGAATCCAGTTATCACACATTTTTAATCATTGTTTGCACACCCTAGATCCATCAGCCTCCAAAAAGCCCCACCAGTGAGTGCACGAGGCTTTGGGGAGACTCTAGCTACAAGCCATAACATTTCTCTTATATGAAAAACCCAAAGCATAAATAACTTAAGAGCAAATAAAGGGTGGTATAGGAATCAGGGAGACAGATCTTTTGCAAATGGAGGAGGGATCTAGACAGGGAGGGAGGAAGAGAGAGAGGAAGGAAAAAGGAAGTAAAAAGAATTAAGATGTGTACATGGATATAATCACTATGTACTTCGAACATATACTAATAAAAATTTTTAATTAAATATAATATGGGATAGCATAAGGATCCACACATAAATCAATACAACAAAGATGGAGTCTAGGAATAACAGCCCAACTGCCTTTATTCTTCAGTACTGGGACTGAATCCAGGGCCTTTGCCCTGAGCTTTTAAAAATTGTTTTTATTTGAAGCAGAGTCTTTCCAAGCCACCCAGGCTGGACTTAAATTCACAATCCTCCTGCCTCAGCCTTCCTGAATGCTGGGGTTACAGATGTGTGCCATTACACCCACCCATAACTACATATTTATATCATTTACACATAAAGAACTTATTTTCTGTCCTGCCTCAGCCTCCCAGAGTGCAGTATTACAGATGTTTGCCACCATGCCCAGGTGGAAAGCACACATTTTTAGTTAGATGAGTTTAACAAATGTATACACCTAGGTGACAACTGTCACAATCAAGATAGTGAACATTTCTTTCTCCAAAGAGGCTTATTTGTGTCCCTTTGCAGTCTACCCTGATCACATCCTTCTGGCCTAAGCCATTGTTTCACTATTTATACACTATAAACCAGTTTTGCCTCTTCTAGAATTTCATATCAATAGAATCATACAGTATTCATAATGTATTTTTATGTGGGGAAAAAAGTCAAGGTGCAGAAGACGATCATAATAGGATGCCATATTGTCTAACTATAGTGGGAAAAAAGCTACAGGAAAAAAGCTGGAAATATATGATAGTGAAACTAAGGAACTGCTTCTTATTTTGTGAATTTCAATTCTCCAAGCTTTGTTAACAAACACTGCTTCACTTCTCCCACTTAATAATTGCTTGCAGAGTTATAAAAGTAATACATTCTCATTGAAAACAGTAAAGTAAACCAGGTATTGTGATGCATATGTGTAATCCTAGCACGCAGGAGGCTGAGGCAGCGGGATTGCAAAGGTGAGGCCATCTTGGCTACACAGAGTTTGAGGACAGCCTGGATTATATAGTGAGACTCTATCTCCAAACCAAACAAAAAACAGACAAAAAACAAACAAACCCAAAATTTAAATAATATACAAGTATATACATTTCAGTTCCATTTCCCGGGGGGAACCTCATCTGCTTGCTTGCCTATTTATTTATTTATTTATTTATTTATTTATTTATTTATTTATTTATTTATTTGCTATGACTGAACCCAGGGCCTTTGTACTAAGCCACATCCCCATCCCTTTTTAAAATTTTAGATTTTTGAGACAGGATTCATGAAGTAGGTAAGTTATCTAACAGGATGGGCTTGAACTAGTGATCTGTCTGCCTCAGCCTCTCAGAGTGCTGGGATTGCAGGCATGGTGCCACCATGCTCACTTGTTTATTTTTTTCTTTCTTTTTTTTTTTTTTTGAGATGTGTTCTCACTACGTTTTTAGGCTGACCTCAAACTCCTGGGCTCAAGGAGTCCTTCAGCCTCAGCCTCCCAAGTAGCTGGAACTGTCAGGAAATGGTAGAGATTTTTAAAAATTATGATGCTAGTGTAATAGAGCAGATAAAAAAATAACAGAAGGTATCAAGATCCAGGTGTGGTGGTGCATGCCTGTAATCCCAGCACTTGGGAGGCTGAGGCAGGAGGATTGCTGAGACCAGCCTGGGCTACATAGTGAATTAAAGGTCAGCAGGAACTACAAAGCAAAACCCTGTCTCAAAAAAACAAAATAAAAACAGAAACAAAAACAAAAGAGACAGAGAGCGACTGGGAAAGAAAAGTAAAACTGTCACTACTCACAATTGACATAATTATACTCATAATTGATATAATTATATATGGAGAGAGAAAAATTTTTAAATTTATGAAAATGGGGCTGGGGATTTAGCTCAGCAGCACAGCGCCTGCCTGGCAAGCACAAGGTCATGAGTTTGATTCCCAGTACCGGAAAAAAAAACCAAAAAAAAATTTATGAAGAAACTCTTAGAACTAATATATTAATTTAGCAGGGTTTCTGGACATATAAAGTACCATTAAAAAAATCAAGTATCCAGGAATAAATTTAGCAAAGGTTGAAAAACCCATACTCTGAAAATTTTAAAATGTTCCTGAGGAAAATTTAGAAACACCTCATGAGGGGTTGGCCTCCTTTGGGTTCATGAAACTCAAATGTTATTACCCATTTCTCCCTAAACTGCTCTACAGATGCAATGACATCCCAATCAAAATTTCAACAGACTTTTCGCAGGGCAAAGCAGGTGGAAACTGGCGAACTGATTCTCTGACATATGCGGAAATGCAAAGGACCTCCGAATTGCCAAAACCATGTTTAAAGAGGAGGACAAAGTTGAAGACTCACACTGGACAGTATCAACCCTTACTACAGAGCGGTAGGGCGTCGTCAGGAGGAGAGCAGGCAGGTGGAGCCATGAATGCAGTCGGGCAGAGGGCCTGTGGCAGGCAGCAAAGTGGTCGCCTGTGTTTCGCAATTGTGTTCCACAGCATTTCAGGGGGCAAAGATGGTTTAGCAATCGGTTATGCCAGGCAATGAAGTGTCCCCGTGGGTAACATGAGCCTTGATTTCTGCCTCACACTCTGCACAGATATTAATTTGATATAAATGTGGACGCCAACAGACTTTAGGAAAAATGCGGGAGAATATCTATGAACTTTGACTACGTAAAAACTAAACACACACACACAAAAAATTAACCATAAAAGAAAAGAAAGTCAAGCTGGAAGTATAGCCCAGTAGCAGTACACTTGCCTAGCATGCATAAGGCTCTGAGAGGCAATAAGAGAGACAGGTGCTCGGATGGAACCTAATCAGAAAAAGATAAAAAAAAAAAAAAAAAAAAAAACTAAACACACACACACAAAACATTAACCATAAAAGAAAAGAAAGTCAAGCTGGAAGTATAGCCCAGTAGCAGTACACTTGCCTAGCATGCATAAGGCTCTGCGTTGAGTCCCTAGCACCAGCCCCCAACACACAAAATAAAAGGAAAGAAGGAAAAAGGAAGGAAGGAATGAACAAAGGAAGGAAGGAAGAAGGGAAGGAAGGGAAAGAGCATTTGTCTAGCATGCGTATGGCTCTGCATTCTATCCTCAGCAGCACACAAACAAAAATTAGAAATGTCTGTTCCTTAAAAAGTAGCATTATGGATGTTTAAAAGAAAACCAACTGAGTGTGGTATTGCATACCTGTAAGCCTAGCATTCTAGGAGGCTGAGACAGGAGGATCACATGTTCAAGCTCAGTGTGGGCAACTTAGCAATTTAGTGAGACCCTATCTCAAAAACATATATAAAAAGGGCTGAAGATCTGGTTCAGTGTAAAGGCCCTGGGTTCAATCCCCAGTACTGCAAAACAAAGCAAAATACAAAATAGCATTTACCCTGGAGGTGGGTCTGTCTGGGAAGCACCTTCAGAGCCCTGTAGGGTGCTGGAAATTCCTCCATATTGACCTGGGTGGTGGTTGCACAGGTGTACACATATATATAAGGCTATTGAGCACACTTTATGTAAGTTATACCTTGAATTTTAAGAAGCTCAGCTAGCATCTATCTGGATGTCCAAGTGTATGTAGATGAAAGGGAAACAGCTGTGGATATAGCTCAGCACGGCACAGCGCCTGCCTGGCAAGTGCAAGGTTGTGAGTTTGATTCCTGGTACAAAAAGAAAGAAAGAAAGAAAGAAAGAGAGAGAGAGAGAGAGAGAGAGAGAGAGAGAGAGAGAGAGAGAGAGAGAGAGAGAG
>NW_004955442.1:13772854-13798355 GCF_000276665.1 Chinchilla lanigera | reverse complement strand
AGAGAAAGAAAGAGAGAGAAAGAAAGAGAGAGAAGGAAAGAAAGAAAGAAAGAAAGAAAGAAAGAAAGAAAGAAAGAAAGAAAGAAAGAAAAGAAAGAAAAGCAATGCAGTGCCAGCCTCCAGACCAGAGGCCTCTCTCCGTCCTGTCTCTGCCCAGGTGATGTCAGGGCATAGCCCAGGGGTGGACACAGCTGGCTGCTGTAGGTTTTCAAGGTGTGTTCGCCAGGTGACAAATTGCTCCTGCTACTGGGGGGCGAGGTGGTGCCCGGGAAGATGAGGGGCTTGGGGGGCTGTGTTCCGTGCCTGTCTGTCCTGGAAGGGCATTATCTGGAGCATTAGTTTCTTTTATTTTTTTGATAGTGGAGGTTGAACCCAGATCCTCTGCACTGAGCTACATCCTCAGCTCTTTTTATAAGTTTTATTTTGAGACAGGGTCTCAGTAAGTCACTAAGTTGCCCAAGCCAGACTTGAACTTTCAATCTTCCTCCTCAGCTTCCCAGCACACAGAGATTACAGGTAGACACAATTGTGCCTGGCTCAGAGCATTAGTTTTCTAATTTAACTTTTTACATGGTGGTAAAATACGCCTAAGCTAACACTGACCTTTTCCATCATTTCACCACACAGTGCCGTAGCACTGATTACCTTCACACTGTGGTGCATCCTCCACCATCTCGCAAAGCTGACATTCTGAGGTGAGGGATGCACCTCAGCGGTACGGTACTTGTCTAACCTGGGGTTCGATCCCTAGCACCGCAAAACAAAACAACAAAACCTCTGAAACTCCGTCCCCATAAGCAATGACTCCCTGTCCCCTCCCTGCCCCTGGCCCCACCATGCTCCTGTCGCTGTGACTACTCTAGGAACTCCGTGAGTAGAATCATGGCGTTGTCCTTCAGCGTCTGGCTTCTTTCACCCAGCACAATGTCTGCAGCCCCGGCGTGGGTCAGCGCTGCATTTCTCTCTGTGGCTGAGTGATCGTCCATTGCAGGGCGGACACTGTTTAGGCATCGTCCACCGATGGACACTAGGTAGTTTCTACCTTTTGGTAATAGTAAAGTATGCTGCTCTGAACGTGGGGGTACAACCCCCACCCCCAGGTCTTTGAGTCTGTGCCTAGCAGTGGGGCTGCTGTGTCTCATGGTCTTTCTATGCAGCACTGTTTTTAATGACAAGCCCACTGCTTGAGCCAGGTCACCCTGAGATCTCACTGGCCTGGAGTGGGGCCCCCAGATGCCTCTGTTTTAGGCTCCCTGGGTGTCTGCAGGAACCCCAGAAGTGAACCTCTGGGCCAGAGGGAGGCGGGGAGGAATGCGAGAGGAAGAGACAGCAGCAGGTGAATGTGGGCATGGGCTGCCTGGGAAGAGTGGCTCCCCACCAGTGCCCCGCCTGTGTGCCCAGCTAGTCCTCCCGTGTTGAGGTCAACATTTCCTCCTGATCACCCCCATGTTCTTCTTATCCCACTGCCCTTGGGCCTAAAATGGTCAGATTTACCAGATTAAAACACAGGATGAATCCAAGATGAATTTGAGTTTCAAATAAATAACAAAAATGTTAATACAAGTATATCCCTTATAATACTTGAGATATATGATAAAATTTATCATTTATCTGAAATTCAAATTTCCCAAGTGTCTTGTATCTTATCTGGTACTCTGCTCATGCCCCATTCAGACCAGGCCTTCGCCCTCTTCAGACTGGGACACCTTCCCCTACAAGGACAGTGTAGAAGGTGCGGGATGACCAGACCCCCTCCCACCCGCCCCATGGCCAGCCCAAGGCCGACAGGGACAGCTGCCTGGATGCCCTGTGTGGCCATGGGCTGCAATTTGCCACAGACCTCCGAGCCACTGAGGGACAGTCATGCTCATCCTGAACAGTGCCCATGGGTGTGGCCTCCGTGCTGCCGCCCAAGCTCAGGCGGGCTGCATCGCTGGCCACGGCTCCTTTGGTTTGCTGCTGTCCAGACTGCTCGCCCCCCGCCCCAGGCCTGGGAACCAGGGCTCAGCCTGCCTGAGGTGGGCCCACCAGTCAGCCTTCCAGAAGGCAGGAGGAAGTCGCACTTGTTCTGGAGATGCACCTAACTACTCTGACCAGGGAATCCCGGGGGAGGGCAGCCAGACCCTGGGGTCCTGCCCCTAGGCAGGAGCCGAGTGCTCAGCCTGCAGCCTGGGACAGACAAGGGGACCCCCAGCTCAGGCCTCCAGGGTGGGAACCAGGAGGAGCCTGGGGTCCAGGAGCCTGGCTGTGGCAAGCACCCTGCTGCCAACAGCCCAGCCCAGCCCAGCAAGGCCTATTTCGAGAAGGCCTCTGTGGTTACCCTCAGAATGATGAGCCTCAGCTTCCTTGAGGGTGCAGCCAGGAGAGGCCGAGGTGCTGCACCGCGACCCTGTTCAGCATCTATAGGGCAGGAGCTGTGACTGGACCTGGAGCCTCATGACCTCCGATATTATTACTCCATTTGCGGCAGGGAGCAGAGGGGGAGGCTCGCTGCTTGAGTCCCACAGCAGGGAGGGAAGGACGGTGTCCAGTCTGCAGATTCCACTGATGCCAGCTGTCACTGGTGCCTGGGGAGCGGGGCCTCCCCTGGGGCCATCCTAAGCACGTGCTTGTGTGCCCCATACTAACCCTGTGTGGCCTCCAGGCTCGAGCACCCCAACGACAGCTTCCTGGAGTCTGCCTGCTGCCCAGAGCAGCTCAGGCCTTAGCTCTCTGTCCTTCCTGCCAGCCGTGCCTCTCCCTCCTCTGTACCGAGGCGCCTGGACTCTACTTACCTCTGGTGCTTTGGTGCTGCTCCAGGGATGACAAGATGGGAGCACTGGGTGGCTTCATCTCCACACTCCTGAGTTTAGCTCTGAACCAGGGATGACAGGCAGCAGGGTACCCTGGGTGTCCCTGTGGCTGGCCAGAGGAACCTCGAGACCCTGGGATCTGTCCAGGGCTGAGGAAACAGCCTGAAGGGAGAGAGGAGCTTATTACGCCGGCCCCAAGAGGCCAGGGGCAACAGGCGCACCCCTCTTGTAGTCCCCACCAAGCTCACCAGCTGTCACTGTAGTTCTGGTCCTCACCTCTTCCTGTGCTGGGCTCTACCTCAGCCTTCCTTCCTGTCTGATTCAAAAGCCAACAGCCTTGTGACAAATCAGTGAGCTGGGGCTGCCCTGCGCTCACCTCTCTGGCTTTGTCACTACCCCAAGAGCGGGGAGACACGTTGGCATCTTGATTGTGAGACCAAGCATCCTTGCAGGCCTGATGTTCAGCAGAAAGTGGTGCCAAAGTGCCAAAGCTATGGACATGTCACCCTTTACCCCTAAAAAGGAAGAGAGATTCATCAACTGATAGTTGCTTTAGGTAGGTGGTCTGGAATCCAAGTGGGGATCTAGAAAGGCTGGGCTGCCCCCGACTTCCGGGCTCTCTGACCTTCTGACCCTCCCCTTCCTTCTCTAACCCTCTTGCTGCTTTTCACTCACTCACAGGCACCTGTGGCCCGACTACATCCCACAATGTCTTCCTGTGAGTCAAGAGGCCCCTGAGGGCAGGGCTCCTGCACCGGAAGCAGCAGAAGGCAGCTGCTCACGAGAGGAAGTCAAGTGTGGCCCCTGAGGGTGGACCAGCAGACAGCCTGTACTGACAGGAAAGCGTGTGGGGGCAAGGACACGGCCCAGGGTGACTACCATGAGGAAAGCTGCAGTAAAAGAAATGTACAGAACATCTTCCAGTGACAGGAAGCCGCCCACTTAGTATGGAGCCACCCAGGGAAATAGGTGACAAGGTGGGAGCCACGTGACGGGAGCTTTGGAGTCTGAATTTTCCTCAGCAATAGGTGGGAGCCAGCAATGGCTGTAGAGCAGGAGACTAATGACTTCAGATGCACACTGCAGCTGGTGTCCACGCGGGAGGGTGAGTGAGACTGTCCTTCTCCAGCACCACGGGGGGGAGGGGGAAGGACCTGGGGTGCCACATGGGAAATACTGCTTCATGGCGCCTCTGTCTGCCTCTGCCCCTGTCCCTCACCTTCCAGCAATGCCTTCTGAGCACTCAGAACAAGCCAGGTGCTGGGAGACACCACAGGGTCCCTTTGAGGACCCTGATGAGGCTCCAGGCAGGCAGAACCGGTGGCTGCAACCCAGCCGTAGGGTGCGGTGCAGGCGCATGAAACCAGGCCACTGGCAGGATACTGGAGACCGCAAGGGCCTGGCGTGTCTGTCACAAGCAAGAAGACAGAGGCTCACTCTGCCTCCCCCAGAGTCCCCGTGGATGGATGCTGAGCAGAATGAAAAGCTGCCTCTGCGGGGATCTTGGGGACCATCCCGGCAACCCCTCCCGCCCTCCCAGGAACATCTGCCAGCCCACACAGGCTCGAATGGGTGCCATTTCCCTGGCTCCTGGCAGGCTGGTGGTGCGGGTGGGGAGGGGGCTCTAAAGCTGGTTTTGCTCTGGACTTCCACCCACCCAGAGTGGGCTCGGCAGGCCAGGTGGTGGGGCAGCATAAGGCCTCCGGCTGAGGTGCCGAGCCCTTTCTTCTTAGCGAGCCTTTCTCAGGCCAGCGGCTCCTTGCTCCAGCTATGGCTGGGGCTGCAGCCACAGGAAGTGGGCAGACCTGGAAGTCTGGTCATATACAACGAAGTGCAGGTGATCTGGTAGTGTCCGGTGAGCATTCTGCTGCAGGCTCAGGGTAGGAAGGAAGCTTTTGGAAGACAGCGCCCTCCCCACTTGCCAGGAGGTGGCCCCTCTGCCCACCCTGCTTCTCCAGCCTCACTGCAGCTCTGCGCTGTCATTTTCCTTTTCAAGCAAATAGCTGGACGTAACACTGCATCCCCGAGTCCCATGTAATTTTTGTGGAGGGGGTGAAGCTTTTGCCCTGGACAGGGCCACATCTCTGATAATGGCTGTTCCTTTACCGCAGCGGCTCATTTTAACCCCTTTCTCTGTGGAAGCAGCAGCGGCTTTTCTCATGGAGGACAATGAAATGTTGCTTCACACGCAGGCCTTCGGTCCAGAGCTTTCCCTCCCTGGGCACAGCACATCCTCATCCCCTTTGGCCCAGGAAGCCCAAGCAGACCCAGTTCAGCAAGCTCAGGACGAGGCTCAGATCTAATCACCAGGCCCTTGTCCCCTTGGTGGGCACTTCAGAAGCTCCTAATCTGGCTCAACTCCTCTAACCCCTTCCCCTGACACAGACGGCCTGGAGCCTGGAAGTTCCTAACTGCTTTGGGGTCACGGACCCCTGCCAAGGATGGCTACCCCACCACCTTCCCCAGGGCCCGTGACACACACCTCCACCACACATCCTGCAGAGCTGATCTGAGATCCTGAGACTCCTGTCTTCGTAACTTCATCTCACGTCCCTCAGCAGTCCATTCCCGGGAGTAGGCTCAACCTCTTCATAGAAGGAAAATGTGACTTTTTTAGGCAGTACTGAGTGTTGAACTCATGACTTCCATGAGCTACATCCCCAGCCTTTTTGTTATTTTGAGACAGAGTCTCACTAAATTGCCCAGACTGGGTTCAAACTAGAAATCCTCCTGCTTTATCCTCGCAGAGTGCTGGGACTACAGGCCTGCACCACCAAGCCTATCCCTTTTAAAACAAGCCTAAATCCACCTTCAACTCAAAGCTGATTGCAAATCCTTGGCTTCCGTCTAATCTGCTTCTCTAGACAACATGAGCCAGGACTGGGTCCTTCGTACCTGGTCACAACCAGTACAAACACTACAAATTCAAGAAGCCCCACTTTCACCTCCTTCCCTGCTGCTCACCCTGAAGACCCAGGAAACTGCCCCTGATGCCACCCTTGAGGCCACTGAGCCCCAACTCCTAGGTTAGGTAGGAGACAGGCCAGTATGTCTGCTCTGGACGGACAGTCTGACCACTCCATATGCCCTGCTCATGGCAGGGGTAGCGCTTTGCCCTCGCTCTGTAGACAGGCAGGCGGACCAGTGGGCCCAGCTGGGGCCCATCATGCACCTGTCACACCCCCACAGCAAAGCTGGGGCTGTGGACCGGCCCTCGCTGTGAGCAGCAAGCACTGCGGCTACGCTGTGACGACCCGTGTGGGTGAAGGCCGAACAGACGGGTGGGTGTAGAAATGGATGAGCACCTGCATCTGTTATCTAAGAACCAAGGGGAAGTAGGGAGCTAGTGGGCCTGGCACCCTCAAGATAAAGACAGAAGGCTGGGGACAGTGGGCAAGCAGTGAGGCCTCAGGCTCCGAGCCTGCCCTTGCGGCTTGTGGGGAGTATAGCATCTAGGTTTTTATAAAGCCTTTTGTTTTTATTGCACATCATATAAAAACAGCTGTTCTGTATTTAAGACAGACACGGACGTTCACAGGATATGGAGGCCACCGTGCGCAAAGCACTGCTGGAGGCTTCGATGCGGGACGGAACCCGCCAACAAAGCACACACTTGTTCTGGGGGCTGCAGAGTTGTGCGGGGCACACACTTCCACCACACATCCTGCAGAGCTGATGCACCATCCTCTTAAGAGACTGCTGGTGATGATGACAAATGTCTAGGCAGAATGGCTGGGCCAGGAGCTGCACCTGGAGCACGGCAGTATAGGAAGACCAGTCACCTGGTCTGCTGGTAGTGGCTGAGACTCGTCTGTGTGCTGGAAAGGCAGCCCGGCTGGCTGGGGCAAGCTGGACCTGATGTTCATCTCAGAACACACTCCTGGGCAGTTGTCCCTGGGCCTAATGGACACATAGTGGCAGATGGGGCGGAATCCAGCCTTGTGCTGGCCACCTGGTGTGACTCCCTGCCCCTCAAGAATTCATGGACAGGGCCCTGCGGGGCTAAAGGGACAGACTCGCACTGACGGGGGAAGGGAAAGGCTGTCCATACAGTGGGCGAGGCACTCCAGCTGCCGCGCCCGAAGGGGGAGGCCAGAGGAGGAAGCGGGGGTCGCGGCCATCATTGTCCCGAGGCCCAGAATGCCTGCGGAAGCCAGTCTCGTTCTGGCTGCCGGGCCTCCCTGCAGATGCCTGGGGGGTGAGGGCCGCTGGGCGCAGCCACCCACAGGTTGCTGGACGGGCAGGACTGTCAGTCCCGCTCCCCTTTCTTCCTGCCCCTCTGCTGCTGCCCCTTCTGCTTGAGCTTCTCCTTCCGGGCTGCAGCGGTGGTGAAGGTAATGCAGAGGGCATCCAGGGTGTCCAGCAGCTTGCCCATGGCCACGCGAATGCCGTCCCGCTTCAGCTCAGCCTGCAGTTCCGACAACTCAAGTGGCTGATACATGAGCACCTTGCGGTACAGTGCCGGCCTGGAGCGGATGTAACGTCTCACAGCTTCCTCCGTGTCCGGCGCCTGGCTAGTTGCCTGGGATGCACTGACCCCCGCACCTTCATCCTCCTCCTCATCACCTACAGACTCAAAGGTGGCTCCAAACTCACAGGAAGAACTGAAAAGAACAGACAACATTTGTGACACCTTTTCTCCCTGGCCGGAGCCCCTTGGAGGGAAGGAGTGTTTCCATGGCTCTTCAAGGCCTGGCACGTGCAGGGACAGCCACCCAAGGGGGCAGAATGCTGATGGTGCCCCACAGGCTACTGTGGTTCTGAGGCTCTCCAGCTAGGGCAGCCCAGGTGGGGTCCCCCTTTGCTAGAAGTCCAAGCCTGCAGGCAAGGACGACAGATCCTGAAGGCCTGCTGGGGGCTCAGGAATGGCCCTTTAAACTGCCCGGGCCTCCTGCACTGAGCCCAAAGTGGGCTGCTCAACATCGGGCATCAAGCCTCCCTGACACCCATTCTCACACGACGCCACCGACCCCACTGCTTCCATCTGGTTACCTCTGTGAGCTAAAGGAGGTGTCGCTGCTGTCCACAGAGGTGGCCGTAGATTCCTGGGAGGCTGGGAGCTGGGTGTCAACATCAGAGCCTGGAGGGGGCTTCTCAGCTGGGGGCCTGCTCCCCCGGTGTGGGATGCTTTGGCCGGGCTGCTTCTTTCGATGCTGAGGTCCCTTAGACTTCTGGGTGCTAGGACCCTCAGTGGCTTCGAGTGGGGTGCAACCTCCCACCCTGGAAGGCTTGTAGGTCTCAGTGGGGAGAGTCTGGCTGCAAGGCCACTCCTGGGGCACCTGTGAGGACTGGATCTCATCCTCAGAGTCTGACTCCAGGGTCTGGTGAGTGTACTGGAAAATCTCCTTCAGTTTCAGAACCATTTGGCGTTTGGGCAGAGGACGGACTCCAAACCTGCCAGGGACACAGATGAAATGCGGGCCCATCAGTGTGGCCCACCTATATACTCCACACTATGTCCATGTTAGGAAGGACCAAGAGATGTAAGCAATGGCTCTGTGGGATCCAGACCTTAGATGTTCAATGTTTATGAGCATTCAGAGGTTAGCATTTGTCCTATGAGTCACCCAAGTTTACACAAAAGAATATTCCAGAAGAGTTCCCCCCACAGTGCTCTGCATGCTGGTGGGAGCACTGACTTCTCCAGGTATCCAAGCTCAACAGCAGTATTAAGATGTGACAGTTTTTATATTCTTTTAAAAATGAGCTGGGTGTGGTGGCACACACTGTGATCCCAGCACTTGGGAGGCTGAGACAGGAGAATCCCAAGAGTTCAAGGCCAGCCTGAACTATATAGCGAGACCCTGTCTCAAAAAAAACCCAGAACAAAATTCTTTTTTTTTTTTTTTTTTTTGTCTTTTTAAGGAAGGGTCTCACTATGCACTTCAGGCTGGCCTTGAGATCACTTTGCAGCCCAGGCTAGTCTCGAACTTGCAACAATCCTCCTGCCTCAGCCTCCCGAGTGCTGGGATTACAGGCATGTGCCACCATGCCCGGCTAAAAAAATTCTTTTAAAAATAAAGTCTTACTCAGACTGTATGGATAGGGTCCCCCTTCCATCAACATGGGGCATGGAAATACCCAGTGAATAACCCAAAGAAGGTTCATTTGTTGACTTCTAAGGAGCCCGAGGCATGTGGGTAAAGTACTCAGAGAAGTGAGCAGTTCACTCCACTACCCAGTGGCCACATATGCCCCGCAGAGCAGACTGCAGAACCTTCCTCCCCAGCCCACACCCTGCAGCCACCAGACTTGAGGAGCCACATGCTGGATCCTTCTGTGCCGACTTGCTGAGCCGGGTTATGCAAAGGAAGGAAAAGATCATTTATGAGCCAGCCTGGCAGAAGAGCACCCACCTGTCCAGTTCTTTCTTTAGCACCGGAGTCTCCATGATAGAATACCTTGGCATTGGAGTTATGGGCACTTTGGGGGGCAAATTTTTCTTCCGATTAGCACCTTCTGGATAAAATAGAGGAACCACATATATCAGCATGAGAGAGGAGGGTTTGCTACCACTTCTGGGTCCTGAAGTATCATCAAGAAAAACTGCTAAATTTAATAAACAAATTCAATAGCGTAGCTGGATACAAAGTCCACACCCAAAAAATCAATAGCCTTCCTGTACATGAATAACAAACTCACTGAGAGAGAAATTAGGGAGATACCACCTTTGTAATTCAACAATAAGAAGGTACCCATGTAAAAAGGGGAAAGGATCTGTCAGGTTTCTTCAAAGAAGACACTCAGATGGTCCATAAGCACATGAAAAATACTCAGCATTATGAGCCACCGAAGATGTGCAAATAAAACTCAGCCACTCCACCTTCACTAGGATGGCTAGAAGGAAACGCAGAAAACAGGAAGTGTTGGCGGGGATGGGGAATGGCAGGGATGGAATCCTCACATACTGTTGGCGCGAGATGAAATGAAGCAACATCTTTGGAAAACAGTTGGTAGTTTGGTTGGTAGTTCCTCAAAATGCTAAACAAGTTACCATATCACCTGCAATTCTACTTCTAAATTTATATACAAGAAAAATGAAAAAAGAAACACGATATATACTGTACAGGTACAAATTCCCTATGATAAATATTATTGCTATTTATATGTAAAATGTACCAATAAAATTAAAAAACAGAAAAAGAAAAATGAAAATTTATGTCCATACAAAAACTTATGTGTGAATGTTGATAAGCAGCATTTTCGTGATAACCAAAAAGTGGAAACAACGTAAATGTTCCCGATGGATGAATGGATAAGCAAATGCTGTGCACTGTGTGTCACTGGGGCAGGAGCTGAGTACAAAAAGGAACGAAGCACAGACTCACACTACAACGTGCGTAAACCTTAAGAACCGGGCCGGGGACATAGCTCAGCGGCACAGCACCTGCCTGCCATGTGCAAGGTCCTGCGTTTGATTCCCGGTACCAAAAAACAAAACAAATACCTTGAAAACCTTATACTGAGCAAAAGAAGCGAGGCACAAAAGAGCACTACTGTATGATCCCATTTTTGTGAAATGTTCAGAACAGGCAAATCCACAAGGACGGAAAGTAGAACAGATGCCAGGGGCTGGTGGAAGGGACTGCTAATGGGTATGGGACTTTGTTTCAGGTGTTGGAAACATCTGGAATGAGATGACAATGGCTGCACAGCACTAAATATTCATCTAACCATTCAGTGGTATACTTTAAAAAGGACTGTTACGGTATATGAATTATAGCCCAATAAAGCTGTTACTTAAAAAAAAATCATTTTTTTCTTTTGGTACTGGGGAGTGAAGCCAGGGTCTCCATACTGATCTACATCTCCAGCCCTTTTTTATCTTTTATTTTGAGACACCGTCTGCTAAGTTGCTCAGGCTTGGCTTGAACTTGTGATCCTCCTGCCTCAGCTACCCAGAGTGCTACAATCACAGGTGTGGACCACACCAGACTCACATCAGTTTTTTAAAGACAAATGGAAGAGATGAGGAGCATGGAGCCTTCTGACACCTACAGTGAAGTAGCAGTTCTGGATCCTGTTTCAGAGCCTTTTTTTTTCTTCTTGCTACCAGGAATTGAACTCAGGACCTTGTGCTTGCCAGGCAGGTGCTTGTGCCACTGAGCTATATCCCCAGGCCCTCAGAGTCCATCTTGAAGGACACCTCAGATTCAGACCAAGGTGCCCCAGTTTTAGAGCCCTGCCTGGGAACTGGTGAGAAATGCAAATTCTAGGTCACGTGGGGCCCCTGAAGCAGAAGCTCTGGTGTGGGACAGGGTGGGGTAGGCCACATGGTTTAGGAAACTCTCTGGGTGACTCTGAAGCCCTTGAAGGCCGAGCGCTGGCAGTGGCCTAAGTCACCTAAGATTTCAAGAGGGCGGGAAGCACCAGGCTTCAGTCGTTCACCCTCAGTGCTGCGTTCTGTCCCCACCATGGAGGGCGGCTGGCCTTGTCCCTCCTCTCCACAAGTGCCTGGCCCCTGGCAGTGGTTTTAAGTGAGCTGGGGTGCCTTAAATAAGCCAGAAGTGGCACTCTTCCCCATGGGGGCGAGGAAGGACAGGGCCCACAGCCTCCCCACGCTTTCTCCATTTGCGAAGGTTTCTGTTCTGCTGCTAAGGATCCAACTCAGGCCATGCGAAGCACATGCCCTTACCACTGGGCTACATCCCAGTCTGCTAGGCTTTTCGTGGGGTGAGATTCACAGAAAACGTGCCACTTAGCCACTTAGGACATTTACAATGTTGGTCAACCATCACCTCCATCTAGTTCCAGAACTTTTTTTTTGTGCCAAGAATTGTACTCAGGACCTTGTGCTTGCCAGGCAGGTACCATACTGCTAGGCTGTATCCCTGGCCCCTCGAGAACATTTTTTTTTCTTTCTGGTACCAGGAATTGAACTCATGACCTTGCACTTGCCAGGCAGGCACTGTGCCACTGAGCTAAATCCCCAGCACACCCCCTTTTTTTCTTGAGACAGGGTCTCATTATGTAGTCCAGGCTGGCCTTGAATTCACTATGTAGCCCAGGCTGGCCTCAAACGTGCAGTGATCCTCCTGCCTCAGCCTCTCGAGTGCTGGGATTACAGGCGTGCACTACCATAGTTCCAGAACATTTTTAATGCCCCAAAGGAGACTGTACCCAATAATCAGTCACTCCCATCCCCTTCCCCTCAGCCCCAGGCAACCCCTAGCCTCTGTTCCATCACTCTGGATTCGCTATTTCACAGGAACTAAATCATTTCACAGATGACCTTTTGTGTCTGGCTTCTGTTACCTCGCACAGTGTTTTCACCTATGTTGTGGCAGGTGTAAGGACTTCAGTCCATGACCAAATACCACTCCCCACATGGATGGGCCACACTGTATTTACTCATCTGCTGACAGACACCGGGCTGCTTCCACCTTCCCTCACTGTGACTAGTGCTGCTCTGGACATGCACCGCCAAGGATCTGTTTCAGTCTGTTTTCAATTCTTTTGGGTAGGTAAGCATGGAGTTGCTGGGCCCTATGATAATTCTATATTCAACTCTGTGGCGTTGGGGATGCAACCCAGGAGCTCAAGCCCACTAGGCAAGTACTGTCCTACTGAGCCACACTTCCAACCCTGAGGAGCCACACTTGCCCCACCTTAAGGTACAAATGGGATGCCTACTGCTCAGACTTGCCACCACTGGGGGTGCTGGCTGAGTTTTGTAGGGGGTCCACCAATATGTACCTTTACCAAGCACCCAGGGGAGTGCTGGCTTGGATGCAGGCTGGTGCAGGAAGCACTGACTGGCTGGCACAGGCTTGACGCCAGCCAGTCTCCCTCCGTGTGGAAGGGGTCTGGCCAGGTGAGCCAGCGCTTCACGTCGCCCGGACCTCCACGCCCCACCAGGTGTAGACAAGACCCCTTCGGACCCTAATGCCACTCACTTGGTGT
This sequence comes from Chinchilla lanigera, assembly GCF_000276665.1. Taxonomy (NCBI): domain Eukaryota; kingdom Metazoa; phylum Chordata; class Mammalia; order Rodentia; family Chinchillidae; genus Chinchilla; species Chinchilla lanigera. The sequence goes on along the minus strand of NW_004955442.1, from coordinate 13,785,660 downwards.
CTCTGGCCCATCTGATTTCTGAGCTCGGAGGGCACCCGGTGTGTGGGCCGCAGGAGCCTCTGGAGACTTCTGCCCTTCCTCCTCCCAGTCTTCCCAGAGGGCTGGATTCAGGAAGCTCAGCCTGCTGCCCCCCGGGGAGCCAGCTCCTGAGGACTGCTCTGGAGATGCTCTTCTGGCCGTACCACTTGCCCGGATGGGGGTGCTGCCCAAGAGTCCTGGGGAGTGGCAGTCACCATGGTCCAGAGGCTCCTGGGCCTGGCTACTGGGACTGCTGGTGCTCAGGGGGCCGGTGCGCTCGAGGTTCAGGTGGTCAATTGGAATTGGTGAGAGGGGCTCAATGCTCCAACAGTCATCCACAGGGATGGGGGGCTCGCTGTCCAGCAGGGGGCTCCTGTTCACCCGATGAGAAGCTACCTCCTGCTCATCTTCACTGTCCCCAACTTCCACCACTTCGCTCACTGCTGCCTGCTTTGGTGAGTGTTTGTGGACTGGCCCAGTGATATCAGGGAGGCCTCCTGCCGCGGGACATGAGGCCCTTGGGGAAGAGAGCTTGTGGTGCCTGGACTGGGAACGGGAAGGGCTCCTGTGCACCTGCCTTCCACGGCCAGAAGTTCCCGGAGGCATAGGTGACATCAGGGGTGTGATGACTGAGAACTTCTGTGTGGCCTCCGACACTGGGCTATTTTCCGGAGTGGCCCTGGATGAGGGCTGCGCCATCTTATCCTCTGCAGGCCTGGCCCTGAGGCTTGTGATCTGGGTCTGTGACGAGCAGTCACGGCTCCTGCTGATTAATGGGGTGGCGGGCACTAGCCAGGAGGCATCTGTGGTACTGTCCTCATCAAGGCTGCTCTCACGGTCAGAGATCAGCCAGGAGGCCCTTGTGCTGCCCACAATACCCTGATTCTCCAACTGTCCCTCCCCAGTCTCGAGCTCAGCCTCTCTCCTCGGGGGGCTCTGAGAATGCTCTTGATCTGCGTCGACATCGATGACTGGAAACAGCTCAGAGGACCTGTGGCTGACTTCTAGAACATTCCTTTCTTCTGTGGGACCATTAGAAACCAACTTTGCTTTGGTCTGTTCTAGCTCCAACTCTTCATCTGAATCCAGTAAAAGGATGATCTCGTTCTCTCCGCTCACCTGGGAGGCAGGACCCTGGGATGTGCTACTTGCAGGGTCAGGAACTGACTGGGTCAGGTCAATGGGTGGGGATTTTTCTGGGGAAATCAAGACACCCTTATTTTTGCGTTCCAATATGGAACGACACCCTCGGCCTCTCCAGTGGCCTGGCTCCTTAAGGACTGTGAGAATGTCACTGTCTTGCTTTGATGGCAGAGCTGGAGATCTTGAGCTAGGGGAGGACACCGTGGGAACAACACCGTGTGGCCGGGGCGCGGGCGGGGATGCATCACCCGTGTGAGGAAGGTGAAGCTGCGATCGGCTGGGACTCCTGTCACCAGGAAGCCACGATGCGGGGCAGCAAGGGTATAGCTGTGGAGCGGGAGTGCAGGCCATGTCCACCTCTTTCTTCCTGACGGCGTCACCCTGCTCCTGGTGCTCATTCGCTATCTGGGACATTTCAGAGAATTCTCCTTGAGGTGACAAAAAGACACGTTCATAAGCAGGGACCTCACACGAGTGCACAAGGTCTCTCCCGGCCTTGCAGGCCCCGGGAGCGCTGCAGGAGCTGGGGCCGGGTGCCTCCTTCGGTGCCGTCTGCTGGCGGGTCTCTGCACCCGCTGCCCTGTCTGAGCATCCAGCTGCGGGCAACAGGAGGGAGAGCCCTGCGTCTTTCCCACATACTGGGGACTTATATTCTTGCAGCCCCAGCAACTCTAACTGGTCTCCCTTCTCCAACTGTTTGCTTCCCAGGACATCTGCCGGAGGGGAGCCAGCGGACGGACTGTCCTCTCCTGGCTGGCCAGGTTCCTCGTCTGTATCAGGGGCTCTTTCCTGCTGCAGCAGCTTTCGCTGAGTGGCTGCGAATTCGTAAATTTCTTCCATGTCTGCTTCATTCACCTTTTCTCTGTCTTCTTCAGATTTCAACAGTGTCTCTGCTTCTTCCTCGTCGTCTGCCCACATTGACCTCAAGAGCTCTTGGAAATTCTCCACTCTGCTTTCACAGTTCTCAGCTTCTTTCTCCTCCTGCCACTCGCCCTCCATGCCCATCACAGCAGGCACCTGCTCACACAGGCGAGCAAGGTCACTCACACCAAACCTGCAACAGAACACAGTCACCGCCGTGCTGCGTGGAGGGGCCTGTGGGCACCTGGGAGGCGGCCGGAGCAGTCCTTAGGGGAAGAACAACAGTGTGGCCCACCGCGGCTTTCCCCGGCCTCCCAGGATGGAACCCACACGCCTGCACTGGAACCACCCAGCGCTAGCTCTAGAAACCCACAATGCTGTAATTTTGCTGCTGCAAACATAGAGGTACGTCAGACTGGGTCTGAGATCATGGAATTGGGGTCGGCGCTGCAAAATCAGGCAGATCATGCTGCTCTGACAGGCCTTCAAGACACCATGCCTGAGACAAACCTCAGCAGACCAGCTCACTGGAGGCCAGCTGGCCAAGGCTTCACCCAACTGGCACACTTCAAAGCCCTGGGGCCAAGGCATTCCTCCCCAAGGGACCTGAGGGCTGAACAGGCGTGGGAGGAACAAGCCCTCCAGAGCTCCCTGAGCCCTGGCGGGGGTTAGATGCCTGGCTGCTACTGCTCTGCTCTCATGGGGACCATCACAAAGCTCAGTGTGTGGGATGTGAAGGCTGTGGGCCACCCTCTTGCCATGCCTGGTAGTCTTCCCCACCATGCAAATGCCCGGCCCTTCAGGTATCTGTTCCGACGGCCCTGTGGCTAAGAGGCCTTGGAGAGGGGGCCCTGAGCACGGGCTTGGGGCTAAATAATATAAGCAGGACTCAAGGTCTTGCTGTCCTCAGCCCTCACCCTTCTACAGCACAACCCTCCTAAACTACCAATCTTGGACCCTGTCACCACCTCTCACAGACTGGGGAGTCCACGGGAAGAACAAGCCCAACCTGCGGGCCAGGGTGCCCAGGTCAGCCGCCAGGTGGGGCAGCAGACCAGCGTCTGCTGTGTAGAGATAGCGCAGGAACACACAGGCGGCCTCAGTGCTCACACTGCTCAGCAGCACACGCTGGGTCTCGTCCCCATCTTCTATGGCAGAGAAGCCCTCATTATTCACCTAGGGTGAAATGAAATGTAGAAGTCGGCTTACTGACCAACTGCCGCAGACAGACCACCTGGATGTCCATGAAACTCCAGCCCCAGAGTTCCATGCTCCAGAAAGGCATGGGCTAGTATTGTGCATTTTCTTGGCCAGAATTCTACAGGTTCAGCCATAGGACTTCTTTGTTTTCCAAATCAATTTAGGGATGCATATTAGGGCTTCAGGGAGCTGATCAGTTTCCCTTGACAGACTCTAGAACTCTCCGGCAGACTGTGCACATCAGCCTTGAAGGGAGCAACAGTGACCCTTGGAAATGATGCAGGTAGAAGAAAGAAGAAACAATTCGTGGAGGGCGGTTCACTCAATGGAACAAAACTCTGACACTTCCCCCACATTTCCTGCCTTGAGGCTACGCCGCCTCTCCCTTTCTCCACAGAAGTAGAACAATGCTGGCGATAGGGGAACCACTCTGGGGTAAGGGTGGGAGACAGGGGTGGGAGGAAGGGAGGGAAGAGAGGCATGCTGCATACTCACATACTGAATGAGAAGTGGACACCGGGCATAAAGCACAAACTTGTGGGCATAAACTACTTCCCCGCTGTCTGTCTGGAACTGAACATCGCTCAGGTGTGGGTTATTGACCATGGCACCAAAGTCAGCAGCCAGCAACCCGAGGGAGAGCTGCACAACAGGACAGGAAGAGAGCCGTCAGCTTCTCTAACTAGGCTGTGAGGTCCCCAGCTGAGGGTGAGCTGAGAGCCAGGACCTCTTCTCTTCTCCATCTCGGGGTTATCTTAGGGTCCTGAACGATCCAGAGTAGCAGAACTCTACCTTCTTTCTCTGGGCCTCTATTACAGTACATTGCTGACCTCAGGTACGAGTGACCAGCAAGTGGATGTGACTCTGGTTATAACCAAAATGTTGTAACAGGACCGGGGCCCTGAGCCCAGCTGTTCTGGGACTTGCCGCTCCCCAACTATGTATCGTGATGACCCCAGGCTGGTTGCTGGCTTGAGGTACTGGGCTAATTCTGGTACTTTAAGGAAAGCCCGACTTATAATACTATTCAGTACCAACACAGGACCCTGGGTGGTAATTACAGCCTGGCCCAGGACCCTATACGGTCAGCTCCTCATGTTCGAGAGAAACCATGGAGAAGCCAGCAGAACAGATGCCTAGAGGCGGCGGTGCATAGACAGCCAGTGTTTTCCTGGGACTCTGAGGCAAAGTGGATGCTGGGGTCAGTTGCGGGGGTTATTCAGTGTCCTCAGACAAAAGGGACAGAAGCCTTTGCAGCAGTGCCTCAAGAGATATGACGGGAGGCCCAGTGGGTGCTCAGCTGGCTCCACTCAAGGGCTGTCCAGGTACACTGGTCATCAGGAAAGCAGAGACTAGGGGACCAAATAAGAGTGGTCAAGGTCACACTCAGCTCACAGTGCCAAAGCCCCTGTGCTTACCGAAGTGTGGCTGTCCCTCTCAAGGGGCTTCTCCTCGGGTGGCAGGACAAAACCAGTCAGAGGAAGGCTGCTGGGCACCAAATCCAACCCTGAGAGAAGAGTTTGCACATTAAACAAGTATCACTTCCCAGCAACGCCAACTGCCAATGGCTGCGTTAGACCCAGTGGCACCTCAGGGTACTTTCATTAAAGCACACTTATAAGATGTTTTAACAACCTTCCCCAAAAGGGAGATAGAGGGACAATAAAAGAGAGAAAATTACCCAGACACCCTGTCTTCGTTTAAAGTTTAAGAAAACTGTGACAGTCACAAGTGGCTACGTCACGTTCACCTCTGAGAAAAACGAAAGCACCCCGAGTCTGCATTCTCCCCCAGCACCAGGATGTGCCTCGCAGTCTCAGGCCCGAGCTGCCCTCATAGTCTCTCCGCACCTCAGACTGAGTGGCTGCCCCAAACATCCCACCCAGCGTCTCACCCGCAGCCTCTCCAGAGCAGGCCAGACCCCTGCTGCAGGGCCATGGGCTGGCACTCAGCCCTTCCTCTGCCAGGTCCACGAGGTCCTGCAGGGCCTGCTGCTCCCTCTGGCTGGCAGACAGGGATGGGTCTCTGGGGCTGCTGGCGGCATGGGAGCTGCTGTGAAGGGCAGGTGGACTTTGTGTTAGCTTGGGTTCCTGTGTGAGACCCTGCGAGGAGGAAAGCCAAAGTGACTGTGTGCTCATCGTCACTGGCACACGCACTGTGGCAGCTGCCCCACATATGCGTGGGTAGGCGTAAAACCACAGAGAACAGGACAAGGGCTGTCCCCTTGTCCCCCAGCGGTGGCCTGGAGCAAGCCTGGGAAGCTCTCCCGGTCCCTGAGTCAAAGGCTTCTGCCACAGCCAGGCCATCCTGTGGCATCCCAGTCTGCAAAGGTTCATGTGAGAGTCAGAAAGGTCCTGGGCCGGCTGATCTCCTATCTAAATGGTCACACAGCAGGTTAAGGACTGGCTCAGACCAGCTACAGCAGGACTGTCCGGAGCACCCATGCAGAATGGAGGTTCTTAGGCCTATCAGAGCTTATACCAGCCACCTTGGTACTGGGGCCTGGAGTCTGCACTTTACTTTATATTATTTTATTTTCAATTTTGGGATGGGATCTTGCTAAGTTGCCCAGGCCAGGCTTGAACTTGCAATCCTCCTGCCTTATCCTCCCAGTATGCTGTGATTATAAGAGTATACCACCATGCCCAGCTTGGACTCTGAATTTTAAACTCGCCAAGAAAACACTGAACTTAGGGAAGCGAAGTCCTCTTTTCTTATCACAACTGCCATTTTTGTTTGCTTGTTTATTTTATGAGACAGGCTCCCGCTATGTAGTTTAGGCTGCCCTTGGACTCACTATGCAGCCCAGGCTGTCCTCATACTCACAGTGATCCTCCTGCCTCAGCCTCCTGAGTGCTGGAATTACAGGTATGTGCCACCACGCCTGGCTATCAGGACTGCCATTTGGTTGCTTTAAAGAGAAATAAGCTACAGACGAGGCCCTCTGGCTTCTACTTCTTAGACTTTCTGCCCCGCTCAACTATGGTATCCACGGCTTCATTTCTGAAACTGCCTACCTCTCCCCAAAGCCTGTCCATGTGTGCACCAGAAGGGGCAGGGCTCACCTTGGTGGGCTGCTGGGGCACAATGGGAGGCACCAGGCCCACTGTGTAGAAAGACTCCAAAGCCCAGGCTCCGGTCAGGGCACTGCCCTCCCACAGGAAGTTCCCCTTTCTTCCTTCTTCCTGTAGACGCCAACCTGCCTCTTCCAGCTTGTCCCTGAGAAGCCTGCTGACAGGAAGTGGTGGTGTGCTGGACAGTTCCACTTCTTCCGAAAGGAGCTGGGCTACACGATCCTCTATCTGTCTACCTGTGGTGTCAGCGTCCTGTACTAATAACTGTGGCGGGGACACCAGGGCTTTCTTCTTGCGACTTTTCTTCTCTAGAGATAAACAAAAGGATAGTCAGTAGTGGATCTGTCTGCTCATCTGGAAGCTGCTGCTGGCCAACTCTCAGCTGGCAGCAGAGCAGCAAGCTCTCCCCAGGGCCTCTGCTCCCAGCCACGTGTACCTGCTCCTGGCCTCATCCTCTCAGAAAAAGCACTTTCCAGTCTGAGTGCAGGCACAGGTGGACCCTGCTCCATTTCAGATCGGGACAGAGCCATGGCCACCAGAAGGTCCTCAGATGGTACCTCGGGTTTATCGACCTTCCGCCTCTTCCGTGGCTCCTTCTTGTTTGTGGCTGCTTTCCGCTTCCCACCTCCAACAAGGTTGCTAAAGCTAGAAGGCAGTCACAGAGAAAGGTCAGAGAGGGGCTCTCCCCAGACTGGGCCCGTCTGCCCCGTGTGGGATGACAGAAAGGGCAGTGTATTCCCTGCACGGGGCCACTGCTGCTTCTGCTCTCACTGTGCTGACTCCTCATGAGCTCGTCCAACCCAGGCCCAACAATCAGAAGTTCAAACAGGAGAGAGTCCAGGCCATTTCTGTGATACTGCACAGCCAGGATCTTAGCAGAGAGACGGAACTGTCAGCATACTTGCCAACCTAGATGTAGTTGAACCTTCTGGTGAGTCAACACTGAATGGCTCTGAGTTGGCTCCACGGATTCCCACCAAGCTCTGCCCACTAAAACTTCAGATGCCCCGAAACAGTTCCTATCGCTTCTTGGCCTTTTGGATAAGATCAAGTGTAGTACCTGAAACAGTTCCTGGCCACACTGATCACCTCCTGAAGAGGCCCCAGGGCGGCATCTCTGCCCAAAGCCTGAAGCAAGGGCCTCCCAGCTTCAGCCTCCTATAGTCAGCTCTCTCAAGAGCCAGTACATAGCACCTCTGCCCTAGGGAGATTAGCACAAGGGGTCTTGGGCTGGACAGAAGCTCCACTGCCTGTCTGGGAAGTAGGAGGGTAAGGCACGCGGCAACTCTGGGAGTAGCACCCACCCTCCCTGCCCTGCAGCCTTCGTCATGCCTCTGGCTTCTGCAAAAGTTGATGCTCTCCTCCCTGGGCAGCAATCATTGGAGATTTTCAGATGTGGCCTTAGAAGATCTAAGTAAGCCCTAACTCAGCTCTGGCTTCCTCCGAACCTGTATGAGCAGCTGGGTAGATGCCTCCATGAGTGTAGTGAGAGGCTGAGGCTGCTCTCCTGGGCTTCAGGCCAGGCCCAGCGCCAAGGAAAGCATGAGTGGGTGGTGGTGAGCAGACTGGCATGTGCACTCAGGCCAGGGAATTCTGAGCACCCCAAAGATCCAGACACCCAGGCCTGATCTTAGCAGAAGGGAGGTTCAAACTCCCCTGAAGGGTATCCAGTTCCTATAGCTTCCTATTTGATCAGCCTTCTAAAAGGCTTCACACACATCTAGTTTCAGTACTTGGAGGTATTTTAAAAGCAGACACAGGTGGTCTGACAGGCAAGCAATGGTTTAGATAACGTCTATTTTAAGGCCTTAAGGCTTCCTACCCTATGACACTAATGTGGATGTACTAAACATAGACAGACTTACTGGCCAAGAGACTCCCCTCTGAGCCTGGTATGGTGGTGCACACCAGTAATCCCAGCACTTGGGAGGCTGCAGCACGAGGATCACCACAAGATCGAGGCCAGCCAGGGCTACATAATGACCTTAGGGCCACATTCCATTACAAAGTAAAACCCTGTCAAAAATAAAAAAAAATCCTTAAAAAAAAGAGCGGGGGATGTAACTCAGTGCAAAGGCGCTGGCCTCAATCCCCAGCAGCACAAAAAGAAAAAACAGAGAATCCCCTCTGCCCTCTGAGCTCTCAGATCTGGCCCAGCCCTGCTGCCCAAAGCCTGTGTACAAGGCAGTGGCCAGGACAAACAGCCACCAACCTTGGCCTTCTTTCCCTTTGCTTTTGCCAGCTGTCAAAGGGAAGAAGTCCCCAAATGGGAAGTCAGGGGCCCACGCTGACTTTGTTCTGCGTGAAGCTGGCGTTACCTTGGCTGTCCTCAGTGGCAGGGGCAGCGTGAGCAAAGCGGACCCTCTGCTATTCGTGCGTCTGTGCACAGGGGATTGCATATTCTGACCCTGGCAAGAGGGGGCAGAGTCTCTGCATGCAGACCACAGACACACAAACAGGAGAGGGTCCTTGCACGCAGACCTTGCATAAGAGACTTCCTATTTTAATATACAAGCGCTAATTCAGGAAAAAAGGTGTTTTCAGGGAAATTTAAAAACACAAAAAGGTCCTGTAGTTCTGTCTCATCAATTCTTTTGAGCTGTGCTGAATAATCTGACATTAATACTATGAAAATTGAACTACACTAACACTGAAGCCACACTGACCAACCAAAACACAGAAAAGGTAAAGTGAATCCCAAATCCTTAGACTCTCCAGAGGGGCCACCGCAGGATCGTGGACTAGAAACACCTTAAGAAGGACCTCAAGGAAACTATCCAATCAGATTCTCTCCACTGAGGCTGCTGTGTGCATGCAAAAATCTGTGCCCTCCAGAATCCCTTCTAGACGGTGCCTAATTTCCTCTTCAAATGTTTCTATCACTTACGGAATCCAAGAGGGCTCCAGCACACTCCAGCCCTACAGAAAGCTTTGTAAAAAGTCAAACCGAGTACAAACACCATTATTTGGCTTAACTTTCTTCTCTTCTTTCACCTCACCTGGGTGCCAGAGGGCTGCTGCTCGCCTCGGGTGGAGCTGTCTGCATCCGCACGGCCTGCAGTAGCAGCTGGGGCCCCACTCCCATCCTTACTGCGCACTGCTTCAGGTGGCTGATCCGGCTCTTGGAGGTGGTAAACAGCTTGCCACAAATTGGACACTCAGGGATCTGAGGCATAGAAGGTCCTAGCGCCTTTTCAGCCTCATCCAAGCACCTGGAGGAAGACAGTAAACAGAAGAGAACCATGCTCCCCAGGGATGTGGATCATAGCAAATGCTGGATCCAAGTCAATATGGACGTGATGGCCTGTGCATGTTCCCCCAAACCACCCTTTCACACAGCCGGCCTGTCTCCCGGCAGCTGGCTCCAGACACAAATTTAGGTATCTGTTAGCAGAGGCGGCCACAGAAAGCAAGAGCAGATTAAACACAGTTACCTTACGAGCCAGCAAGTTTAGTTTTAAACATATGCCTTAAAGGACTGAAAAACAGGTATTCAACTATGACACAAATGTTTGCCAAAGGTGGAAACAACGCAAGTGTCCATCTATGAGTGAAAGGATAAATATGTGGTCTTTCATACAATGGGCTACTTACTACTCAACTGTAAAAATGAATGACACCCGTAAAAATGAATGGCCTTGATAAAGGCCGCACGGGTGAACTCTGAAAACAAGACGTTAAGTGAAGGAGGACAGACACAGGAGGGCAAGAACTATATGATTTCACTTACATGAAGTGTCTCGTAAGCAAATCCATAGACAGAAAGTTGGTTAGTTGTTACCAGGGAAATGAGGGAGGAGCAACAGGGAATAACTTTCCAGGGCTTCTTTCTGGGGGTGATGAAAATGGTCCCAAACCAAAACTGATGGTGATGGCTACACAGCTGCATGGATGGAACAACAGAAGCCATGGGACAATGTACTTTAAATGGTAAAAAGTGAGTTCTATATTGATAAAACTGTTTAGAAAACGGGATAGGTTGATCACCCTGAGGTGCTAATATCACAAAGAATGTCTCTAGAATTCTGCTAGAGCCTTGGGGGTACCCTCAGGTCACTCCCACGGGAAAGGGGAGGTCTGCACTGCTCCTACCTGTTCACGTGCTGCTCCCTCCGGGTCACGTTCATTGCGGAGAGGTTCTTCTGACACATCTGGCAGAAGAACAACCCCTTCGCCTCCAGGCCATCATCCTGCGCAGATGTACCTTCCCTACCAAACTCTTGTTGCAGGACCAAGGCCACTGTAGCATCACTGTCTGTGGCAGGGAGCCCCGGTCCATTTCCTGGGGAAAAGCACCGAAGATCTGTGAAGACACGCTGGCTCCAGACCTCGGTGTCATGTCTGTGCCTCACACAGCATGGACACCAGGGAGAGCACAAAGAAACCAGGGCCCAGTACTGCTCTGCACGCCTGGGGTGCTGCCCAGTGAAACTGGGCCCTGGGATTCCTAGAACTGCTCTCACCAAGCTTCAGTATACACACAGCACATCTACAGTGCCTGTGAAAACTTGGGCGGATTCAGGGAGTCCCAGTGGAGCTTGGGACTCTGCATCTCTAACCACCACCAGATGTGGTGATGCTGGTGGGCCAGGCCCACTTCGAGTATCGAGGTCCTCAGGAACTTGCCTTTCATCTTTCCCCTTATTAAAGCCTGCACCTCAGGCATTGCAAAGTCACAGAGCTCCCATCCCAGTGAACCCCATCCCTAGGTTTTCTCCTCAAAGTTGAGCCTTTCCCACTGCTGACCTTTTACTGCCCACGACAGAAGAACCAGGGCAGAGTGAACAACTTTCGGCGGTTAAAAGGCAGAGTCTCCCGCTTAGCATGAGACCAAAGGATGGTGGATTCTGGTCTTGAGAACACCCCAAAGTGGGTCACTCAATACCGTTCGGGCAAACCCGCAGCACTCACAAGGCTGTGTTTAGAACTTCATGGGTCCCCAGTTCTCAAGTGCTATGGCCTAATGCACCTGCCACTGAAGCCAGAAAAGCAGCACATCTTTACTCTACTTCCTTTCTTCTTTGGTGTGTATGTGGTGCTGTGGATTGAACTCAGGGCCTCATACATGCTAAAAATGCACTGTTCCATTTAGCTACACATTCAGTGCTTCCTCTTTTATTTTTTAAACAGAGAAATGGTTTATTCCTTCTTAAGCATTTGTTGGGTATGATGTGGAAATACATGCAGAAAAATGGTTTTAAATGTAGGGCAGGTGCTAGGCCCATGCACTGGCTGAGTGACTCCTGGGCCTCGCCATTTGCATCATGAGAGGACCAATCCTCAGCAGGTCAAAGCACTGCACATTGTGGACGTTTGGGGCAGCCTGAGACTCTTCAGTCCTCTCAAGGGGAAATAAGCTAATGCAGGACCAACAGACTCCATATCCATCAGCTCTAGGTCCACCACTATGGCTTCTCCCTGCTTTTCCTTTTATATGCGTTTATCAGAGATGAGGCTCTGAGGGCCAGGGATACAGCTCAGCGGCACAAACCGCCTGCCTGGCAAGCGCAAGGTCCCGAGTTCAATTCCCGGTACCAAAAATAAATAAATAAATAAATAAAAGAGATGAGGCTCTGCACTGCACAGGTGACAGATAGGGCCATCTACATTATGTGCCTCTTGCAGTGGTGCAAGACAAACCACACAGCACCTGTGGTATGTGGTCACCAAACCGTATAACCTGGAGCCAATCTGACCTCTGATTTACTTACCATGCACCTAAAATACAAAAATTAAGGCAAAGAGTTAAATCCTCAGGTTTACTTATAGTATACTGGAAATAGAAACATTAGAGGGAGGGGTTAAATCACTATCATGAGGAAACAATCAAGCAAATCCAGAAAGTACAAAATCTTCTAAGACAACTAGTCTAGTCTCTTTAAGAGTTAATGTCAGGCTGGGCACGGTGGCACACATCTGCAATCCCAGTACACAGGAGGTTCTCCTTGAGCTTGAGCTCAGCCTGGGCTACATGGTGAGACACTGCCTCAGGAAAACAAAAACAGTTAATGTCAACACAGAACAAAACCAACCAAGGGAACTATTCTAGAATCTAACCTTAAAGAGATTAAGCTACAGTAATATGCAGTGTGTGAATTTATACTGAATTCTTGTCATAGAAAGGAAACTAGCTATGAAAGATATACTTGGGGAGCTGGGGATTTAGCTCAGCGGCAAAGTGCCTGCCTGGCAAGCACAAGGTCGTGAGTTCGGTTTCCGGTACCGGAGAAAAACCAAAAAAAAAAAAAAAAGAAAGATATACTTGGATCCCTGGGGAAAACTCAACTGGATACCAGGCAATAGTATGGCATTAGGCATGATAATGGTATTGTGGTTAAGCAGGTGTGCAATGTCTTGATGTCTTGATGTCTATACCTTACTTTCCAATGAAACACAAGAAAAATATGTATATTTATAAAGACATTTAAAAATATATGGCAGGAACTTGAGACCATACTCATAAGTGAAATAAATCAGACGCACATGTGTAAACATCATATTGTTTCCCTA
>NW_004955442.1:13746372-13772246 GCF_000276665.1 Chinchilla lanigera | reverse complement strand
AAAAACCAAAAAAAAAAAAAAAGAGAAAAAAGAAAAAGATCTGAAAAACAAAGCAAAAATGTGCGCACATGTATAATGGCAAAATGTTAATTATTAAATCTAGGTGGAGGGTCACTGTAATTTGTGTAAGCCAGGGTCTAACTATGTAGTTCAGGATAGACTTTAACTCTCTATGTAGCCCAGGCTGGCTTCAAACTTATAGCAATCCTTCCTCAGCCTCCCAAGTGCTGAGATTACAGGAATGTACAACCACACTCAGCTACGTTCACTGTAATTTTTTTTTTTTTTTGCCTACAAAGTGTAAAATTATAGACTGATGACACCTAAGCTTGGCCAAAGTTTTGCAAAATTGATACTTGGAATGAATGTAAAATTGTAAAGCATTTTGAAAAGCATTAGAATGCATCTTAATAATATCTATTAAGATTTAGCTATTTCACCAGGCATAGTGATGCATGCCTTAAATCCCAGCACTTGGGAAGCTGAGACACGAGGACTGTAGTGAGTTACATAGCAAGAACCTGTCTCAACACCCTCCCAAAAGATTTAATTTCCCTATTTTTGAACTGCAGTTGCTAGTCTACGTGGATCCTACAAAATACTACCACAGAACAAACTGCAAACATGGTCACTATACCATTTCTTTCATAGAAGAAATCTGGAAACAATTTCTAAGGAACTTTTCTAAATTTCTAAATTTCTAAAGGAACTTTTTGGTGTTTTTTGTTGTTGTTGTTTTGGTATTTTTGAGACAGGGTCTGGCTTTGCACTTTAGGCTGGCTTTGAACTCACTATATAGCCCAGGCTGGCCTCAAACTCGCAGCAATACTCAATGCTTCAGCCTCCCAAATGCTGGAATCCTCACTGTAATTTTTTAAAACTTCTGTAAGGGACAATTTTCCTAATAAAAAGTCAAAATAAAAATAAGAGAGCCAGACATGGGGGTACATGCCTATAATGTCAGCACCTAGAAGACTAAAGCAGGAAGATAATAAGTAACGTCCTGAATTAAAAAAAATAAAATAAAATGGCAAGAAGTGCCTTGTCAAAGAAGTCAACTAAGAAATGACCAAAGGCTATTCATTCTCTAGTTAGACCCAGTAAGCTGGCAAGGACAGAGCACCAGGCAGAAGGCCCATTCACAGCAGAAACAAAATGAACACCGGTCTCTTCTTGCCTCTTTTCCTTCAGCACTGTAACTTATCTCTGGAAGATGCAACACGTATGTTCCTCACGTATGTTCCTCATACCGTTTCCTGCCACCATCTCCTCTTGAGGGTTCTGTGGGTCATTTTCTTCCAATGTGGCCTCAAGGGAGCAGGCCTGTGAAGCGTGTCGCAGACGCTCCGGGTGTGCTCTCTTGAACTGCTGCATCCGCTGAAGAACCAGCTCTGCAGTGCGGGGTTTGGAGGGGCTTGGCACAGCTGTTGTCGTCAAACAGGACAGAGAGGGCTGGGAGTCATCGTTGGGAGCATTCGCTAGCAGGGAAGAAAACATTCACGGCATGTTCCACCTGAAGTAAAGACTTCCCAACCAGACACAAGCTAGAACCAAGTTTACCAAGTTTAGGTATGACGAGCAAGTGTGAGGAGACTGCTTGTTAGCAACATTACTGCTTGCAGCAGTATAAATTTAAATACCACTGATGGGCAAAGAGTGGGGAGTGACTGCTGGGGAGCATGAGGTTTATTTTTAGGGTAATGAAAAATATTCTAAAATTAAGCAGTAGTGGTGTTGGCACAATTTTGAATATACTAAAAACCAATGAACTGTTTACTTTAAGATGTAAACTTTGTGAAATGTGAATTCTATTTCAAGCAATTGTATTAATGCAGTTATTGAGAGGGGGCACATGCCTATAATCGCAACACTCTTGGAGGCTGAGGCAAGAGGATTACAAGTTCAAGTTCAGCCTGGAAAACTTAGTGAGACCCTGCGGGGAGGGGGTGATATAGCTCAATGTGAAGGTACTGGGTTCAACATGCCAGTGGTTCAATACCCAGAACTGGAAAAAAAAAAAGTAAAGCAAATGTTTCTTTCTAGATCTGCTCTCTTTTAATTTGGGATCCACAGATGACCTTCAGTGGAGATCCACAAACCCCCTGAAGTTATGTCAGTTTTGCAGGTATGCATGTGGATAGGGTTTTCCAGGGGGTCACACACAGCTTTCATCAGATGCACAAAGGGAGCATGAAGGATTAATAGCGCCTGTGTGCAACAATCTCCGCCAGCTAAGACTTTCCTCTACTCCTGAGGGGAGCGATTTCCACACTAGAAACACAAAACAACATTATTTAAGATCAGAAAGTGAAGGTGAGGAAAATCTAGAAACAAAACTCAGGAGCCCAAACAGCCTGTGATGCATTATATATGCAATGGTGACTTTTCAGTTCTGCATGAGGAATGTATCCTAAGCATCTGGGTCAGTACACCAAGGGCAGTGGGGCAAGAAAGCTGCTGCAAACAAACAAACAAACAAGAAAAAAGTCTTTGGGGGAAGAGAAAGGAAGGTCCTAAATACGTTGTAGGACTGAAAGCCACACTGCACCCTCCTATGGCCTTCAGTAGCCAAAAGTACTGGCTCATTTAACTTACCCCTTTGAAAGGAATTCAAGAAACAAGAAAAGAGGTTTATTTTCATATTTGTGTAAATTCTCAAAAAGTGGAGGGCTCCAAACATAATCATGTGAAAAATTCACATAGGAGTTATATTTCTTATGATTATTGCTTAAAACAGGAGTCTGCAAACTGGTCCTGTGGCGGGGAGCTTGTTTTTGTAAATAAAATTTTATTGGCACAAAGCCACACCTATTTGTTTCCATACTGCCCTATGCAGCTGCATTCACTACAGCAGCAGAGGGACTGGGGATTTAGCTCAGCGGCACAGCGCCTGCCTGGCAAGCACAAGGTCCTGAGTTTGATTCCCGGTACCAGAAAAACAAACAAACAAACAAAAAAAAAAAACAACAAACTACAGCAGCAGAGTTGGACACAGTTTCAGGGGCCCCTCCCCCCCGTGAATACCAAAATCTGCAGATGTTGAGTCCCTTATATAAAACAGTACACTATTTGCACATAACCTACACACATTCTTCGTGTGCTTTCAGTTATTCCTGTATTGCTTATAAAACCTAATACAATATAAATGCTATGCAGCTATTACACCATATTGTTTAGAGAATGATGACATGAAAAATTTCTGTACAGGTTCAATACAAACAATTTTTTCTCAAATATTTTTCATCAGAGAGTCATTTAATCTACAGATCTGGAACCCACAGATAGTGAGTTCCATCTGCAGTTGTAGTACGGACTGTATGGCCTGCAAAATCAAAGTATTTACTATCTGGCCTTTTTAAGAAAGTTTTCTGACCCCTGGTTTAAAACAGTAACAAGCATGCTATGTCCTCCCTAGAAAGGCCCAGCAGCGGTTCTTGACTGGTTACCTGTCTGGATGCTCTGTGCTTGGTCCTGCAGCACAGCCTGATTCAGAGCAGGGGCGAGCACACCTCCATCTCCACTCACAGGAGGAGCGGGTTCACCTTCCTGAGACTTGCTTGGCCCTTGCTTTTTAGCCCTAGGGGCCTGACTGCATGACCGAGGCTTCTTTAAAGTGCCAGGAAGGGTTTTGCTCTTGGTGGCAGACTGTTTGGTCTTTTTCAATACGCTTATCTCAGTGCTGTTTGAAGACTCTTGTGTCTTCCTTTCTCCCAACACTTCCTTGGTTCCAGTTCTTTTCACCCTTTGGAAAAAGCTGGCACAGAGTTCTTTAAAATCATCATCCGACTCATCCATCCTCGGAGCAGTTTTAAGGCTTTCAGGGTGGTCTTCAGGGGAGTGGGGCGTACTCTGCAGGCAGGTCCTCAGGGGAGAACATAAATCTGTGCACCTGTCTAGCCGAGCTTCATTCACCACTTGTCCTCACCAAGGTTCTTCTCTACTACTTGCTGAGCTACTACTTGGAGAATTTGCACAACTGACAAAAAGTAGTGTTTTCCTCTTCGGAATGATTTAAATGTCTTTCTTTATATTGGGCCTGTGGTTAAACAACATGTTTAAAGCTTCTCTCTGTTAAAGTTCACAACTCAGAGAATGTTCTGTGCAACAGCTGTCTTGCAGATGGATTACATGTGAACTCAGTGCTCAGATTCTCCAGGATTTCCATGGTGATAAAGTAGATGGTTTCATCTAATTTCTTACCTGTGGAAAACCAAAAACATCTAAGTGTAATTACACAGACATTGTCATTTTATATTATTTGTTCCAGGAAGGTACAAGAGCACATGGTATATGGGAGAAGTCTCCAGTGAAACAGTACTCTGTTACGTGCTCGGAACAGCCTGGTTAACACGATGCTTGTCCTATAAGACCACAACATAACACAGGAGAGGCATCTAGAAACCTGCCCTCACATCTTCCACAGGAAGAAAACTATGTGCACCTTGGGAGAGTCGTTTTTACTAAAATCTGCAGAACAAACCCTATGAGTGGCAGCTGCCACAGAAACAGGATGATCCCCAAGTCTAAGGAACCTATTTACTACACTAAAGACCCCCAGCTACCACCTTTATCACTGAGAGTTATCTATTCGCAAAAGTTGTAACGTGAGAGAAAAAAGTGCATGGTATCTGAACAGTCAAAACAGAAAAATTAGCTTTTCTCTAACCTCTTAAGCCACAAGAGCTCTCCAAACCCAGATGGCTGGAATACTGCCTGTGTGCAAAGGCTGGTCCTATCAGCATCATTAGATGGTTTGGCACACAGCTCCGTGGGGTTCAAAAATGAAAAGTGAGCACTCATGAGGCTGAGGGAGTAGGATTGTTGTGAGTCTGAGACCAGCCTGAGCTACATGGTGCGCTCAAGGCCAGCGAGACCTTGTCTCAAACACCAATAAATAAATAAATAAAAACTGAATGACCTAATGGCAGGAAGTTCTTTACTTCAAACACAACAATGCAGTCTCCATTACCCACATAATCTGATTAATCATGTCCTTTTCTGGAGTGGGCAGCTATCTCTAAAATCTACTTTGTATGGCTGGCTCAGTCTCATCTTCCATGTCTTCTCCTTAAAGAGGCCTTCCCACTCCTTCAAGTGTGTCCTCTCCACAGCCTCCCCCACACTCTCAATCATCACACACGGTTTTTACGGTGGCATTTATCAGATTATAATATGTGATACATAACACTTACTCAGTGCCACTGTTCCAAATGCTAAGTCTTTAACTCATTTAATCTTTACAAAAATTCTATGCAATAGAATCTGCTGTCACTTTTTTGCCCCCAGTGTTGAGCAACATTCTCAACACCTTTTTTATTTTTTTATTCTAAAACAAGGTCTTGCTAGCTGGCTAAATTGTCCAGACTGAGCTCAAACTTGCTACCTTCCCGCCTCACCCTGGGATTACAGGCCTGTGCCACCACATGCGGCTTGTCATTCTTTCTTTACACTGGTTTGTGTCACACAGCTTTTGAAATGACAAGGCAGAGATTAAACACAGGCAGTGTGATTTTAGAATATCAGCTTTTATATTTTTGTTTATTGACTATCAGTTCCCCAGCTAAGCTCAACACTGAGGACACAGAGTTACCTACTTTGCTTTGTTTGTTTGTTTGTTTTTCTTTTTGAGACAGGGTCTCGCTATGCAGTTCAGGCTGGCCTTGAGCTCACTTTGTAGCCCAGGCTGGCCTCGAACTTGCAACAATCCTCCTGCCTCAGCCTCCGGAGTGCTGGGATTCGGCGTGCGCCACCACGCCCGGCCCTGCTTTGTATTCTCTTTAGCTGATTCTTGTAGTAAGTGCTCAACAACTATTTGTTGAACGGATGAACTACAAAGACTTTGATATAGTCAGAGTGAAAAGAAAGCGGTAGAAGAGAAGGAAGAGGTCTGTCGGAAAAGGCAGAGGTCAACTCACAAGGGCCTGGAACACCAGGCTAAAGCAAACTTAAATTTACCCTCTTGGATGTGGGCAGTAGACAGAGCAAACTTCACACTGTGTTGGGTGGCAAGACAGTCCATCCCTGTAGGTGCTCAACCAATTTTGGTGAATGTCGTTATAACGGATCCTACAAGGCTGCAAGCACCCAGAGGGCAAGGGACTCCTCAGCTTCCTCCGTACCTACCTACCGGGGCGCCGGCTGCCAGCAGGCGCGCAGGGAATGAATGAACCAGGGCACGGCGGCCCTCCCGCCGTTCCCAATCCGGCTTCCTACGAAAAGGGATTGCGGGGGACGCCCGAGAAAGAGCTGTCAGGGACGCTACCCGGGCTAACGCCAGACAGAGGAGCGCGGTGGACCGGCTCCGGGGCCGGGACCACCATGTTATCCAGCTCCACCCTCTCCACCTCCCTCCGGGCCCGCCCCCCTCCGCCGCGACTAGGGACCACTGTGGGCTACGAGCGAGGAAGTTTCTGGCCCCTCACAAAAGAGAGAACAGCAGGTGATGACATGCCACCCTCTTCTGGGGCGCGGACTCCCAGCCCAAAACCCCGGCTCCTCCTACCTCTCGCGCCACCACGGCACCTTCTCAACGGAGACCCAAACGTCTGCGCATGCGCTGCCCGCGCCCGATGGAGACGAGTTGCGTATGCGCAAAGCAAGCGCGCACGCGGGGGGGGGGGGGGGGAAAGGGTTGTCGTTTTCCCATCATGCCTCGCGGCAGCGCGGAGCCGAGCGTTTCCGGGCTGCTTGACACCGGGCGGAAGCGGCGTTTGGCGGGCTGTGTGGTCGTCTCGAGCGACCGTGTAGTAAGTGTTGAGGAAGAATCAGGGTGGGTTTGGCACGGTGGCATTTTTAAGGACGTGTTTCTTGAGTATGGTGACATCCCCCCTCGGAGCACAACTGCCTGTGGAGAGAATAGAGCGGGATAGGAGCGGCCCCGGATCAGGTCCGCGGAGGTTCCTTCCTGTAGCCGGCCGCGGAAAGCGAGGTCCGGGAACCGGGAGCCCGAAGAGGGTTAGACCGCGCCTGCCGACGCCGGCAGCGGACGCCCGAGCTCAGCCTCGCGGAAGGGCGCGAGGGCCAGGCGAGGAAGAAGAGGTTCCCCGTGGCTGGAATTTGAGGGAGTTCCGTTTATTCTTAGTCCTTGGGATGGAACCGAGGGCCTTCACTTGTCCTACGGCCCCCGCCCTTTTTAGTGATTTGTTTTGAGGCAAAAATTGGTCAAGGCGGGCCCGAACTTGTGCTCCTTCCTCAGCCTGCCAGCAGAGTGCTGAGATAGGCTTAGCTAAGAGGGACTTTATAAATCGTGTTAAGATTTGCAGCTCCAACCGAAGGCCATCGATAGCTGCTGAAGGTTTTATTTTTAAAAGTTGTTCTAAACGCAGTGTTAGAAAGGAGTAGCTGAGCTACACTTCAACCCTTAAATGTATTTTTTATTTATAACGTTCTCAACTTTGTGTGTATGTGTGTGTGTGTGTGGTGGTGGTGGTGGTGATGTTGGGGATTGAACCAAGTACCTGAGCTACATTCTCCAGACCGTTTTAACATTTTTGCCAGGCGTGGTGGCCCACGTCTGTAATCCCAGCACTGATGAGGCTGAAACAGGAGGATCCCCACAAGGGTGAGGCCAGCCTGGGCTACATAGTGAATTCAAGGCCAGCCTGTGCTACATGATGAGACCCTAAAAATTGTCTTAAATCAGGCATGGTGGCAATCGCCTGTAATCCCAGCATTCTAGAGGCTGAGGCTGAAGGATGACCAGCCTGAACTACCTGCCAAGACCCCGTTTTTTAAAAAAAAGAGAGAAGGGGGAGGCAAGATTAGAGGCCAGGGGAGACTGCTGTAATCCAAGTGATAAATATGGGTGGCCTGAATTATGGAGTGGAGAGGGTGGTGTAGCATTAAAGTGTTACAAATGCCAGGATCTAATTGGTACGTTTTTGGCTTTAGCATCTGAGTGGAACGTGGTTCTGTGACCGAAATAATGAATACCAGAGAAGTGTGAAAGATTAGATTTGGAGAAAAGATGGTATGTTTCATTCATTTTTTTAAAGATGCAATTCACGTATTGTAAAATTCACTTATTTAAATGTGTAATTCAGGCTGGCTGCAGAGATATGGAGGTCCACAGCAAGTCTTGTGCCAACTCAAGTTCTTCGTCTCCCACCCAGGAGTGTTCAGGGGTCTCAGTGTCCAAAGAGCTACTGACTGCGGGTAATGGCCCAGGAGGTATATGGGACAAATTGCTCATTAACTCCAAACCTAATTCCAGAAAATCCTCTACTCTTCAAACAATTCGGATAGAGAGGAGTCCATTACTAGACCAGGTTCAGCATTTTCTCCCACAGATGGCCCAGGCAAATGAAAAGCTCAGAAGAGAAATGGAAGCCACTCCCCCTGGTCATTTCAATATTGAAAATATTGACAAGACCCTAGGCAAAGTTATACAGATGGATGTGGTCTTATTTGAGATGAATCAGGCAGATTCAAAAGAAGAAGATAGTTCAGAAGAGAGTTCCCAAGACAGTTCGGAAGACAATTCAGAGTCTGAGGACGAGGATGACAGCATCACCATGGATAATATTAAACTTCCTAATTCGGAAGCTGGAAAAGGCAAGATTGAAGTTTTAGACAATCCAGCAACTAACAAGGAACAGTGAAATAAATGATTTAAAAAGAAACTGATACGTACCTGCTAATTCTGTGAAAAAGAATGCGGTTCTAGGTGTTTTGCATCTCTGATAACTGGTGTTCTTATCTGTTAAAAAAAAACTTCAGACAAATCTAACAATTTGAGCAAAGAACAATTCATGAATCAGGCAGCACTGAACAGAAAGGGGTTCCAAGAGCTCTGTTGTGTAGCACGGACAGCAGGCTGAACATGTAGCTGAACACAGACATAAAGTACTTGATCAGTTACAGTGAGCCGTTGCCTTGGTTGGACATGGTCTCATCCATTGGGAGCCTGGGGTTGGCTGAAGCTCAGCTGTTAGGGATTTTTTTGTGAGTCAAGTTATGCACTGAGATTATAATTTTCTCAGTTTTGCACAATAGGGTGACTGTTAACAAATAGTTGTTTCAAAATAACGAGAAGATTTTGAATGTTTTGCTACAAAGAAATGACAAATGTTTGAAGTGACATGTTAATTACCCGGATTTGATCATTACACAATGTTTACAGGTATCAAAGCAATACATTGTACCCCATAAATGTGTACAATTATGTGAAAATATAAATAAATACAAGAAAAAATACACTCCTTAAAAAAAAGTAGTGTGTATAATTCAATGGTTTTTGGTTTATTTGCAAGATTATGCGTGCCACACCATGCAAGTTCCAAGGGTAAGCATCAAGTTTTGGTTATGAGGAAGCAGGAACAAGGGGAAAACCTAAGCCAGTGATGTTGAACCTTTCAGAGCTTTCAATGATACAAGCAACCCACAGCAGCATCCATACCATAAGTTCACCACCACCGCCTAGGCCATAACCTTTATTGGGCTTCTGCAGGAACACAAGTCAGGGCAGAGTACAAATTTTAGGATTGGTTTAAATCATTCCAGCGTGCTTTGTGTTGTAGAGGAGGACTCTAGTTGCCTGGCATCTCACTGTAGGATGGTGGCAGGTAAGGGAAGTAATGGCTTGGTGTAGGAGTTAATAGGAGTAGTTGCCTTGCTTGTGAATGGGATGCTGTCGAGTTATGTAACTGGGAATTATCTGCCCTGGAAGAGGCAGTGTTCCCCTGTCAGCAAGATTTTTACAATATCAGAATACAACAAAATGGACAGTTGTATAGGTAGAAATTATTTTTCTCCCATTGAGTTGTTATTTAAGTAAAGTGAGTTACAGTGTGGCTTAGAGAAGAGTTTGCTCAAAGCGAAGCTTCTCAACTGAATCGTGACTTTTTAAACTGGAAATGCTTGGACGCTGTGGTTTAGGCCTACTAAGTAAACCCTAAGGGAGGGCTTCTAACTGCCTTTTGAAAGTTCCACATGGTGATTTTGATGACCTCTAGATTGGGAACCACTGTATTTAATCCACACCTGTTGAGTAAATCCTGTAAGTGAAGTGTAAGAGCTGAGTAAAAATGATTGGGGTTTAATGTTTAACCTGTTTCCTTCCTTTGAGATAAAGTTATCTGTAGCTAGGGCAGCTTTCTCCTTGGCCCATGGTAAGTGGTGGAACCCCCTCATCCTAGATTCTATTATGACTTCTGTTGAGCAGAAGCATTAGTGTTCATGGTCTCCCAGTGAAATTACACAGAAGTCAAACAGTAACTGAGGGACAGTGTCCATAAACTGTTTCTAGATCCAGGTTATGTCTGTCAGAATATTACTGTTTGTTTCTTACTTTGCCAAAACACTTAAAACAAGGAGATGAAACAATGTTTCAAAGATTAAAAGGTGAAGTCTGTTGTGATGCATGCCTGTAATCGCAGCACTCTGAATGCTGAAGCAGAGGATTGCTGCAAGTTCAAGGCCATCCAGGCTACATAGCAAGACCTTGTCTCAAAAAAAAAAAAAAAAGAAATATTTAAAAGGATTGTCCTGTGTTTGGTTAACCTTAAGTTAATCAGAAAGTGGTGGATTGGAAAAAGTAGTGTTCCGAGGAGAGGATGTTTTCCCCTAATCCTCTGGATATTTTTAGATTCAGGAGAAAGGCAAAGGTTGGATATATTATTATTGTCATAGCCTTATCCACCTGGACAAATTCCTTTTTGAAAACTTCTGGCATTTTTCCACCAAGTTAATCTTTTGAACAGTTCTAAGGAAGAAATGAAAGGCCCTTGCCCCAAGTCTGTGGTGTGCTCATAAATTACAAAGCCAAAAATCTGTCCAGCTCCTCATTTATCTTGGCAAGGATTAGGGAAAGTTACAAATTGAACAAGGAAATAACTATCTTCTCATTTTTGGTCATACTGACTTGTATAATCCTATTTCCCATGTTGCCAAACATGCAATCACGAGAGGAAACAAGTAATGAAGTGTCTAGAAGTTACTGTAGGTTGTGTTGTGCTTCTATCATTGTCCTATCCCTGTTGCCTTTTGCATGATGTAGCTCTACCTGTTTTTTTTTTTTCTGCTAGATAAGTTTAAGGAAGATTTCATATAGATGTACCACCCTCAGTTGCAAAAGATTTTTCCCTAATAAAGATTGATAATGGGGCAGTCCACTAGGTCCTCTTCTGTCTCTCTGACAGCAGCTTGCTTTCCCTCAATAAATACATTCTGCTCTTAACCTCCATTGTTCCTAAAATTCATTCTTCAATTTTAGAGAACACAAACTTGTCCCAGATATCTAGCAGGTTGGGAGTTTCTTTCCCCGATATCATTTGGAGGTCTTCCACCTAGATGATTGGATGGAGGTAAGAGTTTGCTTTTGTTTCATAGACTGCATTGGGACTTTTTAGGTAACAGATTTTTATGTTTCAAATTCTCACCTCATGTCCACCTTTTGAGTTCCCTTGTTTCCCACCTTCCACCCACCTCACCTCATGGGTTTGCTCTATAAAAATCCCTAAAAAAGGCAAGTTCCTTGTTAACCCTATCAGGTCCCATTCTGTCTTTTTTGAACAAAAGCTTACTTTCCCTCAATGAGTATATTCTGCTCTTAAAAAGAAAGATTGATAATGGTGGTCAATTTTGATGTTAAAATAAAGTCATCTTCACTTAGTATTTTTAAGATAGCAATGCTGCCCCATCCATGTACACATTTGTCATAATCCCTATCAAAATTACTTTTTTTTTGTAAAAGTGGAAAAAAATTTTAAAATTCATGTGGAATTACAAGAGACCTCAAATACGCATAACCCAAATAAGGACACATAATTCCCTATTTCAAACAGTACAGAGTTATAGCAATCAAGACTGTGTGGGTATAGTGACACACACCTGTAATCCCAGCACTCAGGAAGTTGAGGCAGGAGGATCATTGGGAGTTTGAGACCAGCCTGGGCTACAACATGAGCTCAAGGCCAACCTGAACTGCATAGTGAGACCCTGTCTCGAAAAGACAAAAAAAAAAACAACAAAAAAACCTGTAGCTCTGGTATAAAGGTAAACATAAATGTGTAGAGTTGAATTGAGACTTCCAAAATAAACCCATATACTTAAGGGTAATTGATGGGGGCGTTGATTTTTGATAAGGGGACCAACACCACTCAGTGGGGAGCAGATAGTATCTTCAAGGAATGTGCTGTGATGACAGGATGTTCACATGCAAAAGAGTGATGTGTAGTCTTATGTAAAAACTCAATGGTCAAAAGACCTAAATACAGTACTCTTAGAAGAAAGTAGGAGTAAATATGACCTTGGACTCCACAATAGATTCTATTTTTTTTTTTTTTTTTTTTTTTTGTTTTTTTGTTTTTCTCTGGTACCAGGAACCAAACTCACGACCTTGCACTTGCCAGGCAGGCGCTTTGTCACTGAGCTAAATCCCCAGCCCCTCCACAATAGATTCTAGATAGCACAACAAAAGCAGAATCAATGAAAGAGAAATACACAAAGCATGAAAAGAATCCATAAAATGGAAGAAAATATTTGCAAATTGTGTATCTGATAAGGGTCTATGGCAAGATCTGAATATTTATGCCCTCCACAACTTCATATGTTAAAATCTTTAAATCCAAGATGACGGTATTAAGAGATGGGCCCTTGGGAGAGAATTAGATCATTAAAGTGGAGCTTTTATGAATGGGATTGGTGCCTTTATAAAAGTCTCCAGCCAGGCATGGTGGTGCACATTAGTAATCCCAGCACTCAGGAGGCTGAGGCAGGAGGATTGCCATGAGTTCCAAGTCAGCCTGAGCTGCAAGTTGAGTTCAAATCCAGCCTGAACTACATAGTGAGACCCAATCCAAAAAAAAAAAGGCTCCAAAATGGGTATGGTGGTGCATGCCTGTAATCCCTGCTACTTGGAAGAGTGAGGCAGGAGGACAGCAAGTTCAACACCAGCCTAGGCAACTTAGCAAGACTCTGTCTCTTTAAAACAAAACAACCTAGAGATTAAGTATGGAGAAATTGGAGCCCTCATACATTCTGGAAGGATAAAACAGTGCAGTTGCTGGTGGTAAACAAGTTTTAGGTACTTCAGCAAGGTAAAAACAATACCCTATAACCCAGCAATTCCTCTCCTAAGTATGTGTCCAAGAGAAATTTTTAAAACTGTTCAAACAAAACCTTGTATCCCATTCATAATTACCAAAAGATGGAAATAGCCCAAATGCCTATCATTGCATGAATGAATAAACAATGTGGTATGCAATGGGATGCAAGGTATAATATGATTTGCTTATTTTAAAAAGATTATATTAAGGAGCCCTTTATTTTTTTTTTGAAAGTTTACATGTTCAATGCAATGAGAATTTCCAGTTTTTATTTTATTTTATTTTTTTGAGACAGGGTCTCACCATGCAGGTCAGGCTGGCCTTAAACTCACTGTGTAGCCCAGGCTGGTCTCAAATTTGTGGTGATCATCCTGCCTCAGTCTCCCAAGTACTGGGACTACAGGCATGCGCGACCTCAATTCCTAGTTTGTAAAAACATGCCTGAAAGCTGATTTCTAATTTTAAAAGTTTGTTGTGAAATATTATATACCAAAGAGCATTAGTAGGTTAAAGAATATTAATAAATTCCGTAAGTGGAAAGTGCTACCACATAGTCTGATTAAAGTATTCTTTTCAGTATTTTAAAATTGTAATTTGTTTTTTGCTTCACTGAATATTTCACTGAGTCAGTCAATTAGTTATAAGGAGAATTCATGTGTATGACATTGCTTTAAAAAGAAGTGCAAGGCCAGGTGTGGAGGCACATGCCTGTAGTCCCAGCACTTGGGAGGCTTGAGGCAGGATTGCGGAGTTTGAGGCCAGCCTGGGCTACAAAGTGAGTTCAAGGCCAACCTGAACAGACGGAAAGAAAAAAAAAAGAACATGCAGATGTCTTACTTATCACATTTGTCAGTTCCTGTGCCTGGGTAATAAGCATCTCAGGGATTAAAATAAACTATATAGTTACTAAAGGAACCTCTTAATTTTGAACCTGAACTGCCCCCAAATACTGAGTTTTACCCTGGGAAGAAAAGAGCATCTGTGAGTTATGTGAGCTTTGGTCTTTTTCCATCCATTATTTCTTAATCCTCTGAAAAATCCTGAGATAAATTTATACTTATTTAATGAAAAAAATTGGCTCAGGGCAGAATTTGCCCAGGGTAACAAGGGCAATAAAGCAGATCTAGGACTCAGACCAGATCTATCTAAATATAAATTGCTGTCCGATCCAAATTATGCTTCCCCAAATCCCTAGCAATCCAGGATTTGCATTTTGGGCTTTTGGTTAATGCTACATCTTTTCTCTGACTTTAAAGAAACTTCTAGCCGGGTGTGGTGGCACACACCTCTAGTCCCAGCTCCGGAGGCTGAGGCAGGAGCATCTTTGCAAGTTCAAGACCAGCCTGGGCCAGGGATATACCTCAGTGGCACAAATGCCTGCCTGGCGAGCACAAGGTCTGGAGTTCAATTCCCAGTACCCCGCCCGCCAAAAAGGAGACCAGCCTGGACTACAAAGTGAGCTCATGGCCAGCCTGAACCACATAGAGAGACCCTGTCTCAAAAAGACAAGAAAAAAAAAAAAAAAGAAAAAAGAAAAAAGAAACATCTAGTTCATTGGCTCCTGTGGCTTTTCTTTTCCATGCCCTTATGTAGCTTGTGGGTTATCCTGCCTGTACTGTTCTTAGCAGTACCCTAAATACTTTAGACCCTTGAACTGTATCTTCATTCTACCCAGATAGCAAAAAGCAAAAGCTCTGCTCCTCTCTCTCCCTGGTCTGATGGCCAGTCTGCTAAGTCCTGCTGGGTAAAGTACCACAGAGCATGTAGTAGTACTTTAAGTTAATGATTACTCACTTCAAATAGTCCTCAGCACATTCTTGTAATAATACTATTTTTCTCTGCTAAAAACCCACCTATGTTCCCAGCTGGACTCATCACATTGGTTTGTTTGTACCTGCGTTAACATCTTCGCTGTAGTTTAGGTGTGGTTTGAGTGTCTGCCCAAGCGTTTATGTGCTAAAATTTAACCCTCAGTGTGAGTTACTAAAAGGGTGAAACAATCCAGTATCATGTTTAGAGACGAGGTCTTTGGTGATTAGAATTTGATGAAGTCATCGGGATAGTCCTCCTGACTGAACACTGGTGGCTTTATAAGAAAAGCTTATAAAGTGTTCTCTCTTGCACCCTGGCCCCCCTCACACTGTAGCCTGTGCTTTTCCTACTTCTACTTGGCCCAGACTCACTCAGCAGAGCCTGTTTCTTTTCCTACCTTTAATAAAATTTTACCATAATTTGTGAGAAATAAAAAAAGAGAGAAGGCAGGAAGGAGGCAGGGAGGGAGGGAAGGAAGGAAGGAAAGGGAGAGAGACACTAGTGGATACAGATGCACGTGCACTCCCTGTCTCTTGCCATGTGACACCCTGTGCCACCTTGGGACAATGTCAGCAAGAAGGCCATCACCAGATGCAGGACCTTAACCTTGAGCCAAAAATGTAAGCCAAAAAAAACTTCTGTGTAAGTTATCAAGCTTTAGGTTTTTCATTGCAGTAATACAAAATGGATTAATGTAATCTCCCATGTTAAAATAGCAGGAAAACCTCTGGCTCTATGTTCCTCTAGCTTTTGTCTGTTTGTTCTACTTTGCTTCATAGAAAAATCTTGAAGAATTATCAGTCCTGTCTACCTTGCTCATTTGTTTTTTAAATTACATATTTAATTATAAAAGTATTAGATACAAAGATACTTGAGTACAACAACAATTTTCACTTCCTTGGCATATCCATTGTGAAAGTTGGATATATTTTTTTTCACATTTGTATTTATGCTCTTATAAATATGTATATATGGCCTTTTAAGCTTGATATTCATTTAGGAAAATGGAATCATACTACATACATTTTCTTTATGACACAAACATTTCTCTGTCAATATAGAAAACTATTATATTCTGTGTTTAATCAAATATTCTGTTATGGCTGTGTTTTTTTTTTATTTTTTTGGTTTTTTTCCGGTACTGCCAGGCAGGTACTGTGCCACTGAGCTAAATCCCCAGCCCCCTATGGCTGTGTTTAGGTGACCCTCATGTGCCTTATGCCATCATAAGTGGGGCTTTTTCGGAAGTGGCTGGATCTAGAGAGTGTAAAACTGGAATGGATTCATGGTGCAATGCTAGGCTCAAGAGCACTAGGATTAAAGTGTGAGTGCTGCCGCCCTAAGTAGCCAGAGTAAGGTAAAAGGGCAGAAAGATGCTGTGACAGTTCCTTGTTGCTTTGCTACCTTTTGCCCACTGTGACTGTTTCTCCTTTGTGATGTCTGTCTGCTGCCACTCTGCCTTGGAGCCAGAGATTATGAACTGAAACTTCTACAAACTGTGAGCAAATAACCTTTTCCCCTTTAACTTTGGTTGTCAGGAATTTTGTCTCAACAACAAGAAAAGTAACTAAGACATATTCCTGTATTTAAAAATGCATTGTTAGCCAGGCATGGTGGTGCATGCCTGTAATCCCAGCACTCTGGAGGCTGAGGCAGGAGGATTGCCGTGAGTTCAAGGCCAGTCTGAACTGCATAGTGAATTCAACATCAGCCTGAGCTAGATAGAAAGACCCTGCCTCAAAAATAAATAAATAGCCTATAATTTTTTTAGTCATAACATTCATGTAATCATTTCTCAATTTGCTCAGATTACAGATGTGTTCCATCATGTGTGTTTTATACTCCAAAATGTGGGCCATCTTTGGGAAGGTGTTGTGAGCTTGAGAGAAATGTGTGCTCTGCAGTTGTTGGATGAAGTAAGGCTACAGATTTCAGTTCTAGTTGCTTAATGGTTAAGTTCAACTATGGCCTTACTGATTTTTCCTCTGGTAGATTTTGAAGGAAGGGTGTAGAAATTTCCAGTTATCATAGTGAATTCATCTATTTCTCCTTGCAGTTCTAGCAGTTCTAATCTCATATTTTTATATCCTTTTGTTAGGCACATACACATTATTAGGTCTCCTTGGAGTACTCATTTATCATTATGTAATGGGCCTCTGTGACTCTGAGATATTTCCTTGCTCTGAAGTCTACACTGCCTGAAGTTAATGGGCCTATTGTTGCTTTCTTTTGATTAGTGTTAGCCTGGTATATCTTCAGCCATCCCTGTAATTTTTAATTTACTTGTGTCTTTATATTTAAAGTAAATTTCACTCTTTCTTTCTTTTCTTTTTTTTTAAGACAGGGTCTCAATATGTAGTTCAAACTGGCCTTAAACTTACAGCAACCCTCCTCCCTCAGCCTCCCCATTCTGGAATTACAGACATGCACCACCATGCCCAGCACTTCCTTTTTACTTTTTAAAGTCTATGTCCTTGAGTTTGATATTAAAAGTTACATCTATTCCAAGTTTATTTTTAAACATAACACTGTACCGTTTCATGGGTAGTACAATACCTTATGAGTATTCTCAGTTCCTTCCTACCATCCCTCATGCATTGCTATCATTCTATTTATCCACAAGCTGTAATCACTGAATACATCATAGATGATACTATTTTGAACAAACTGTTATCGATTAGATCAACTGGGAATATTGGGGACCAGGAATTGAAAACAGACACAGTATCTGTCCCGGGGGCTCCTTGCCCCGCCTCCCTTGTGGGCTGGTTTTGGAACGTGGAAATCACCTTCCTCCCATCAGTGAGATTAGCACCCAGGTGTGGGGATGCATATTGGCTTATTCCCTTTATGATGTTAAACTTGCCTGGTCTACCACAGCCTCTCCGCTGTTCCAGGAAAAGCACTGTACCTCCTCCCCTACACTGGCATTTGAATAAATAGTGGCTAGCTTGGCGTGTCTCGGTCTTTGCCCATCCTCCCAGCCTCCCATCATGCATTACTAAATTTGTCTGTTATTCTTTCTTTCTTGCTTGCTTGCTTCTTTTGTCTATTTTGAGACAGGGTCTCGCTATGCAGTTCAGGCTGGCCTTGAGCTCACTTTGTAGCCCCGGCTGATCTCAAACTCCCAACGATCCTCCTGCCTCAGCCTCCTGAGAGCTGGAATTACAGATGTGCACCACCACACCCAGCTTGTTTTTCTGCACCTGAGATGATTAATATTTAGTTCTTGTGCCATACTTTGAATCACTCTTCTGTCTGTTCTTCTTCTTGACCCTGAGAAATAACACAGTGTACAACAGTGTTTTGTACAAGGCAATTATCTCCTCTGTGGCTGCTGAATTTAAGGACAAGTGTCCAGAATGGTGAGTTTCCCCTCCTTGGGATCCGTCTAGAGTGAAGCTAATCTTCACTTATCTCAGCTATGTTCAAAAACAGGTCTAAGTTTAATCCTGTAGCCCTCAAAAAAATAGAAGTACAAGTTTTAGTCCAAGATTATGTGCCTTTTAGGACTTAGGCAGAACTAGAGATGAAGTCCTCTTCCCTCTTCCCTCAGGAGTGGTGCTGGCTGGTTTTTATTGCACAGGACAGGCTAACTGATCTTTATACCACAGACAGGTTCACTGAGAGAATGAAACACTCCTAGGGAATCTTAGTGAATTTAGTAACAGTTTTAAACAGAAATAGATATTAAAGAATAGGCACAGGCCCTGTCCCCAGAGGACTGCCTTGCATCATGATTTCTCTCCAATCTTGCAGACTGGCCACTATTCTCAGAGATAATCTCTTTCTACACACAAAGCTGGCCTGCTCACCCCCCTGGAAGTAGTTAAAATTACCTTACATCAGCTGTGACTATCCAACAACTCTATCAAAGCAACTATCAAAGCAACAGTGAGTAACCTGTATCCTTCACTACTCCAGTCTGATAAACCATCAGCCTAGGGCCCATCTTAATAAATGTCTTTGCTTTCACAGGTTAACAGGTTCTATTCCTTCTGATTCTTATTACAAGAGATCTCTGTTCATTGACCTACAAAAAGTTTGGACTAGTCAATTTATAGTTACAAACTTAAAAACTATAAAAGAATTATCATAAATCAAATTGGTAGGCCAGGGATATAGCTCAGTGGTATAGTGCCTGGCAAGCACACAGTCCTGGCTTCAATTTCTGCTGCCAAAAGAAAGAAAAATCAGGGCTGGGAATTTAGCTCAGTGGCAGAGCGCCTGCCTGGCAAGTGAAAGGTTGTGAGTTTGATTCCCAGTACTGGAAGAAAAACAAAAACAAACAAAAAAATCAAATTGACCAAATATATTTGAGTGCAATCTTCTGATTTCATAAACAAATTATCTTATATGTGTTTGTCTATCTAATCTGTAAACAGCTGTTATATTTGAGCTCAAAAAATAATTTTTTTCTTTTTCTTTTGCAATTTTGGATTTTTGAAACACTTGTCTGTAATTTAAAGTCAGCTTATGGGTAAATGTCATCAAAAATTAAAAACACGCTTCTAGGGCTGGGAATATAGCTTAGTAACACAGCACCCGCCTGGCAAACACAAGGTCCTGAGTTCAATTCTTGGTACCAAACCAAACAAAACAGAAAAATATGTTTCCATCCAAGTTGCCAACTGGTAAAAATGAGGTTAAAATTGGTTTTATGAATGTAATGCATATTGTTGTCTGTGTACAATGACTCGAGTATCTTTCATTGGTCAAAATAATGTGTTAAGTGTTATGATCTGGTTCTCTTAGGTCATGAAAATTTATTAAGATAATTAAACAAATCCCTTAGGCTAGGGGGAACTATCGGACAGCACTTCCTTTGGTGAATAAAGGTGAAAGTGCCTGGAAAAAAATCATATTCTAGCCTTTTTTCATTAATGGGGAGCCCCAATAATCTACATAGCCTTATGGGAGATGCTCTAATAAATGTTGTTCAAAATATATTATTGTGATATGTTTACATTGGTCATCATCAAAATGTTAAGTTTTCTAAAAATAAGACAAAAAACCGGGCATGGTGGCACACGCCTGTAATCCCAGTACTCAGGAGGCTGAGGTAGGAGGACCATTGTGAGTTCAAGACCAGCCTGGACTACAAAGTGAGCTCAAGGCCAGCCTGAACTCCATAGCAAGTCCCTGTCTCAAAAATACAAAAAACAAAACAAAGCAAAGCAAAATAAAAATATGACAATAAGGTTTTCTGATTAAAAGATATTCTTGGTATAAAACTAAGTTAAACAAAAGTTTTCATATGGCTATGACAATTTATTATTGCTAATCTCATGGTGTATTAAATGTATTCATGCCTTCAGATCTTTTGAAATGTAAAACTGGGATTGTTTATGCTGATAACATTTTCTCTCAGATTCCGACATCTGCCTGTCTCTTGTGCTTGAGCTACTTGTGATAAGAGGTTTAGGTTAAGCCAATATGAGGTCATCAGTCAAATGATAATTTTTTAACAAAAATTTTTGTGATATGTATGCTGTATACATGCCATTGTACTTAGAGATGCTTAGGTATTAAACAGTCCAGACAGTGTCTCAAATTTCTTCAGTGACATCCCATTAAAGAACAAGTTAGATAAAAGATTCTTATATTCTAGATAGAGATGATTGACTAAACAGGCTATTCCATACCAAGATGGAGATTTAAGTGTGTTACAAAAATGTCATCATGAGTGTTATGCTACAATATTATGTATAGCTTTCTATCTTAATTTTTCTCTGTAAAACTATATAACTGTTGTCTGTGAACACTCTACAGGGATTCAACTAGAACATCAGTGGTTAGTAAGAAATAACAGATCTCTGGCTATACTTTATATTTCAAAATGCTTGATATTCAGATAAAATTATAATAATTAAGCTCACTGCTCACACTATGATATAATGTCATTAGCCTTCTCTTCTGGATGTTCAACAACTAAAGTTTAGAGGCCAAAAGTAGAAAGAGAGATGGGCTAAGAGGACAGCCAATATTTTGGCCCTGGCCCTCCAAGGTCAACAAGCACCCAGGACAGGAGGGAACCTTTGCTGTGACATCCTATAACTTGGTGAATCCCTGACCTCCTGATCAAGAAGGTTGTTGGACCACAGAGGATGAAGATCAACAGTGTATGGTGTGCCTAAGGAGAGTCACGGAGAGGGGAAATATCTCCCAAGTTTTCACAGAAAGCAACTTGGTCAAGCAATGGCTGTGACTCATCCAGAAGGCTAGCATTGACAGAAGAACTTAGAGGTGCTGTACATGGTTCCAAGTTAAATCCTGAGGCCTAACTGACTTGGATTGATAGATAACAAGAGGTTAATTTTTATTAATACAGATCTCAATTTAACTTGGTTTTGAGCATCCAGCAGAAAAGTATAACCAAAAGAGATGATATAAAATATAATATCAAAGCCAGGTGTGGTGGCACATGCCTACAATCCCAGCACTTGGGAGGCTGAGGCAGGAGGATTGTTGTGAGTTTGAGACCAGCCTGGGCTACAAAGTGAGCTCAAGGCCATCCTGAACTGCATAGTGAGACCCTGTCTCAAAAAGTCAAAAAACAAAAACAAAAGAACACAATGTCATAATAATGAGCTAGATATAGGAAGGGGCTCCAATCCCTCACTCTTTCTGGCAGTTTCCAGCTATACCAGTAATTAACCACTATTATGGGTTGTTAATAATAAATTAAAATAAAGTCTGTCTCACCTTACATTGACTCTTCTCAGCTCAAAGCAGTTAAGATGGAATCTATACCCATTCTCCCCCAACCACAGTTAGGGATACTTCAGAGGGGAAATATTATTTACAGCTCAGTTGTTTAAGCTGACACACTCAACTTTATTTAAAAACTCAGTTACAAAAACAAAAAGGAGAAATATGTTTACTTCCACATGCACAACTAGATCTTGCTATTGCTACCTCGAAGTTTACAAACGTGGTTGCAGAATATACCCACAAGAACTCCATTGGCAAAAGGACAAATCCGATGAGTATGCCTAGGGCTCAAGTCCTATAAAAGTGACATAGGGGAATGAAACTCCCACCCTGCTAGATGTCCAAAATGCCGAGTTCATGTTCTCTAAAATCGAGGAATGGATGCCAGGAACAACAGAGATTAAAAGTAGGAAGAATTTATTTATGTTTATTTTTATTTTTTTTGTACCAGGGATCGAACTCAGGACCTTGCTCTTGCCAGAAGGAAGAATTTATTGAGATAAAGAAAGCTTCTGTCTGAGAGGAACACAAGGGGGCCCAAAAAGTGGGTTGCCCACTGACCCTGCTTCTAAGAGTGTTTTATTGAGCAAAGCTAGGAATGAGGCAGGTTTGAGGTGGGGCAGAACTATAACCAATAAGATTACAAGTATAGTCACTTAGGTAATATTGATCCAATGGCAAATCATAGGGTGGGTGTGAGGTAGGACAAAACTCTGGTCAACCAGTAAGTATACAGCAAGTATAGTCACTTGGGTAATATTGATTAAATAGGGATCAAATGGGGAAACAATTCATGTAGCAAGCACATGGGCAGACATGGACTTTCCTGGAAGGGGTGAGTTAAGGAGATTTGGTCCTCCACCCCAAGGTGACTGGTACCTACTTAAAGTATCCATCACTGCTCTTCATCCTTAGGGGAAGTATATGGTATATGGGTGAGTAGTTGGTTTTTTTTGTTTTTTTTTTTTTGTTTTTTTCAGTTCTTTTTCTTGAAGCCTGGCCTTCAGTGAATGCACCTCCAGCCACAGTTGTCATCTGTATTGACCTCTGAAGGGCCCAGCCCTGTCTGACTGCCAACAATATCTCTACCTAACTTAGCTATCTGTAATAGAAGAACATCCAAATAAGAAAGTGGATATCCCAGTGCAGTTAATAACATGGGGTCAAGAGTATGCTTGTGTGTTAACAGATTAGGGTTCACCATTATGGCTACCCTCCCAGGACATGTGACCATGAGAGCGGAACATCCCAGCCCCATGGTTACCATCTGACGCTCCAGAGCAAGCATTCTCTGGAGGAAAGCCCAACACAGCAAGTACTGAGACCCACGCAGGCTACAAAACCCATGACATACATAAACCCATGACATACATAATATATGGAGGAAAGTGGGGAAAACCAGCAGAGACCACCAGGCTTATGCACAGGCACCATGGCATGGAATTTACTGTGCCTGGGTTCGGGCAGAGATTGCGATAAGACCGTCTGCCATGAACAAAGGGAAGTGTGTCCCTTTTATAGGGCTGGAGAGAAGGCAGGGGACATTAGGTGGGAAGATTTCAGTGAACATCTGTGGTCA
Organism: Chinchilla lanigera; assembly: GCF_000276665.1. Taxonomy (NCBI): domain Eukaryota; kingdom Metazoa; phylum Chordata; class Mammalia; order Rodentia; family Chinchillidae; genus Chinchilla; species Chinchilla lanigera. The sequence continues at coordinate 13,749,095 of NW_004955442.1, read as the reverse complement.
AAGTTCTCTTGCATCTCGGTAGGCAGAGTCCTTTGTCCCATGTAAATTTTTGGGTGTCTCTAGATGTCCGCAGGACCTGCAAAATTCCTTGTCCTATCTTATCTCTTTCCTGTGCTTGTCGATGACAGCTTCAGGACTGAGCTGAGTTCCCTGTTTACTGCAGCCTTCTTCTGGCAGGCGGGTTGGGGGCTGGGAGAGTCAGGTCTGACTTAAAGCTTACAGTGGAGACCCATTAAAAAGACAACGCGAGAGGCTCACGCTCTGGTGATGCAACAGAACCTCCCACAGACTCCTAAAAAGATGTTTGTTGCTGTGATGACCATCATAGCCTATACGCTGTTCCAACTACTGAAATTACAAAAACGAGTGGGGATATGTTGTATTTTTTTTAAACCAGACCTGAACTATTACTGGTTGAAAGGAACTGTGGGTAATAGGCCTGTAGTGTGAATTTTTAATGTTTGTCTGGCCAGGGGTTGGGCTGTGCTTACTATTTGCTGTAGCTGTAGGTGTCAGAGCTAAAATTTTCTGTGTCCTTATTTCTTCCTCCCCTTTGGGCTTCCTTAGTCTCCTCAAATAGGGTCTAAGAGGTGCAGTTTCCTTCTGCTGTATTCCAGTTATTACAAAGGAGCCTTACTCGTGCGACAGAAGGGGTCTGTGGTCCTGTGATCAGGCCTGTCCCTGGGGCCTGTGAAAGAGGAATTGGAGTTGGATGTTTCCCTTTCCCTGGGTAGACTGGGCTCTGATAACAGTTTAGTAAACTCTCCACTGGTAAAATAGGTTTCCTTGAGAGGACAGGCTTTGTCAAGAGCAGAACGGTCCAGACATTTTCCAACATGGTGGAAGCATGAGGGAGCTTTTCTCTGGTCTTCACGATGAGAGCTTGGTATCTTTGAGGTAAAACTCATACAAGTGTGTGGATCTTAGGGATCCCCCTAAGAAAGGATCCTCCTGATGTCTTTTAATACTCAGGTTTGTCCACATCAAACTTTATAGAGTCATCAGTCACACCTGAGCCTCACTTTGGCTCAACTCCTCTCCTGGGCATCAGCCGCTAACGTGTGGTTTTCTATTGCCGCCTGTCTCCAGGGTGCCTCAGTTCTCTGATGGATCTAGAAAGCACTGACTTTCAGTTAGGATTTTTTTGTGTAAGGATGGAAGTAGCAACTTTCAAGCTCCTTACCTGCTTTCATTTCAATTTTTGTTGTTATTTTGTTTTGAAAAGCATTTGTTAGATTTAGCACATCTCCCTCTGTGTGGCATCAACCCACCAGGACACAGGCTTCCCTCCAACCCTTTTAATCTTATCCCCAGCCCTTCTGCTGAAGAATTTGGCCTTCATGATGATAGGCTACTTTGGGAACTTCGCCATCCCCAGAACTTTGAAGTAGGCCGATCACATGACACCAATAGTGAGAGCCATTCCAGTGGTTTTTTGAGACAGGGTTTCCTGATGCAGTTCAGGCTGGCCTTGAGCTCACTTCATAGCCCAGGCTGGTCTCGAACTCACAACAATCCTCCCGCCTCAGCCTCCTGAGTGCTGGGATTATAGACGTGTGCTACAACGTCCAGCTTTGTTCCAGTCTTCCTTTTGGCGGCATTTCCTGGTGTCCTCTCACAGACCAATATCCACAGTTTATCAAAGTTGAGAGGCAGAAGCTGTTGTTCCTCTCTAAGTGGTAATGCCGCAAACCAACTTCCCCAAAGTGACCTGGATGATATCTGTTGAAGTTGATTCTATGAAGATGTGTACTACCACCTTTACCGCCACTGCCTGGATGCTTCTGCAGCTTGCAGGTGTGGCTGTGGCTGTGCTCACATGGCCCCAAAGTTCCTGGGTCTTGCTCAGTCTGGGTGGCATATCAATGGCTGAGATGAATGAGCTAATTTTTTGATTATATTTTTGGTGGATACAATTAATTCTCATTGACAGGGTTTTTCCCAGCACTTTATAGAAGTCACCCCATTGTCTTCTGCCGTGCAACACAATTCTCATGTCATTTTTTTTTGAGACAGGGTCTCCCTATGTAGTTCAGGCTGGCCTTGAACTCACTATGTAGCAGACTGGTGTTATTTTGAGATAAGGGTCTCATTAAATTACCCAGGCTGGACCAGAACTTTGATTTGCCTACCTCAGCCCCTTAAGAGTGCTAGGATTACAGATGTGTGCCACAATGCTTAAATTTGTTTCTATAAGAATGGTAAGGGGCCCACAGATATAGGTCAGCAGCACAAGTGCCTGCCTGGCAAGTGTAAAGTCCTGAGTCCGATTCCTGGTACCAAAAAAAATAAAAAATAAAGAATGGTAAGGTGGGCACGGTGGTGCCTGCGTGTAATCCCAGCACTTGGGAGGCTGAGGCAGGAGGATCATTGTGAGTTCAAGGCCAGCCTGAACTGCATAGTGAGACCATGTCTCAAAAAAAGACAAAAAAAAAAAAAGAATGGTTAATTTGATTATGATGTCTTTATTTCTGTCATCTCTAGGACAGTTTTCCTTGACTAATTTGTTTATCCGGGTTCCTCTTTGTTAGTCTTCCTAGCACTCTTACAACCTTCTAACTAATTTTGTTTGCATCTTCATGGGTGATTCTTGGTTTCCAGTCATGGCCTAGGAGAGCCCATGCATTTTACTACCAGTGGGCAGCTGTGCCCACACCTTCCTGGTCTACATTCTTCCCTTGGTCTCTCCCTCTGCCCTAGGTTGTTCTGTGGAGTCCTTTTTT
>NW_004955442.1:13623820-13746007 GCF_000276665.1 Chinchilla lanigera | reverse complement strand
TTTTTTTTTTTTGTCTTTTTGAAACAAGGTCTCACTATGCAGTTCAGGCTGGCCTTCAAGTCACTATGTCGCCCAGGTTGGCCTTAAACTCACAGCAGTCCTCCTCCCTCAGTCTCCCAAAGCCTGTATACTATTTAAAACACCACATGGTCCTGTCTCTTGATTGGACTCTCACTGAGAGACCTAGTGAGACGTTATTAGATGCTGGATACTGTGGAATTTGGTCTGACACCAGAGCTCCTTGGAATCAGCTGGCCCTGTGGAAGCTTGCTCCTAAGCTGCAGTCAGTCCAGAGCTATCTGTAGTTGGCAGTTAGTTAGTTTAGCCGCACTCCTTAGTGCAAGGCCCTTCTGAGGGTTCTATCCAGTAGCTCATGCGTTAGGGAGAGTGGGAGTAGACTCTGGGGACGGTTCCATCTGGTCCTTGGCAGGGATGCTTTCCCTAGATTCTTTTTCTGGTCTCTTTGCACAGTTTCTTCTTTCCCCATTGAGGATCAAAGCCAGGGCCTTCTGCACGCTAAGCAAACTCTTCATGGCCGAGCTACATCCCCAGCCCTCCTTGCAAGTTCTGTCCCAGGCACAGGTGTGTCCTCAGCAGCAGGGACATCTCAGACCCGGGGTTCTGCCCCACTGTGGATCTCCCTCCTCCCCAGGACTCTACCCAACAAACTGTAGTCACTTTGCCCCTGGGCTCTGCACTCTGTCTTCGAATCTGTGGGAGTGGCTTTTGCTGGAGTCCCAGTCCCCTGTATCTCAGTGCGGCCCGGCTCCCAGCTGATGCTTGTGCAGTCATAGGGCAGACTCTGTCTCCCTGCTCTCAGGCTCACTGTCCTGCACTATTGCCCAGCAGCTGAGAGCTGCCCTATCATGTGGGGCTCCTGTTATTCCACCTTAAATGGCAGGGGTCCTGTCATTCCACCTTAAGTGGAGTAATGTGAATAAAAGAACAAATGAAACAGCCTAGCAGGAGTGTGAAATTCTGGTTAAGCTGCTGGATTCGTATTAACACTCCCCTTTTCCTTCTTTTATTAACCAGCTACAGGTTAATAAAGGGAACAGCAAGGTGACTGCAGCCTGGAGGCAGCCTGGGTGTTGGCCCCCGGCAAGCTTGCATCTTACATCTTCCAGTGGCCCTGTCACCGGGGACCTCAGGCACCTCCAGGGGTCAGCACCTCTGCCCAGCAGCCCAAGTGAGGGCAGGAGCTGATCACCTGGAGCGCAGAGCTGCTGCCTTGCCTCACCAGCCCTACAAGTCCACCTACGTCTGACCACTAGCTTCGGCTTGCCCAGGGGACCACGCTGGACTCGCTCCCGAGACTCCTCCATGCTGCAGCCAGGGCAGGGGTGGCTGGTAGCAAAATGCTGACCCCAGTGGGCCGCTGTGCTTCCAGCCGGGCCGCAGGGGAGGAGTGAGGAAGCACAGAGCACGGTGAAAGGTAAGAGGACGGAGGAGCAGGTGCTGCCCGCTGAGACTCCCAAGGAGACAGGGCTTGACAGCTCGCCCTCCACCCCGCCCCTACCAGGGGCATCGAAAATTTGCATGGAGTGTGGAGGCAGTTCGTGTCTGAAGGCTCCACAGGCAGGCCCCCTGGGAGCCCGCACTGCCGGTGGGAAGCTGGGACAGGACGGCGCACAGCAGCCTGGCTGCTGGTCTTGGGAGGCAGAGCTCCTGGAGGCCCCTGCGGAAGGCCTTTCCCTGTGGAATGGCTTCTCTTTGCTCGACTGAGACTCCTTCCTGCATCTGTCCCCCTCATCTTCTCTCAAGAAGATGTTGAGGCCGAAAAAACATAACGGTCCATGGCTTCCCCTGCGCAGTGGGCTGGAGGACTCGGGAGACTCAGGGCCCGTGGTCTCCTCACACCCGGGACAGCACTGCCAGTGGCAGGGCCGTAGTGCCTCAGTGCCGTGTACGCTGAGATGCCCAGGGAAGCAGAGGTGAGCAGAGGCGGGGATTAACAGCCAAGGGAGCTGGGGGAGGTGAAGTCTGAGACCAGCCTCCCACCCATCCAGGAAAGAGTGGGCAGAACAGGACAAAAATGGTGCTTTGTCAGACTCAGGCCCACGGGCCTGTGGTCAGAGCCACAGCAGCCACCGCGTCGTGGGGACTGTACGGTCAACCTGGTGCTGCCCCAGCGCGGCTGACTCGCGCGAGGCTTCTCTTGGTGTGCTTAGCTCCCTTCTGCCCGCAGAGATGGGTCCACGCCAGCTCCTCCCTGAAAGCGACGTCCAGCAGTGCTTCCCCTTCTGCTGGGACCCCCACACCAGCAAGCGCTGCCGAGTCTCTGCTTGCTGAGGACCACTCAGAGCCTGCGCAGACCCTTAGCCTAGACGGCCCTCCCGCTGACAGAGCAATACCGCAGGCCACTGTATCCCCCACTAGCCTCCCTCGGCCAGAACTGCGGACGAGGCTGCGTTCACTGTGTCCTGCGCGTGCCTGTCAGGCTGAGATGCCTTCTCATTCTAGAGGCTTGCGCTGAAGCAGGGACAGTCGGAGAGCCGCGAACAGCAGAGCCTGGCCGCCCTGCTGTTGGGTATGAGCAGGCCCCGACTTCTCCTCACCCACTGGGTTCTCAGTGAGCACCTGCCCGGGCCAGGCCTCCTCCACGGCTGCTGCCTCGCCCCAGCTCTCGTGGATTTACACCATGTAGGGTGAGCCTGACCGTGCAGTGGGCGTCAGATGCAATGAGTGATGAGGAGGAAAAAGTGTAAAGAGATTTGTGAGGACGGAAGGTGGGTCAGGTGTGACAAAAGGCAACGTGAGGCCAGAGGCTGGGGCAAGTGTGGAGGAAGCGGAGCAGCAGCGCAAGCAAGGGCCTGGGGCGGGAACCCGTTTGGGAAACATGACTGAAACTGTCACGTGAAACCAACAACAGTGCCTGAAGGGGAGCCCGAACTAGTTCGGGGCAGGGGGCTCCGCAGTGACGTGGCCGCGAGAGCTGAGTTCCCAGAAAAGCAGCCACTCTGATCTGGCCCACTCTGCGGGCCCCAGGGCACTCTTCGGAAGCCAGGCTGAGGCCGAGCCGAGGACTGGCCCCTGTTCTCCCTGAGGAGCTGCCTGTCCCAAATCCTGGCATGTGCCATCCTCACTGTTCAGGCAAGGCAGATCGGAACATCGGCAGTGACCCTAGAGATCAGATGAGGATATTTGGCTGGGCAAAGGGAAGACGCCTTATGTTCATTTTGGCCCCCTCCACTACCTGGCTCACCTGGACAGGACACGTACAGCTGGGAGAGGGCCACGTGGCTGTGCCACTTGGACCAACCTGGCTGAGTATCAGCTCACATTCACGCCATTTCCTATTTTAGCGCCACTTGCAGACTGCTGCTGATGTGCAGCAGTTTGCGACTGACTGACCAGCACCAGAAGGCTTGAGTCTCCAGCGTAGAGCACACCGGCGGGAGGCCTGAAGAGTGGCTGGTGGCGAGGCAGAGGCAAAGCGCAGAGGTGAGCCCCTGCCTGCTCCCGTACAGGCTCTTTCTCCTTAGGTCCTAGCTGGGCAGGATACTTAGAAGCGAAGCCAGAGGCCGCTGTTCTCCCATGGGGGCGAGACGGGGGCGAGATCAAGCCGAGCCAGCAGGCTCCCAGGGCCAGGATCCGAGAGGAAGGAGGCCAGAGAAGAGACCGACACTCAGCGCCAGTTTCTCTCTGAGCATTTGTTCGGAGCTGGTCTCAGAAGAGAAGCCAGAAGTGGCAGTTTCATAGAGCTAGGGGAGAGGTCAGGGCGGTCAGGAGGAAGCGCCCTAAGAAATAATCCAGGCTCTGGGTTGGGAGGCGGGGGACCGTAGGCAGACTGCTGTTAGACCTGCGGACGGCACGTGTCAGCCAAGCCCCCAGCACGTGCAAGCAGCCTCTTCTGCTGCTGCCCACCCTGGAGACGGTGAGCCCAGACCCTGCATCCCACCACGCATGTGCCTGTTGCTGTCGAAGCGACACTGGGAAATGGGAGCAGAAGGGGCAAGACAACAACTCACAGATGAAGAGGCTGCTTGTCAGATGTGGGCGCTGAAGTAGCTGTGGCTAACCGTGCGAAGAGAACTGGGAGATGGGGACTTTCACACAGAATTGGAATTCATTTTAAAAATGACAGCTCTAAAACAGAGCTTTGTAAAACTCAGCAGGTAGATTTCCTAGCGGAGCAGTCGGCTGGAGAGGACGAGTGAGCTGGAAGGTCAGGGTGCAAGGTGCTGCGAACCCACTGTAACAGGCCGGTGCTGTGCGTGGGGATGTTCTCCCGGGCGCTCAGGTGCCTGCGCACACCTGAGGACCCCAGCCTCGGGCATGGCGGGGCACTGCCCGAAAGCCTCTTTGTGTCCGGGAGACACTCAGGCGCCTGGGGAGTACTGTCACGGCAGCCCTGGCTGGAAACATTGGTAGTACCTTGGGGTCCCACTGCATGGCCAGGAAGAGCTCTGTGACTGCTGCCCAGCTGGGAACGTAAGCTCACCTCCAAACCAGGGGGCGCGGGCTACAGACGGGGTGCTGACCTCTGACATGCATTCTGGAAAATGTTTTTAGACACACATCTTGCCATTTGTGTCTCCCGTAAAAGCAGTGTACAGAGAGGCAGGCGAGTGTGCGGGAGTAACAGACGGGAGCGAGGCAGAGCCACCAGGGTGCAGTTCTTCGGGCCTCACATGCCACGCGACCAAATGCCAGTCATTTCACCAGTGTGCCGGGCTCGGCATGGCTGGCCAAGTGTGACCTGCAGCTGTCGTGAGTCTCAGCGGTCCAGATGCAGGTTGTCCTGTGGAATTTTCCACCCTGGGTTAATGCCTTCTTTATAATGAGCAGGAATAAACTCACACAGGCCGGTGAGCCCAGCCAGGTTATGGGCCAAGGGCAGAATGCTGAGCTGGGGGAGGCATTAAAGCAATGTCACAGCAAACACGTGGCCCTTTGCTTTTGTCCTCCAAGATACTCTGTCCACGAGGCCTCCCCAGGTGTGCTCACCTGGCGGCAGGGAGATGTGCCTGGTGGCCCTTGAGTTTCTGATCAGCTCCAGCTGAATGCCTGGTGCCCGAGTGTCACTTGGATGCCTGCAGAGTCCTCTGAGCAGAGGCTTTTTCCTGCAGGGTCCATGGAAGAAGGGACATTCTCACTCAGACAGAAGGAGGGCGTCCCAGGGAGGAGCAGGCAGGGAAAGTGGGGCTCAGCACACCCCCGATCCCCCACGGCTTCATGCTGTGTGTGCCGGCACGACAAGAAACACGGCTTCTCCTTCAGGGAGCCGGGGCTCTGGCGGCGATACTGGCCCTCGGTAAGAGTGAACGTGGAGATGCACAGACACATTCAAACAAGGAGGCAACAAGGCCTTGCTAACAATGAACAGCGGGGCCGGGGTGGGGACAGGATGGCCTCGCTGGAAGAGGTGACATTGCAGATGAAACCGGAAGGGCAAGAAGGCTCTGCTACCCAGGAGGAGTGGGAGGCTCTGAGCTAGTCACAGAGGTCATGACAAGCATCAGATTTCTTCCTCAGACAATGAGAAACTGGTGACAGATTTTACGCAGAATGATGTGATATGTGATCTGATTACACGTCTATGCGACGTCTTGACAGCCTTGGGGACTGTGAGGAGGGCCTCCGGAACTAGGGAAGCCACAGCGAGAGGAAGTGGTAACGGCCAGTGTGCTGGCTGCAGAAGACCTGGGAGGTGCGTGTGTGAGGCTGAGACCGCGGGGGCCCGGGGTGATCTCGGGAATGCGTCTGAGGACGTGGGTGGCGGTGGAGCCACAGCGATAAGCTAAGGCAGGGATGTGACCTGCGGAGCATTATGACTGTGGGAAGTCATGATGCCCATCAGGGGAGGCCTCGCCACAGGAGCAAAAGTCTGGGAGGAAACTACCTCCAAGGAGACCCTCAGGTGTGTCCTGGGCCGGCGACACCGCCTCTCCTAGGAAGGCAGAAAGGAGCCCCAACCCAACAGCCGCTCACTGCCTACCAACCCAAGTCTGGCAGAAACCCTCCCTCCTCTGCCTCACCCTCTACCTGAATTTGCCACAGGCAAGACTGCGGCGCCCTCCTGCCCTGTGCCCCAGCCTGAACCAACCTGCTCCCCTGGCCTCCTAGGCAGAGCTCCTCTCCCCTCCGTCCCAGGATCTTTCCCAGATACAAACCTGTGTTCATCAATTTCTTGTTACCTTACTTATGAACGCTGCATTGCATCTGGTTGTGTGGTCTACAAGTTTTTTTTAAGAGGGAAACAATAACAAAATAACAACAACAAAGACAAAAACAACATAAAAACAATAAAAATGGTACAGAATTTCAAAACAAGATGATAGGAAATTAACAATGGTTGTTATATTAATTTTTTTTTTACATATTGTTATCTTTAATGAAGTTGCTTAGGTTACCAGATGTAACAATGCAAGATTGATCAAATAATTGAAGAGAATAAAAAATAATAATAATAAATTAGAAATGATACAGAGCTTTGTAGCTGGGATAATTGTATTGCTGATGTCTATTGGTTTATTGAAAAGAACAGTTAATGCTTAAATTTTTTTGACCAATTTTGCATGCTTATATCTGGTAATCTGAACAACTAATTTGATGACAACAATATATAATATATGGCACATGCCTATAATCCCAGCACTTGGGAGGCTGAGGCAGGAGGATCGTTGTGGAGTTCAAAACCAGTCTGGGCTACAAAGTGAGCTCAAGGGCAGCCTCAACTTCACAGCGAGACCCTGTCTCAAAAAGACAAACAACAACAACAACAACAAAGAAAAACCCAATATGCAATATAACAACCATTGTTGAATTCCTACCATCTTGTTTAGTGAAGGTCTACAGGTTTTGATTTATAGAATTTTTTAAAAATCATGGAAAATTTCAACATACTTGAAATAGGCCACCAACATAAAGAACCTTCATGCACCGATCACCCAGCCTTGAGGCAGCATTTTTGTGTATTTTGGTTGTTTTGTTTCGTGGTACTGGAGATTGAATCCAGGGTCTTCACATTGAGCTACATCCTCGTCTGTTTTTTTTATTTTTTGAGACAGGATCTTGCTAAGTCACTAACTTGCCCAGGCTGGACTCAAACTTGAGATTCTCCTGCTCCAGCCTCCTAGAGTGCTAGAATTCTAGGAGAGCACTACTGGAGTACACACGCTGGGGTGAAGCAAATCCCAGGCACCACATCACCTCATCCTGACATACCTCAGTCCTTGACTGTGAAAACGTAATTGGAACACTATTGCCAAACCTGGACACACTTATTTCCTGGGTGAGTCTCTTTCCCTGATTGCCTCCGATATGGTTTGTTAAACAAATTGTCTGTTTACAGGATTAAAAGATTTATTTTGGCAAGGTGTGGTGGTGCACACCTATAATCCCAGCACTCTGGAGGCTGAGGCAGGAGGATCACCCTGAGTTTGAGGCCAGCCTGGACTACACAGCAAGACCCTGTCTCAAAACAAAACAAAACCCAAACAAATAAAAGATTTGTTTTACAAGGTCCAAATTAGGTCCAACAGTTTCTTTTTATTCGAAGCTCCCCCCACCCTTGTGCACCTCTTCTTCCTTAAAATCTACTGATGAAGTTGTGCTTGGGCAGTGCTGTTTCATGCAGCCTGGAGAGTGCTGTGCTTCCCTGTTCTGCTGACCATGAGCCTCTCTGCCGCTATGTGCTGCAGGTTTGAATTCAGGTCCAGAGGTCTGATCAGATTCAAGATTGTGTGGGCAGGAATCCTTCCTCAGTGCTGCTGTATTCTTTGACCAGGAGGCACAGAGCCTGGGTCAGGGGACTGTAAAACGTGTTTTAAAGTTCTCCACTCCTTCCTAGGTCGTTTCAAAGTCTTGCTCCTTGCTGGTCTCTTAGCCACGGGAAACCTTCTCCTAACTGGGATTTCGCAGGTTTTTGTTTTGTTTTGTTTTGTTTCTCTCAGTTACTTTTGTCTGAGAGGAAAGGCAGGATAAGCTCCTGACTGTTGGACTTTATTTGCCAGTCTGAAGAATGAGTTGGTTCCCTCGTAGCATCCACTAGAGGTGTCTGGTAACATTTTCACATCCCTTAAACTCACAGATTTAAACACAAGAGACGCACTTGATCCATTACAGTTATTCTTCTCAGTATCCATTTGTAGACTTGAGAATTTCTTTGTGAGATGTTCAGGCAATTGTAAATGAAGTCCAGGGAAGAAGGACTATTGAGAAAAGTACTAGATACTAGTAACTCAGGTATATCCATGCTTGTTAGAGCAGGGTTTCCCAGACTTGGTGCAGAGTACTCCTAGATAAGATTCATTCCCCACATTGGCCCCAAACTTCCAGGCCCAAGCAACTCTTCTGCCTCAGCCTCTGAAGTAGCTGGGCTACAGGAACATACCATTGCACCTGGAAGGGTCTCTAGGCCGTAAGTCCCTACCACTTCCATTTACTAAACAGATCCAAACAGTAAATATTTATGCCCTGCAACTTATGGTAGACATTTGAAAAAGTAATGCACATAAAACTTAAAGAAAAACAATTTTTGGTGGTATGGGAATGGAACCCGAGGTGTCCAAATAATGACACTTCAAAAGTCACCCATGGACTCTGAATGTTCATTTACATGGCAAAGGAGGTGCCTGCAGGTGCGATTAAGGGCCCTGAGATGTGGCCATGGTCCTGGCTTCTCTGGGAAGACTTAATGCAGTCACATTTGTCTTCGTAGAGGGAGATTTGACACAAAGGAGGCAGAGACCATGCCTCCTGATGACCATGGAGGCAGAGATTGGAGTGCCATAGCCACAAGCCCAACAGCGCCAGAAGCCGCTAGCGGCTGGCAGGGACAGGGCTGGGTCCTCAGAGCTGAGGAAGCCTGCCCTGCGGATGCCTGGGTTTCAGGCTTCTGGCCTCCGGAACCGTGCGATCAGTTTCGACTATTGTGGCCACCAAATGTGTGGCAGTTTTTACAGCAGCATCAGAGAATAAACACACTTGGGAAGGTCAGGGATTCTGAGAAGAAATGACTGGGCCAAGCGCTGGGCCTGCAGTTCCCACCTTTCCCTAGCGGCCCGTGTGCAAGGCCCAAATCCCGATTCCAGGCCCCAGTTTCTTGCCAAGTTGCCTGGGCCTCATGGCCAGAATCGGGAAAGTGGTGCTGGGTGGTGGGAGAGTCCCGGCCGCGTGGTCTGGCTGCTGTGAGCCTCCATTTGCAACACGCGGCCCAGATTAGAGACAGGCAGACTGGCGGGTACGGACCAGCCCTGCGTTCCGCCACACACTCACTGCCAGTGCCCAGTGGGAAGAACGCAGGATGGGCAAAGGACACTATCAGACATTTTATAACCTAGTGCAAACACGATTATCAGGTACTATTTTTACAGCAGCAAGGAGCCTGTCTGGTGTAGTCGGCGCGTGCCAGCAGCCCATCCAGCATCCTGGTATGAAGGCCACATAGGCAGTGCCATGGCTTGGTGCACTCAGGCCAATCGGGCACACGTGTCCTGGGGGCAGTCTGAGCTGCCTGAACCTATAAAAGGCCCAGCAGGACCTGGAGCGCCTGTGCCGAGACCAGAGCCTCAGCAGCTCCACAAAGCCTGGCTGCTGTTTTTCTTCAAACTGACTTGTGTAAATAGTTTTTTTCCTTAGGACAGCAAAAGAATATTGCAGATTCTTGGCTGAATTTCTGTTGCTTCTGCAGGTATCGCCTTGGGTGAGTGCCAGGCTTGGTCACCCCTGAGGAGTTCCTTAAAAGTGACTGGCCAGTCTGGGGGCAGGGGGCACAGCTCAGGGGTGGATCCCACCAACACAGCAGGGCAAGCGCTGGCCCTTGTGGGCTCTGGTGCCACAGCTGCCTCAGGCTGGCACTGTTTCCAAGGCTGGCTTCCAGGTAGAGGAGTGGGGAAGCCGCGTTCTCCCTGTGACACCTGGTATTTGTCTCTCTGAATGGTGTGATGAAAGAATTGAGGATCTGCTAAGCTATGTTCTAGCCCGGCTGTAAGGACAGGATAGCCTAACCTTGGGCTGTAGCAGCCCCTACCAAGCTGGGTAAGGGTGGCTGGGCCGTGTCTCACTGCTTCTGTATCTCTAGAACCCACTCTTCCAGGATGACAGGCACAAGGATGGCGGCAGTGCTGCTTGCCCTGGCTGGCTTGCTGCAGGTGGCTGTGACCCTGAAAATCGCAGCCTTCAACATCAGGTCTTTTGGGGAGACCAAGATGTCCAATGCTACCCTCTCCAGCTACATTGTGCAGGTAACTCTGAGGGGGGCTGTCCCTGTGGAGAGACCTCAGCGGCGGGTGGTAACAGGCCCTAGGTATGCAGGGCAGCCCTGTGGAGCCACAGGCCGTGTCATTCATCTGTAGGTGGACATTAGGCGGGGGTTGTGGCCGCTGGCCTGGGGTCTTGGTCACTACCATGTTGTCAGTGGCTGCAAACCACAGAAGGCAAAGTATAGGGCTGTGGGCTGAGCTGTGCCGGGAAAACACCCCAAGGAGCAGTAGCTCTGGCCCTGGCTGTGGCCCTCCAGGGAACAGGGACTGCAGCCTCCACCCAGCCTGGCTCTGCTCAGGCTGCTGTGGCCCTGCCTCCCAGATCCTGAGCCGCTACGACATCGCCCTCATCCAGGAGGTCAGAGACACCTACCTGACAGCTGTAGGGAAGTTGCTGGATGAACTCAATCGGTGGGTGACCGTCGGGGGAGTGCTGGGGGAGGTGACCACCATATCCCTTCATTTGGGCCCCAGGGACAGTGGACAGGGCCCTGCAGTCGGCAGCCAGAGAGGGTCCCTTCCGGCGCTGACAAGACCGTTGGTTTCCTCCATGCAGGGATGCACCAGACACCTACCGCTTTGTGGTCAGTGAGCCGCTGGGACGCAACAGCTATAAGGAGCAGTACCTTTTCGTGTACAGGTGAAGCCCTGAGCCCATGTGGGCTCTCACCGCAAGGATCAGGCTGTGGGGAGGGCTAGAGATGATAATGAGGCCCTCCCTTGCCGGGGAGGACCCCAGCAGGCTGAAGAGAGTGAGACTGCAAGGCCACGGGGCATGGCGCAGGCTGGAGTTGGACCCCTGCTTGTCACCACCCAAGTGGGATGCTCGCTCCCCTGCTGCCTTCCCTGCGCGGGCAAGTGTGTGGAACGGCCGGTGCAGACCTGGCTCCTCCCGCCCTGCAGGGCAACAGCTCTCTGTGAGCGGCCCGAAGGAGCTGGGCCAGCGTGCAGGCAGGAGGGGTGGCTCCCAGCTGCAAGGTCACCTCTGCCTGCCTGGCTTTCTCACAGGCCTGATCAGGTGTCCGTGCTGGACAGCTACCAATACAACGATGGCTGTGAGCCCTGTGGGAACGACACCTTCAGCCGCGAGCCTGCCATTGTCAGGTTCTCCTCCCCACTCACGCGTGAGTGTCTCAGCAACTTCCCTGGGGTGCCCACAGAGCCTGGGGGTGCAGTGGTGCTGCCTTATGCACTCCTCTGGGAAGCTTGCTGTTCCAGGGCTCCGGTTTTCCACTCAAGTTCCCAGGACAGTGTTCACCCCGGGAACTGTTGTGCACCCTTTCTGTGACTGCGGCCTCCAGTGCACCGGGGTGCTGAGTGTGCCTACTCTGTCCTCAGAGGTTAGAGATTTTGCCATTGTGCCCCTGCATGCGGCTCCTACAGAAGCAGTGGCTGAGATCGATGCTCTCTATGACGTCTATCTACATGTCCAGCAGAAGTGGGGCCTGGAGGTGAGGCTATCTTGAGGCCCCTGGGCTTTAGTGGCCCCATTTGTCCCTGGGCCAACAGCAGGTGTTTCCTGGCAGGACGTGATGCTGATGGGTGACTTCAATGCCGACTGCAGCTACGTGACTCCCTCGCAATGGCCCTCCGTCCGCCTTCGTACAAGCTCCACCTTCCAGTGGCTGATTCCTGACACTGCGGACACCACGGCGACATCCACACACTGTGCCTATGACAGGTGAACAGGGACCTGGAGGGCACGATGGACACCTGCCGAGCTCCGGAACTGACTGCTCAGCCTTTGCACACTCACACCCTGAGCTTCATCCAGCCACTAGGAGAGCAGACCTCTTAGGTTTTGGGAAAAGCGTGTTTAGGGACAAAGGGCAAGGCAGAAGCTCAGGTTCTCTCGGGGTCATCTTTCTCTTGTGAATGGCCTGGGGGGGCAGGCAGTGGGCAGTCTGGGCTGGCTCAAGCGAGGTCTAAGCCAAGGCCCACCGGCCCCAGGGAGCAAGTGCCATGAGACACTGACCAGACCAAGTGTGGCTAAAGGGACCCTTCTCCCGTCTCTGCCCTGCAGGATCGTGGTGGCTGGATCTCTGCTCCAAAGAGGAATTGTTCCGGATTCAGCTGCTCCATTTGACTTCCAGGCAGCATACGGACTGACTAAACAACTTGTAGGTGTCCTGCCTTCATATTTTAGCTCAGCTGGGGGCCACAGGAGCATGGCGAGAGCTGCCCCATGTGATTTCTGTGTTGCTTTCTGCATGTCTCAACAACACGGACTTAGCTTTTCACCGCAATCCTGCTGGGCTCTGGGGATAGTTTGGGCAGTCTCCTGCCACCTGCTCCTTCTCCTGGGAAGACTGGCCACATGGTTCTGGACGCGAGAACCAGATGGCTTGGGTTCAAGTCCTGACCCCGTGGCCTCCCCATATTGCATGTCTCTCCCAGGCTGAAGCCGTCAGTGACCACTACCCAGTAGAGGTGATGCTGAAGACGGCCTGACACCGGCAGGCAGCACAGCCAGCTGGGTCCTCTGGGGTGGCTGGCGACCCACAGCATGGCAGGTACAGTGCCCCTTTCCCCCACTTTGGTGGGGGGCACCAAGCACGGGGCTGTCACCACAGCACTCTACCTTCTCAGAGCCTGGACAAAAGAGCTAACATTTTAAGAAATATCTTTTGGATTATTATGGATTAAGAAATATCTTTTAATTGAGATAAATAAAGCTCAAGGTGGTGGTCTCATCCACGGCGTCTGGTCTTTCCTCTGCCTGTCCGGGGGTCACTTTCTAGGCAGAGACACATGGTTCCATCTGTCCTCTGGACCGCACCTCAGATCACAGGTCCAGCTGCTTGACTGTCAGTATTTCTCCAGGGCCTTGACAAGAAGGTCATTCAGGCGGCCCACCATGGGCCTGGGGTCGTCAACAAGGCCTGCTGCGATCATGGCGTTTTCATAGATCTGAAAGGCAGGTTGGATACTGTGTAGGAGAGCAGGTGACCCAAAACACAGAGACAAGAAAGGAGAACAGCTCCCAGCCCTGATTCCCCCCACCTCCCCTCACCTGATCGACAAGCAGCTGGGCCAGCTCCGGCTCACGCTGTCTCAGCTCACTCAGCTTTCTGATAAGCGCGTGCCTGTAACAGGAAATCACAGGCCAGTCAGCTTGCACTGGCCACCAGGGTCTCCATCCTCTTGTCCCAGCCACCTCTGAGATGTCAGAGTTAGCAGAGCATTCTACAAAGTGCAACAGGTCCACTGAGTATGAAAAGGTACATAAAAATTAGCTGTAAGTGACCTTTACGTACATGACTCTATTCCCTGAAAGCCTGAAAGAATCAGTTAAGTTTCAGTATTAGAAAATACAGAGAGGTGGACACGCAACAAAACATATACAAAACCCTTCACAATTTCATCTGTGAGGGCCATAAAGGCGAAACTCTCCTAAATCAATCCAGCTGATTCATTTACATTAATAGATTATGTTAAAAGATTTCTTTTGTACCATTCAGAAAACAATTAGGTTGGATTTCTACCTTATGCCTTCGTCAAATTCCTGGAGAGATTAAAGGTACAAATTTGAATCATAAAAGCATAATACTGTGCAGGGTATGGCTCAGAGTTACAGCGGCTGCCTAGCATGTGCAAGGCCCCAGGTTAGATCCCACTACTGCCCCCGCAAAAAAGAATACTAGAACAAGTAACAAATGTATAGCCGGGTGTCAAGGCACACGCCTGTAATCCCAGCACTCGGGAGCATGAGGATTGGTGTGAGTTTGAGGCCAGCCTTGGCTACTAGAGTTCAAGGTCAGCCTGAACTGCACAGTGAGGACCATCTCAAAAAACCCAAAAAAACCCAAAACACCAACACCCCCCGACACACAGGATTTGTAAGGACCCCCGGCAGGCCAGAAAGGGGCCTGGGCTATACCTGGGGTTGATCTCCAGCGTGGGCTGCAGGAGCTGGGCACGCTCCTCCTGGGTCTTGGCTAGCTGCTGCATACGCAGGAAGTGCCGGGCGGCCCCCATCTCTAGCACAGTCACCATGGCAGGGTGGGTGTCCAGGCGGAGAGTCACCTGCAAGCAAGGCCAGAGTGAAGCTGAAAGGGACCTTGGTGGCGAGGGACCAAGGGCTGGCAAGGTCTTCACCAGGAGTGAGGCTCTCCCAGGTCATTTTTTGTTTTTGTTGTCTTTTTGAGACAGGGTCTTGCTATGCTCTGAGTTCACTTTGTAGCCCAGGCTGGTCTCAAACTCAATGATCCTCCTGCTTCAGCCTCCCGAGTGCTGGGATTACAGGCGTGCGCCACCACGCCCGGCCTCTCCTAGGTCATTGAGAAGGCAGGGTCTTTAGGACAGCCTCTAACTACGGAGGCCAACCTTGCCCCTCCCTCACCATCATCGGCACCAGCCTGGTCGGGGACTCCTGCCTCCTCCCCATCTCACCTACACTCTTCTTTAAGGCTCCCCAGTGTTGGTGGTACAGAATCCGGCCTCCTGGCTTGGGCTGGAGAATCATCCTGCGCCAGCCCAGCCACCGGGGATGAGCCAACTCCTGAGCTGATTCAAACCCCAGCTCCCTTATGTCTAGCTGTGATCATTTCCTCATCAAACTGGTGACAACACTTATCTGAGGCCTAACAACCTGGAATCTGTGGAGCAGGGACGCTGTGTGTTACAGAGGCAAGAGCCACCATGGAGTCCTGTCTACACATCTTTCTAGTAATTTCTTCTCCTCCAGCCAACGCTGCCTCCTGGGCCTCCCCCAGCCCAACCTGCACACCAGTCTCTCCCTTGGGCCACTCCTGCACATGGCCCTGAACTAGCACCCTGCACAGAGCACCCCTTTGTTGGTGTATCTTTCTTTAGCCCTGAGCTAGACTAGCAGGTACTGTGCTTTCTGAAGCTCGCCTGGAAGCCCACTAAGACCCCAAGTCAGAACATAAGCTCCCCTCAAATGAGGGTGGCATGTCCCTTCTTGGGAACCCCCATTTCAGCCACTGCAGCTCCTACAGGATCCAGAGCAGCCTGGCCCCAGACCCTCCGCCTCTGGTTCTGCTCACCCACTAGGTGTGGGCTGCTCCTCTACTTCCTCAGCTCCTGGTGCTGTGGGGAAGACAGCCAGGCCCCACTCTCCCTGCCTCAGCAGGCTCCTGGCTTCCCATGGCCACACGTATGTGCAGGAGAGGGGACATGAGGCCCTACACAAGCACGGGAGCAGGGGCCTGAATGGTCTCCACCCGACACCACAGGCTTCTGCTTCTGGGCAAAAGCCCACCAGGGCAGGAACTTGGAGCCACAAGGGGTCTGTGATGGGCACCTAGGACCACGGAACCAGTGTAGCCCACCCCAGGAAGGTCTCACCTTCACAGCAGTGACTCGAGACCCCAGTACGTTCCGCATCCAGGCCATCAGCTCCTCTGTCTCCTTCTCGGGTAGGCGCTCAGCAGCTGCAGAAGAGCAGGCATGAGTGAGCCCAGGGCCATGGCCTGCAGCTTAGGTAATTTTTTCCGAGCCTTAAAAAGTCAATTTGGTTTCTCTCAGGAAGCTGGGTCAACTGCAGGAGCCACTGTAGAAGCAGCAGGGGAAGGACTCCTGGGACCCAATGTTTTCCATGAACAGTTTCCAAGCAGCTGCTTTCAGAGGTAGGTGGTCTCAGACTCAAGACAGAAAATAAATCCTGTGTGAATCCATGGGCAGGCTGGAGAGGCCCTCATGTCAGCCCCCACCACCCAGCTTTGTGGGCCCCCATGCTCTGGAGAAGGTCAAGAGCTGACCTGGGGATGAGTCCTCAAACTTCTCTTCCTTGTAGTGATCAACAACTATGTCTGTCTCCACCGAAATCAGCTTCTTCTTGTCAAACTCACGAAGGTGCAGCAAGGTGAGCTCATCGAACTGCTCATAGCAGAAGAGGACCTGCGGGCGCCAGAACCCTCCATCAGGCCCACAGCAAAAGAATGGACAGTCCCTGCAGACACTGGGGGCTTCTGGACTTGAGTGAGTTTACCTGAAGGTTCTGGGAGGCTCTCGCTGTCTTTGCAGCAGAAACACTATTCATGAACAAAGCTACCCACCACCACCTGTGAGAGGCTACGGCCCTGCCTTGCACCACTGTTGCCTTCCAGGCCTTGAGGGGTTCGAATCTGTCCCTCAGTGTGCGGACCCTGCAGGCATCCCTGTCCCTCACCAACCTCCGTGTTTTTCTGCTTCATAGCCTCATAGTAGGGTGAGTGCTCAGCCAGGTGCCGGCTGGGGGCACACAGGTAGTAGATGTTGCGGGTGCCGGCCTGCATACGGCTGGCGTAGTCTGAAAGGCTGGTCAGCTGCCCAGCGGGCAGTGCCGAGGACTCGTAGCGCAGCAACTTCGCGATGTCCTCCTACAGACAGAAACAGGGACGGTCACTGCTGCCTCCAGATCCAGGCTCTGAGTGTCTCCTCCCCCATGGGCCACAGCCCTGCTGAAGCCCAGGGTTTCCAGCTCCCTAAGGGCAGCAGTGGACCCTCAGACCATCCTTGCCCTGCCCACAAGACCCCATGCGAACAGCCAAAAGGCCTTCCGGAGGCACACCCTCTCTCAGGCGCCCCAGGGCTGAGGGCCGCGCACACCGTCTAGGAGCGGCAGAGCCTGCCCCCGGTACACCCTGTCCCTCAGCCCGGTGTTTTCACTCTGTCCCCCGTGCCAGTCGCTGTGGGCGCCTGGACACGGGCACGCAGTCCACTTTCCCTGCCTCCTCACAGCCAGGGGTGGCTGGAGACAAGCTCTGGCAAGTGGGCTGTAAGTCCCAGTGCGCCTGGAGCGGGAGGCTGGGTGCAGGTGAGACTGCTGCGGTCTGTGTGGGCTGCACTGGCAGGACAAGGAGCAGCAGCAAGCTAAGAGTCTTGTCCTCGTGTCACCAGCCTGCAAACTGCCTTCTCGAAGCCCTGTCACCTCTAAAGTCACGGCACGGGAGGGTGGCAGGGAGCGTGGGAACTTGGGGAAGGAGGACACCGGACACTCAGGGCACGTTTCAGTGAAAGTGCCATGTCTGGGACTCAGGTGGACAGAGGCACACGAAGAGAGGGAATGACAAGGATCAGGAAGCACCTGGTGGGGAGCAGCTGTGCCCACGCCCGTGGGGACCTCTCGGTCCTCACTGGTAGCTTGCATGTGTAACACATGTATGAAGCACTTGAACAAGGCCCTTGATACAGTCGATGCTACCAGCTGCTATTAAGTGAAAACAAGAAGGAATGGGGATCTTAACCAGGCCAGCACAGTGAGCTTCTGGAGTCTGCTGATTGGATGTAGTGCGACCCGGAGGAGCCAGTGACCTTCCCTCATGCAGCTGGCACTCTGCCCCACCTCTTCTCCTGGCCTGAAGCTCAACCTCCATGGGACCCCCTTCTCTTGCTGCTGTTAGGGAGGGCAAGTGCATGGGGCCATCAGGGTGCCAGCCAAGACCGGCCCCAGGGTCAGGATGGGGAGCTCCTGGGGCTAGGGTGAAAGATGTTCTGGAACGAGACAGTGGTGGACTCTGCACACACTGTGGGTGTCCTAAATGTCACTGAGTTCCACAAAGATGACATTTAATTTATGGACTTCATGGTATACAAATGATACCTCAGAAATAGTCAAGAGGCTGGTCGCAGTGGTACACTCCTGTAGTCCCAGCACTCAGGAGGCTGTGGCAGGAGGACTGCCACAAGTTTGAGGCCAGCCTGAGCTACATAGCAAGACCTTATCTCAAAACAAACAAATGAACACACCAAGAAACAAAAACAATAAACCACAGTCAAAGATCTTTAGGGAACGAACATACCATTTTTCAGCAATTAACCACTTGATTAACTGAACTACTGGCTCCAATAGCAGTGTTAAAGGACTTTACCAGTTAGACAATCTCCCTACTAAAGACAACTGCACTCTCTTCCCTAGCCCTGGGCGCTGAGACTTTGACTTACAATGCCTTTCTATGCTGTCTCCAACCCCCAGGATAGTGTGCACCCTCTTCCTGCCAACTTCTGGGCCAGGGAGGAGAGGCTCAGCCCTTTAGTCATGAGCACAGGATCTGCAGGACAAGGGTACAGGCATTCGTGGACCATGTGCTGGGCCTGCTGCGTTGACACCAGAGGCCCAGAAGCCGAATGGCCTGATCGCTAACCCTGTAAGCACTGGTCAGGGGCCCTGCTGCCCCGTCAGTATGTCCAAGGAGGCCTCCACTAGCTTCCTCTGCAGCTCCAGGGCTAAGGCAGACAGAGAAAGGCTCAAAAATCCAGTTCTCTTGCCGGGCATGGTGACACATACCTGTAATCCCATCACTCAGAAGGCAAAAACCAAAACAAAAGCAAAATCAGAACAAACAAAAAAACCCCAGCGCTGTACCTTGACCTCCTGTTCTGCAGTAGTCACGATGCCCTCTCTCATGAATAAGCCGTAATCTTCAAAAAACTTTGCATATTTCTCAGGGTCTTTTTTACTCTGGTCGATGAAGAACTTTATTAGCCTCTGCTGCAGGACACTCCGGAGTTTCCTACAGAAAAACAGTATCTGTGATATAAAGGCCAGAAGGTTAGAGACGTGTTCAGCCCACCAGTAACCAAAGACCCAAGATGAGCAGTACCACTGGGGCTAAAGTGAAAAAGATGAGTTGCAGACTCCTGATGGAGTCACCACCCCCTGTAGGTGGGAATGTGGACAGGTACCCTCTCAGTGGGACCAACTGAGAAAGACCCCTTGAAATCACTCTTCCTTTGTGCCAGCTGTTCCAGCAGCAGGGATGGCACCTATGAAATAATTAGCACACCGATTTGCACAGATCAGGACTTTCACTGTAGCACATGAGATATAAAATGATTATGAACAAACCTGGTATGCAGGAAATGTGAACAATGGCCAGGAAGAATTTTTTTTCTGTGCTGGGGATTAAACCCAAGGCCTCGTACATGCTAGGCCTACATTCTAAGTCTTCATTATTTATTTTGATTCTCAAGTTGTCCCCGATAGGTGGGAGTCCCTTGGAGCTGGCTACTGCTCCTCTGACAAGTCTCTTCCAGCTCTGAGGACTCAGGCCGACATGAGGTGGCCCAGGTACTTCTGTTTTGCTGCACCTGGTCCAAGCCCTGTGGCTTGCTCTGGAGAGCCCTGGCTGCACAGTGGGCAGACCTGCAGTGGGACGTAGGAATTCTGGTTGCCACTGGGATGTCACTGCTCCTAGCCCTCCTGATGTGGACCTTACGAATGTGGGCATGCATACGTGCAAGTGCACACCTCTGCCCACGTTTCCTACCGACTTTCCCCAAGTACCTCCAAGATTAAGCTGGTGCCACCGGGATATTCTAGTCTGTGTCTGAAATGCCCTTTTAATGTTGAGAAGTCTGCATCTTGCTATAGTCTTAAAATGGTTTTTACCTGTTTTGTTACCTAATATGATTACCTATTTGATCTATTCCCTTCCACATACCCAATCTGCCATGGCCACTGCCCTCCCCGTGGGGCCTGGTCACCTGCTTGGCTGCAACGCTCAGTGTCTGCCCACCTCCATGCACGTACTTTCCTTCTCTCCCGGACCCTGGCATTCCACTCAGGCCTCCTCCTCCCCACTGAGGCCCTAAGGAACACTCTCCCTACACTCCATCCTGGGCTGCTGTGGCCCCTTATAGGAGAAGACCCCTGTCCTGTCTTGCTCTGCCCCGTGCCTGAAGGACGAGTGGTTCAGGATAGGTCTGCAGGAAGAAAAGCTTAAATAAATGTAGGCATTATTGTTCTAGTGTGCTGAATTATTAAGGAACTATGCATGCTACAATTTAACTTTTTTTTTTTTTTTTTACAATTTAACTTTTGTAAAAAGCAACAAATTAAGGAAACATGCCTGTGATCCAAATTAATAAAATTACTCCTAATTTTAGGCCTGGGATGAAGCTGCAGTAAACATTCTGATCCACAGGATTCCAACTTTGAAGGTTACAGTATCACGCAGGGCATGGAGGATAAATCCCACTGTAGTGCTCACACACAGCATGCAGCGCTGGTCCCGACAGTACCACTAAGTACAGTGAGGACACGCGGCCTTTGCCTGAGTAGGTGCTGAGCTGTCATTTATCTCTGCCAGGAGTTCCCTGGTTTCTCTTTTACTGCAGGCACTTCTTCACGTCCTTAGGATTATCAAAAGATGTAAGTGTTAATGGCCAGGTGGTAGCACATCACTCATTTTATCCTGTTTCTTCCCTCTGAACTCTGGATTTGCTGGCAGTGCTCAATGGTTAAAGCACTTGCCTAGCATGTGCAAGCTCCTGCGTTCAACGCCCAGTACCAGAAAAACAATGGTGAAGATTATTATCCCTTAACAAAAAGAGGCCTGTATATAATATAAATATAAAATTTAAATATCATGAATATACTGTATATCTGAAAAAGACCATGACATTTACATTGCTTCAAAATACCACTTCACATGATCGTCATTAAAGATAAAGGGGAGAATCGCCAACTAGAGAAGCCCAGCAGATTCTCCCTTAACCAAGTATGTCAATGTGAACATCACCAGCTACCGGATAAGTGGGAAAGTGCTCTTTTGCAGAGCATCAGACAATCACAAATGCAGGGCCATGCCACAGGAGGCCTGGCCTGGTCTCCTCCTGCTCTGTGGGACAGCAATAGAGCTGCACAGTCCTGAGGACAGACAGTGGTGGCAGCGCAGCTCTGCTGCACCCCGAGTTGTGCAAAAGGGTGTCCTCGCCAGCTCGGAACACTAGCCACTCGGCAATGTGGAGCAGGAGGAAGACAGCTCGCTCTCAAAGGGTCCACAAAGACAATGTTCTTTGCACAGTGCTGTCAACTTCTAAGTCTTCAATTCTTCAGATTGATTCAAAACTTCTCCAAAGGCAGAGTCTTTGGATTAAGATGAGATCTAGACTGACAATCTGACAACACACGCAGTGACAAGGTGGCCAGATACCATTCCTGCAGCATGGCACGGCAGACAGCCCAGGCCTCGGTGCTGGGCTACAGCCAGAACACGCAGGTTCCTCTGCAGCTAAGTACGACCTCTCTGCAACTTATCCCCACAGCTATAATGCAATGGCTACAGCACAGAGGGTGAAGCACTATCTGAGAGGAGCCCAGCACAGCCTGTGCTGGAGAATGAACACTGATGACAAAGGGAGGATGGGGAGACAGAGATGCAGCCATTTCAGCCCTGGGATTCCAAAAGCCACGTCGAGCCAGGTTCCTCATTTTACTGGAGCTTCCGGGACCCAGGTCAGCTGTACTTAGTTTTAGAGTCTTGTCTTGCCTCACCGAGCCCTAGACCCAGTGCCTAGAATTTGCCTGACTGTGACCCATACTTGGGATGGGCACATGTCGGGACCCCTCCCAACACCAGCAGTTCTTTAGCACCAGCCCCAACCCTTTCTGCTAACATGAAGCACAGCAAAGAGGGACCCCAGGGGCCCATAGCACCCTTGGCACCACCATGCAAATATACCACCCAAAGCATGCTGCAACTAGCCACAAAAAATTGCCTCCACAGAGGCCAGAAATGCCCTGCTATGGTCAGCAAGTGTGCTGCCCAAGGGCAATGTAGGCAATGCCACCAACGCCACAGTCGCCAGTACTGGTGAAATGTACAGAGGCCCTTTTAAAATGTATTATACAATATATTTGTATTCAATGAGAAAAATAACTTCCTGACTCTAACACACTGGATCGACTATGCACATCCATACAATATGCTACCATATAATTTTAAAAAACTGGGGCTGGGGATTTAGCTCAGGGGCACAGTGCCTGCCTGGCAAGCACAAGGTCGTGAGTTCGATTCCTGGTACCGGAAACCCCACACACACACAAAAAAAAAAAAAACTTAAAAAAATTTTTAAAAACTGCTTTCCCCCAAATTAGCAGCACTGAAAAGTACCCAAAAGCAAGTCCTTACTATGTAGAAAAAAAGGCCGGGGATATAGCTCAGTGGCAAAGTGCCACCAGCCAGTCCCAAATTCCTCTGGACCACAGAATGAGTTGTTTAGGAGTAGAGGAGGCCTCAGAGGCCAGCACAGGCACCCAAAGGGCTCTCAAGAGGCCCCAGGCCCGGCCTCACACCCCTCACCTCATACTCCTCATACCTTACTCTTGGCTCCTGTATTCCCAGCCAGGGTGGTGGGGCAGAGCTGGCTCTCACCAGGAGTCAGGCTGCCTGCCTGTGGCTTACCTGATGAGGGTGCTCTCCTGCAGGAGCTCCCGGCTGAGGTTTAGGGGGATGTCTTCGCTGTCTACCACACCTGAGAAGGACAGGGCAAGTCAGGGGTGCCTGTGCCTGTGAATGGTCAATCACCACTCATATCCACCTTGCTCCGAACTGGCCCTTCCTCTATAGCCTGGCCTTACACAGACCTCGTGAGGTTAAGAGCCTCCTTGTATCCTGCTCATCCCCCAGGTGGATGAGACACATCGAAGGGCAGGTTGCCTGTGGCCTCAGAAGCCCTGGGATACTTGGAAAATACATATTGGATTTCATCTTAAAAATTCTCTTTTTTAGGCCAGGTATGGTGGCTGTATGCCTGTAATCCCAGCACTCAAGGGTGAAGCGGGAGGATCACTGTGAGTTCAAGCCCACCCTGACTATATGGTGAGTTTAGGACCAGGCTACACTAATAGCAAGACCCTCTCTCCAAAAATGGAGTCTCGCTATGTAGTGTAGGCTGGCCTCGAACTCATGGCGATCTTCCTGCCTCAGCCTCTGGAGTGCTGGTATTACAGGCACGCACCACCAAACTCAACTCAAAAGAATTCTTAACTACATAATATACAGTGTGCCTTTGTGATACGAAGATCTAAATGCTGAATTCTTTTTTTTTAAATTTACAACATGTACTTTACTTCAACTGTTTTGTCTTTAAATGCCGAATTCTTTACTAAATTATAATCTCAAGTTCAACTCAATTCATGCATAAATTGACCCTTATAGATTTCAAAACACTAAATGAACTCAATACTCCTCCACCCCCTAAGCAACCAACTATCACTAGTGCTGAGGCCAGGAAGCTTCCTGAGGGCTCTGAGCAGCTTTCCCCTGGCCACTCTGTAAACACAAGTAGTGCACTCAGCCATGCTCGGGAAAGACAGTGTCGGAGTCAGCCCAACAGCTCATTTTCTACACAAGGGTAGACAGGGCCCCATGAAAGCCACTCACGGACACAGGCCCAGGCCACGCCACACAGCACCGTGTTGGGCCACCATACCTCGGATGAAGCGCAGCCACTTGGGCAGGATGTCTGCAGCCTTGGTCTGAATGAGGACCTTGCGGCTGTACAGTGCCACGCTGGAGCCCAGTTCCCGGCTCACATCCAACATGGATGGTTTCTGAGGGCAAGGAAAGACAAGGTCAGGCAGCAACAGTAGAAATGGACCTCAGCCACAAGCAGGCAGAGCCTAAGACAAGATGCCAGAAAGCCAGCCCTCCCAAAGGCTGCCCTGGGTGATGGAAGGTGGACAGGAAATGCCGAGGAGACAATGTTCCACCGCCATCCCTTATTCACTCCTCCCCATCTGCTCCACTAGCAGTCTGAGGTCTGGGGAAAACAGCCCCACCACACTGGGCCTTGTAGGGGTGGGATGGCTGCTGCCCTCAACAAGCTACTCCCTGCAGAGGGTATATGGGACATGCTGAAGACAGTATGTCCCAGAGATAGACCCAAACCCTGCTAGAGGTTAGGAGACCACAGGCCATAGGCCAATGCCTCATTGCCTAGCTGTGTATGGCCTAAGAATGACTTTTACATTTTTAAACAGTTGGAGAAAAAAAATCAAATAGGACTATTTCAAGACATGGGGAAAGGCGGGGAATGTGATCATTAGCGCCTGTCAGTTCACTAACACTCGGCCTTGCTGGTCTGCCGGGGCACTGACCGAGGGGCTTTCCAGCCAGGACAGCAGGGTCAGCAATGACCATGGGCTGTGTGGCTGAAAAGCCATGCTCCTCTGCCCAAGCCCTCACAAAAGAGGCCTGCCAGGGCCTGTTCTGCACCGCCTCTCGGCTCTGTCATACCGTGGGCTCTTATCTGGAGGTTGCCGAAGGCTGAGACCCAGCATCTCTAACCGGTTCCAGGGGACACCGAGAGTCAGGCAAAGGCAGGAAGGCTGAGGAAGCGCTGGACAGGCCTCTTCGCTCTAGGACTCAGCTGAGCTGCTATGCACCCCCATGAGCCAGGGAGGCTGAGGGCCAGGTGGAGCACACAGAGGGCGCCGGCACTGTGGACCTGCCACAGCCTTTCCAGGACGTCTAGCAGAAAACCTGATACAGCGCTGCACCGCATGGTCTGGCTGGCTGAGAGGGCCCAGCAGCTGTTCCTACGGCCCCTCCCTGGCACTCTATGCCAGTCTGCCTCCAAATGCCAGCGGCCAGCTTGCATGAAAGATGTCACGTAAAAAGTCCCTTCACTGTGCACAAGCAGTGGGAGCCTGAAATCACCAACGCTCCACACCCAGAAGGCTCTGCTTTCTTTTGCTCTAATCCTGTCTAGTATCGCCGTGGCACACTGGCACACTGTGGCACTTGGGGATACACTGGCTCCAGAGGGGCAGGGGAGTGGCTGAGGGCCACGTCGGGGCAAACTGAGCATCTCACCGTCTCTGGCACGTAGAAGATGCTCCGGATGTTGAGGGGCGCATCCGTCTTATAGTGCAGAGTGTAGCGGGGCTTATCATAGGCCTGGGTGATGTGGCGGTAGAACTGCTCATGCTGTGCCTCACTGAGCTCCTTGGGATCCATCATCCAGATGGCCTAAGAAGGGAGACCAATGGGGAGTCATCCCATTTAAAATGTCCTCCCATGGGCCGGGGATATAGCTCAGTGGCACAGCGCCTGCCTGGCTAGCATGAGGTTCTGAGGTTGAGTCCTGGTACCAAAAAATAAATTAATTAAATAAATAAAATAAAATAAAACGTCTTCCCAGTGGCTGCATGTAGTAAACTAGTAGAGCACATGCCCCTAGAGCGCCTCCTGGCACAGATGGGCGGGGTCCTAGGAGCAGACCCCCTCCTGCTAGGGTAAGGGCAGGGGGACACACAAAGGGTTCTTGGACAAGTGTTCCAGTATGGGGTTGCGGGGAGATGAGGAAGGGGTGGAGCTGAGGGTAACACATAATGACACTGTCTACTCCTGGGCAGGCTGAAGTACAAAATGGAACCCTTCATTCAGCAGAGGATCACTCAGCCATGACAAGGAACAAAGCACTGATATAAGCTAAAACACGGCTGAACCTTGAAGACATTAAGCTCAGTGAAAGAAGCCAGATCCCAAAGGCCATGTATTACACGAGCCTATCTATATGAAATATCCAAAGCAACAAAGAAAGTAGACTGTGGCTGCTGGGGCCAGGGAGGAGGGAGCAGGAGGCAGTGCCCGAGGACAAGGCTGCTTTATGGAGCAGTGGAAATGTTCTAACACCGGCTGTGGAGGAAGCGGCATAACCCAGAATGCACCGAACACTAGCGGACAATATACTGCTCTGTGAGGTGTGTGGCTCACACCTCATGACCCCCTCATGACCCTGTGTAGACTGGGTAGCTAGGGTCAGGGACCAAGCCCCCCCCCACCTTGTGTCACCTGTGCTGTTCCACCAACAAACACACGTCCTTGGTGGACTTACTACTGCTCAAGCCCTGTAGGCAGCTCAGGGCCTCACCTGCAGGGTGTTAATACGTCTTCCATTGAGGTATAAGGGGAAGCTGACGAAGTTACTGTATTTTGTCACCACATCTGCAGAAGACAGAGACAACAGTGAAGACCTGAGTGTTCGAGGTGAGCACAAACCTGCCGGGAAGGGGTAGTTCGTGCTGTGTCATTTCACAGGTGCAGGACTAAGGGGCAGCAAAGACGCCTGTGTTTCCCAGGTCACACGGTGGGTAGCAGCAGAACTTGAAGGAGAAGCTGACCTTTTGGAGCCAGATCCACCACGAGGCTGTGAGGCCCTCTGGAGACAGAGGACTGGGCCCAATGGGCTAATGCTGTGTCCAGGAAGTGCTCAGCAATCTTAACAAACTCCCAAGGAGATTCAGAAAGAGACACGGCCCACAGAACTTGCCTCCCTTCGGCTCTCAGGACCATCTGAGGTCAGAAACTCCAACAGGCAGGTACAGGAAGCCCCGTAGGACAAACTTCACCAAAAGCACCATTAACAAGACCAAAGGCAGCGTCTTGTATGCCGCAAGCCTTTCCTTCAAGGTCCCCAGCACAGAGCCAGTGGGGTCGCTTCCTCCACTGACCCATGGGCCAAGCCCTGAAGTTTGGCCCTGCTCAACCGTGCCGACATGCTGCTCATGCAGGTGGAGCCTGGTGAACACCCTTGTGCCTACCCTTCCAGGGCCCAGCTACCTCACCTCGAACCCGGGCCTCGTTGGCGAACTCTCTGCAGTCTGGCTTGAGGTGGATGACAATTTTGGTCCCAGTTCTAACGCCTGAAGCTTCAGCGATTTCAAACACTCCAGAGCTAATACACAAAAGAAAGAACCAGCCAGTTCCACACGTCACTAGCTAGAGACTTTTGTATGGTAAATCCAGTCCTACTGGAATTTTCTCAAGGCACCATGCAAAGAGGGCATGCCCGGGGCGGACCCCGGCAGAGCCTCTCTGACCACCATGGACATCAGGGACAAGGACCACTGGCTGCAGCATCGTGTGTGAGTCCCCCAGCTACCTCGCGAGTCTCCCTCTAAAACCTCCAAGGCATGTGTGACTCAACAGATCCACAGCATTGGGGCCTGGGCCAGCTCATATGGGCACCAGATGCCTGGGGGAGAAAAGGCTACCTGCTATGTTGTTTCTGAGTCTGGCAGAGGCCAGGCTGAGGGGAGCAGAGAGCCTCTCAGAAGTGAAGGGACAGGGGATGTCCCAGGTAGAGCCTTGCGGACACCCAGCCATGTCCACACTGAGCACTACTTTCATGGAATTCATGGAGCCTCAGTCTGGAC
Organism: Chinchilla lanigera; assembly: GCF_000276665.1. Taxonomy (NCBI): domain Eukaryota; kingdom Metazoa; phylum Chordata; class Mammalia; order Rodentia; family Chinchillidae; genus Chinchilla; species Chinchilla lanigera. Next base: position 13,718,908 of record NW_004955442.1, on the reverse strand, counting down.
TGGGGCAAGTGCAAGTTGCACCACGGACGAACCACTGCCCTTGCAGTGCAGTCAGTGGCATATAATTCAAAAATGAAATTTTGGGGCCAAGGAAAACTCCTTAAATTTGGCTGAGGTACCACTGTCCTCAAGTATCTTCTGATGTTGTTTCAGAATATCCACCTAATCACCAGATAAGACTTCGTCTCCAAGTATCTCAGAGAGGACTCTGGCCTGGCCAGACAGACAGGTGACAAGGCCACTCGATCCCTGGAGATGCCCCAGGCAGACGTGCCCCTCTCAGCCCAGCCAGGTGGCTGTAGAGGAGCTCCGTGGCACAGAGGCTGGAGGAGGTGGCTCAGCCGGGCACCACGGGAAAGGCCACCCCAATCACACGGAGGAGCTCAGCCTGGACAGGCCAGCACTGCAGAGTGAGGACTGGAGAGAGCTCTGGGCTTTCAGGACCTCAAAGGAATTCCTTCCCCAACGAACATCCCAGAACATGCCTATTTGCATCTCCTGTTTCCACAGTTTGTGGTAACTGCCAATTTGCACATCATGTAATACTTGACTCCAATATCCCCAGGGACAGGAGCACTCCCTGTGTGAGATGGGCCTGGTCCTCACTTACTCACCCATCTGAAAGCCACTGGTAGCCGGGGCTCCCTGGAGCTGCGGAGCGGGAATAGACCTCCACTCTATCAGCCACCATGAAGGCTGAGTAGAAACCCACTCCAAACTGGCCAATGATCTTGCTGCTGGCCTCCGCCTGGTCCTGTAGTGCTTCCAGAAAGGCCTGTGGTGGCAAAGACTGCTCAGGAGGAGGCTGCTCTCTTCTGCACTGGAGCCGGCATATGTGACATCTAAGCACGGTCCTCCAGCACATGCCAGGACCCTGGTTAATTCTGAAACAATGACACTGACCCCTCCACACACCACTTTATACATAAAGAACTAAGTGATGCTAGGCCTAGTGGCACATGACTATAGTTCCAACACTCAGGAGGCTGAGGCAGGAGAATCACCACAAGTTCAAGGCCAGCCTGGGTTACAATAGTGAGTTCAAGGCCAGCCTACACTATAAAGGAAAACCCTGTCTCAAAAAAAAAGAAAGAAAGAAAGAAGTAAGCACCTTCTCCAGAGCATCTGTGTCAAGTTCATGCAGGGTGGGAAAGTGCCAAATGACTTTACAGAAAAGCAAGGAGGTGGTATGGAGCGTTCTAGACTCAGACAACAGGGACCCTATGCACTGTGCTTTATAGCTCTGGACAGAGTGCTCACTTCAGCCCTTTCATGTATAAAATGTACACACTGTCCAAAACTACTAGAGGTTCCTGTGACACTAAAGGGAAACAAGGCCATAAGCATCCCCACGGTGCACCCCTCCTGGAACTCACCTGGTCAAGTCCTTACTCTATCTGGTTCCCAGGGCTACCCTACAGGAGACATGCTGGGCCCGTGCTTACCTTTGACCCTGACCTGGCGATCGTGCCTAGGTTGGATACCAGCTCCTCCTGTGTCATTCCAATGCCGGTATCCTGAGGAGAGAGACACTAAATGTTAAGCATAGTTCTGGGAACTGGGGTGAGGGCTACAGTCAATGCCTGCAGGCCAGGGAGCTCCTCTACCCTCCTGGGTTCAGAGGGGCACGTCTGCCTGGGGCCTCTGCAGGGATCGGGTGGCCTTGTCACCCGTTCCTGTCTGGCCAGGCCAGAATCCTCTCTGAGATACTTAGAGATGACATCTGTCTGACAGGGTGATTAGGTGGACACAGGTGGCTTCCCTGATATTGGCCAGATGGGCCAGCAAGCACACCCCACGCTCATCAGAAAAGCCCAAGGCCAGGCATGTGAGCCACAATACCTCATAGGAAATTGGAATGGGTAGAAGTAATCGACACTAAACCAACCCTGGAGCTGGGTGTGGTTCAGTGGTACAGCATGTGTTTACTAGCACATAGCAGGACCTGGGTTCCATTCTAGGACCAAAAATAATGAATAAAAGTCAATCCCGAGAAGATACTAAGTCAGCAACTCAGAGGAAAATGTGTAACACTTGTTACGGAGGAGAGGCTCTGTCTACACACCCTGCTCAGCTCTGCTTCCTTCCTTGGTCGTTGTCCTGGCAGGTGCAAGGACTACAGTTCCTTGGGAGAAGGAGGTAGAGAGACACCTGTTGCCCTCACCACTGCTCTCCCAGAACAGCTGCAGCGCCCACTGGGGGTGCAGCTCTTTCCCTCCCACAGCAGGTTGCTGTGCTCTCAATGCTAGGGTCTGCCAGGTGATGGTGTCGTGAGTTATTGTCAGGACACCACTGTTTGGGAAGTGATCAGGTCATGAGTTATTGTCCTCAGGAATAGGATTAGTGAGTACCATTAAAAAAGAGGCCTCCAAAGCCGGGCGTGGTGGCGCATGCCTGTAATCCCAGCACTCGGGAGGCTGAGGCAGGAGGATCGTTGTGAGTTTGAGACCAGCCTGGGCTACAAGGTGAGCTCAAGGCTAGCCTGAACTGCACAGTGAGACCCTGTCTCAAAAAGACCAAAAAAAAAAAAAAAAAGGCCTCCAAGCAGGGCATGGTGAGACACACTTGTAATTCCAGCCCTTGGCAGTCAGATGCAGGAGGATCGCCTCAACTCTGAGGCCAGGCTGGGCTACATGATGAGTTTAAGGACAGCCTGAACTACATAGTGAGACCCTGTCTCAATCCCTCATCCCCTCAAGAAAAGAGGTAAGAAAAGCTCTCCAGAGAGCTTGTCTGTCCCTTCAGCTAGCTAAAGACACACAGAAAGACACCACATCTACTAGCAACTTGACTGTGAATTTCCTAATTTACAGAACTAGGATGAACAACTATTGTTTATAAATTACCCAGCCTGCTGGGTATGGTGGTGCACACCTGTAATCCAAGCACTTGGGAGGCTGAGGCAGGAAGATTACTTCAAATTCAAGGCCAGCCTGGGCTACATAGTGAATTCAAGGATAGCCTGAACTACATAATGAGACCCTGTTTCAAACAAACAAACAAACAAACAAACAAACAAACAAAGCAAAACAAAACAAAATTACCCAGTCTAAGATATGCTGTAATAGCATCCCAAACAAATTAAGACACAGGCTGAGGTGCCTGTGAAAACTCAAGGGATGCTATTTCTGCTTCAAAGTCCGGATGGTTCCCACTTAAGAGTTTCCCTGCCTAAGTGCACCTAGCTTGCCCTTGCTATGCCATGCAGCATGCCCTAAACAGAGCAGTTTGCCACCAAGCTGCCATCAGCTTCTGAACTGGGTAAAAAGAACGCAGAACAGTTTCTACCTGGTTCTAGGAGGCTATTTCTAAATGTTTTATCCTTAGGACAGCATGCAGAGAGACCTATGGCCCTGTGATCAACAAAGAACATACAGGCACAGTGCCAGACAAGAATTTCAACAATATTCAACCTATAACACAGGATGAGACACCAGGCAGACACCAAATCCCAAGACTGCCGTTACCATAGGGCACTCAGGCGTGTGCCACAGGCCCCAGGACCCCACAGGATGGGACACCAAGATGCCTCTAGTCAGTTCTCTCTGAGATACTGGCAGGAAGATCCCCAAATCTGCCCTGATATATTTACTGTGAACATGGAATAATTGCAAGTAAAGAACAGTTTAAAATTAGTTTCTAGAAGCTCCAGTAGAGCAATCAGTTAGTGCGTGATACTTGTATAAAATTAGTTTCTAGCTGGCACTAGTTATTAAATATAATTTACTTTTTTCTTTTTTTGATACAGGGTCTCATTATGTACTTCAGGCTGGCCTTGAACTCACTATGCAGCCAAGACCTCCTGTCTCAGCCTCCTGAGGGCTGGTACACACACACCCAGCTGAAACATAATTTACATTGAAACGTTCATTTCAATATACTAGAACTTTCAGCAAAATCCTAAGGGAAAGGTTCATGTTAGACTGGTGTAAAGAAAAACTGTATCTAATAATTCCTGTTTTCAATGCATTTTGTATTCTTCCCAAATTGAACTACAAACTCATTGCAATCCCAATGAAAATGTACAGGTTTTATAGAAAATGACAAGCTGATACTAAAAATTACACAATTCAGAGAACCTAGTCTTTTATCTCCCTAGTACTGGGAACTGAACCCAGGGAGCACTGAACTACATCCCCAGCCCTTACTTATTTAGAGATAGAGTCTTGCTAAATTTCTCAGATGGCCTTAAACTTGTGATCCTCCTGCCTGAGTCTCCTGAGTAGCTAGGATTACAGGTGTGTACCACTATGTGTGGTTTGGAATATTCTGAAAAAGAACAAGGTTGGAGAATTTATATTACCTAATTTTAATACTTCCTATAAACCTACAATAGTAAAGTCTGACATAAGCATTTTAGGATAGATAGAGTATACAAATCGAAGAAACAAATCTTCCCAGACAAGAGTCACAGGGGACATGCCACTTGATTTCTGACCAGGTCTCAAAACAATGCAGTGGGAATGGAAGTCTTTAAGCAGATGCTACTAGAGCCACATGAACAAAATCAGTCTCAACCTTGACCTCACATTTTATACAAAAATTTGCTTGAAATTTGCACAGATCTAATTGTAGGAGCTGAAGGTATGAAACTTTTAGAAGAGTCAGGTACGGTGGCGCACTCCTGTAATCCTAGCTATTCTGAAGACTGAAGCAAGAGGATTGCAAGTTCAAGTCTTGCCTATGAAACTTAATGGGATCCTATCTCAAAATAAAAAATAGCAAAAGGGCTGGGGGATGTAGCTCAGTGGCAGAATGTCCCTATGTTTGATGCTTGTTTTGAGTTTGTAGTACCCAAACGAACAAACCTCAAAAACCCTTCTAAAAGAAAACATGGGAGAAAAATCTGACTTTATAGGAGGTAAAAATTTCTTAGATCACTAAAAGCATGAAGCATAAAAGTGGTAACTTGATTTCCTTCACGTTAGGGGTATAACTCCGTGATACCATACTTGCCTAACATGCAAGAAGGCCCGGGATCCATCCCTAGCAACACACACACACACACACACACACACACACACACAGTTACAAAATTCTTTTTTTTGGGCAGGGTCTTCCTATGCAGTTCAGGCTGGCCTTGAGCTCACTTTTTAGCCCAGGCTGTTCTCGAACTTGCAATGATCCTCCTGCCTCAGCCTCCCGAGTGCTGGGATTACATGCATCCACCACCATGCCCAGCTCAAAACTCTCAAAAATTAAAAAATTTAAGAGGCTCGCGGATGTAGCTCAGTGGAGCTGTTGCCTAGCATGTACAAGGCCCTGGGTTTGATCCTATGCACAGGAAAAATAAGAAACAAAACTACAACAAGCAATAAACAATAACAATTATGATGACAAAAAGTCTTTTGCTCCTTGAAAGATAGCACTAAGATAATAAAAAGATAAGCCAACACGTGATTTTAAGTTTACTTCTCTTCTGCCTCCCAGTTTCCAAATTTCCTATGACAGGCAAGTACTAATTTACAGTAAATTAGAACACAAGTCTCGGAACAGGAAAGATGGTCAGCCCCACCTGAGCCGGACAGAAACAGAACACTGTGTGAACTCCCTATGTCAGTGTGTGAGTCAGAACCACTGCTCCCCGTTCTCTGCTCCTCTGCAGCCAGGACTTTTGCCATACACCTGAGCACTGAGAAGAAGTACCTGGATTGTGATGGTTCCTTTCTCAGTGTCAGTCTGCAGATGAATCTCCATTTCTGGCAACGTTTGGCCATCAGATACCAGTTTATGGCGCAGTTTTTCCAGGGCATCACTGGCATTGGAGATGAGCTCCCGTATGAATACCTAGGAACACAAGTAGAGGAAGGAGGGTGAAGGACTCTGTGGATGTGGCTGACTGGCTGTGTTTCAACAGCTAGAAGTCAGAGATCCACCAAGGAATACTCGGTCTTCAGACACAGACCCCCACGGCAGTCAGCTCCCCTGGGCAGGCCACACCACCGCTAAAGGGGGAGGGCTCGCCACTTTTCCTTTCAGGATATTCAGTCAAGCCTAAAGCTATGGGCCCACCTGTTATAAACTTAAGAAGAATCCCAGAGGGAGCTGTTTCTTTCCCAATTCTTGCACAGAGATGAACACTGCCCTCCTCCCCAATCTCTTTCCTACTCCAAGAAAAAAGATTCACCGCTTCATTTCATCTAGTGCAGGTGATCAAATATCAGAGCCTCCACCTTCCACAGGAAAGGTGGCCACAGCCCCTACAGTCCTTTCTGGGTCTAAAAGGCAATTTCATCTCACACAGAGCTCCCACTCAAGTGCCATAGCTCATGGGGCAGACTGGCAGGTGGGTGACCAGACAGAACAAGACCTGGACACACATTCTAAAACGCCCCTTTGAATTTGCTAATATTATACTCCACCTTTCTTCAAAATCTTCTTAGCAGCCCAGCAGTCCTCAGTATGGAACTAACTCACAGCTTATGTGATCTTCACTACTTTTTCCAAGTCCTGTAACCACTAAATGAGCTTTAACTCCCTCTAGGCCCCACACAGAACAGGGCTGTCTTCTTCCTCAACTGCCGACTCCTTCCATACCAGGTGAAGAGGCAAACACCGGGGCCCCGAGCACTCTGAAAGCAGAACCCCACGACAGTGTCTGGGGGATTTAAAAATCAGCAAAATTCAATTAACTTCCAGAATCAATCTGGCTCAAAGAATCATCTGGATACACTTACTCATGAAACCAAAACAGATTTTGGAAAAATATTCTCACTAGCAGATTAAAATCAAGGCCTGTCCACAGCCTAACGCATTTTCACAGCTAGTACAGGACCCACTCTTTCCCTAGGACGGCTGAAAGCAGTTCTGCCAGAACACTCGCTAGCCTTGGGAGTTGTAAACATGCACACTACCTCTTTCTCTGAGTACAAGGAACAAGCCACAATGTCCAACAGCTTCTTTGTCTCTGCCTGGAACTCATGTTTGGAGATAGAACCTAGTAATGAATCACAGATACAACCAATAAAATTTCAGTTCTATACTTGTGGAAGAATATGCTACATACTATTCAATAGGAGGTTTAAGGGTCTGCATTTTAAACATCTATAAAGAGCAAACAAAGAGAAAAGTTGACAGGAACAAAGTTTCTTAGATGAGGAGGGCTCAGGAGCAGAACACTGCGCGGCTCCTTTCTCAGCAGAGGCAAAATGACCCTCTAGTAGACCTCAGTTCTCATGAGCTCACGCAGGCCTGTCTTAACAACCAGGTCCCATGTTTTTTTTTTAAAGGTAATGTTCTAATAAATTATTTAAAAAGCGAAGTAAGAAAACCTCACTTTTCTTCTTAACACTTCTTTTCATCTCACTTAAAAGGGAGAACGGAACCCCTTCGGGCCTGGCTCAGGACTCTGCCTTTCCACAGTGCAGAACACAGTCCTGCCAAGTGGGGCCGATGCTCATTTCCTGTCCAGCTTTCCTGATTACTAGCAGATGTGCCATGTCCTGCTATGGCCTGCCAACGGGCAAATTCCTGAGTTACCACCAGAGGGAGTCAGATGCAGCCAGAGAAAACCAGAAGTTCCGAACTGGCAGGGAAATGGATACTGTAATCTGGGACAACCCAGACCTGAGTGCTATGAGGTCGGGAGGTACTGCCTCTACCTTAAACCTGTCCCTTGAGAGCTGGCAGTGAACCAAGAAAGGCTACACAGATCGGCTCTGGCTGAGCACCTACCCTGCACCGCCTCTGTGCTGCTTATGATGGAGTGTAGGGTCTCCTCCTTCTTGTCCTCAGCAGCCTGCGTGCTATATGGCCGTCCTGCATAGAAGGTAGAAGCCAGCTGTTGCCAGCGGCTCCTGAACTGGACCGTGGACCTCTGAGGACACAGAATTGGCTTTCCTGAGAAGACAAATGTACAGAAAGGATGAGAACTAATATTCAGGAGCAAAATGTCCTAATTCATCCACATCTAGTCTGCAAAGCACAGACTAATGTGGATTTCTCTAACGCAGGCTGCTCAATAGAGGAATGAAAAGTGATAAACGTCACAGAGCTGCTACTGTTTTAATATGAGGTCTGGTAACATTCCCTTACACTTGTCAAGCATCAAGTAAGTGTGTCTTACCGAAAAGCAGCTAATCTTCTGTTCTACCTGGCAACCAGGAAGAGGATCACACTCATTTAGCATGACTTCCTGTACGGCCTCAAGAGCCCAGAAGCCTCCTAGGAGAGCACAGTGAGGGGAGATGTGGCTCAGCTGATGCGTGTCCCCAACTGCTGCCGTCTACACTCATCCTCAGCCTTTGGTGCCACAGCAACCAGCTGCTCAGACCCTGCTCTGTACCCTGCAGGCAGAACTGAGTCCTGGCACCACTTGCCAGCCCCACATGCCAGCAAGTCAGGGCCCTAGAGCTGCTCAGCAGATGTCCAGTGGGCATTGGTCTCAAGGATATGTAGTCATTCAGTAGGACTTTCCTTGTAGACAGTTAGACCTCAATAAACGCATAGTGCTCTTCCTTGCAAATCTGTAATGGATGGAAAGGAACAGTGCAGAATGACCAGAAAAAAAGGTTTTCAAAAATTTTTTTAAAAATTCAGTCTTTAAAAAAAAAAATTCAGTCTTTTTAAGACAGGGTTTCACTATGCAGTTTAGGCAGGCCTTGAACTTACTTTGTAGCTCAGGCTGGACTCGAACTTGCAGCAATCCTGCCTCAGCCTCCTGAGTGCTGGGATTACAGATGTGCACCACCATGCCCAACTAAGTAAGTTTTATTTTTTATTTATTTTTTGCAATTAGATTTTATTGGTACATTTTAGATATACACAATAATCACATTCATGATATAACTTGTTTTTTAATAAGCAGGTTCTAAAAACTAATATATCAACTTCTACATCCCCAAAAGATAATTTTTAAAAATCACCTACTCTTTTGGCTTACATTTGGACTTCTACATAACACAACCCTGAGCTGCTTGGCCACTGCCGTGAAGTATTATAGGACAGGTGAGCCCTGGAATAAAGATGTCAGAGGGGACCTGAGTTCAGTCTCTGCGAAGGGATAGCATCTACATTCAAGTTCTACTGATAGCGCTATGACTGCAGCACACACCACCCAGCCGCATGGCTGAAGAAACTTCCAGGAAGGAGGAGCACAGGCCAGCAACAGCTGGTAGGCTCTACCTCTTGTGAGTGCTGCAGGTGTTTGGCAGCCTCACGCCAGGTAGCCGTGTCTGGTCCTCTTACCGCTGGCTACTTGGCAGCTCCCTGTACATCACACTGCAAAGGCCAGGGCGGTCACCCCAGCGGTGGCACCGTCAGCGTCCCTCCCCTGTGCTGGCCATGTGGCTTCATTTGCTCTCCTGCCCTCCAGATACTACCCCCACCCAAGCCCTCGCTCCTCACACTGCAGTGAGATCAAAAGCTTGCCCATCAGTGCCCTGGCCTGTGATCCGTCCCTTCACCTCTGCATGGTCAGCCTCTGATACTAGTGTCACCTTACTTCCCAGAAGGCAGAGGTTCTATTCCTGACCACAAGCATGTCACCGTGACTAGCTCCAGGCTGGCATTCCAGCCCATCCATCCCGTAATCCTTGGATCCTACCTTGCCCTGCAGCAAGTGTGCATATGCCCCCTGTGCCCACACTGGGTGTTCACCACGCATGCTCCCTCTACCTCTCCTCACGCTCCTTCCACCACTGGGACAAGTGACACACAGAGGGTACTTCCTAAGTTCTTGCACATATGCCCAGGAACAGGAGACAACGCTGCAAGCCCACAGGAAAAGGCTGGCTCTCCATGCTAATGGGTCTCTCCCAGAGCCCAGCCATGTTGGTCCATTCTGTCATCAAAGATTTCCTCAGGGCCATTTGCCTCTTTCTGTCCCACCCCAATTCTGCCAGGAGGCCCTTTCCTTACTACTCATCTAGGGCCTCCAAAAGCCAAGGGGTCTATTCCTTCCCCTCCTTGCTCAGCTGAAAGCATCTCATCCTAAAAGGAAACCTTGTAATGTAACCCTCTGGGAACATAACTGAATGTAGACTCCATACAGGGAAATTTGTGAAGTTCTCACATATTTATTACTGAACTTGCCTCCTAGTACAGATCACAGAAATAAACAGAAGAATCAGATTCCCAATAAAACACACCCAGCCAGGTGTGGTGATGCACGCCTATAATCCCAGCATTTGGGAGTCTGAGGCAGGAGGATTGCCGTGAGTTTGAGGCCAGCCTGGGCCACATAGTGAGCTCATGACCAACCTGAACTATATGGCAAGACCCTGTCTCAAAAAAAAAAAAAAGGACTAAGCAAGGAATATAGGAACACAAAACAAGAAAATAACGGCGAAGTTTCATAACTATCTGGACACCATAACTACCTTGAAAGAAGAACTAACCTAAGCAACTTTAGACAATGGTGTTTTGACTACACACTGTAACACTAACCTCAAACGCTGCATCCAACGGGTGTATGAGGGCTGTCAATCTGTGCATCAACATGAGTCAGCAAGCCTGAAGCTGCTGTCAGTATACAGGAAGATCCAGCAAGGAAATCCAGGTGGTGAATGAGGCTAGCTCCTCACCGCTGGGAGGAATTACACACAGGGACAGGGCGCTGGCATATATACCTGGCAGTGCTGCGTTGCCAGTGGGGGCACCATATGAACTTCGCACCTCTACTCTATATAGACTGGATACCAATATGGAAAAGTGTGTGAAAACCAATATGGAAGTGTGTGACTCTGTGGGTGAGCACACATACACATCCTACCAGGCTCTAGTGCCTGACACGGCTAAGAGTGATGACACCCAGAAGCAACAGGCACAACCAGGTAAGTGTGAGCAGCCCGGAACTGCTTCAGTCAGTCCTCGAAGGTCCACCCATGCCAGGAAGTCCCTTGGTCCCAGGGAAGCTGGGACAGCTGGCCACCCTATCCTTTTCCAGTAAAGGAACAAGGGCTCTTTAGAGGATGTACAAGATGAGCCTGAGCATTATGTGGTGAGAAGATAATGCTGGACTCAGAGATGACGGGGACGGGGCAAGGAAGGGTAGCCAGCAGCCCCACTTGAAGGGACTCCCAGCAGCACAGCCTGGGACAATCTGGGCAAAAAGATAAAATGATAGCAATGGATTAGAAACTGTAAATCAGCAGCTGGAAATGGCAGTGTTACCTTATAAGCCTAGCATTCTGGGAGGCTGAGCCAGGAAGATTGAAAGTCCAACCCCCGCCTGGGCAACTTAGTGAGAGACTGTTCAAAATAAAACAATTTAAAAGGGGGGCTGGGGATTTAGCTCAGAGGCACAGCGCCTGCCTGGCAAGTGCAAGGTTGTGAGTTTGGTTCCCGGTATTGGAAATCCCCCCACCAAAAAAAAAAATTTAAAAGGACTAGAGGATGTAGTTCAATGCAAAGTTAATCTCTGAACCATAATAAAACAAATATGAAGAACCTCAGAAAAAAAAAATTTTTTTTTTTTTGTACCAAGGATCAAATTCAGGACCTTGTGCTTGCCAGGCAGAGGCTTATGCCACTGAGCTATATCCCCAACCCCACAGTAAATAAATAAAACAGCCAGGTGTGATGGCACAGGCCTATAATCCCAGCACTCGGGAGGCTGAGGCAGGAGAATCATGAGTTTGAGACCAGCCTGGTCTACAAAGTGAGTTCAAGCCAACCTGAACTGCACAATAAAGCCCTGTCTCAAAAAAAAAAAAAAAAAAGACAAAAATAAATAAATAAATAAATAAAAGAGATAAATTACAACCCAGCAAACAAAATATTAGTCCACACTTCAGTAAACAGAGAAGAATGGGCAGTTTTTCCTCAAGTTTGAACATGAATACATGTAAAGGAACAATGGAAAAAATGACCATCAGGAATATACCACAGTCATAATTACAGCAAGTACATAAGTCATTAGTGGATGTTCGGCACAGAATGTTTACATAATCTTAAAATACTCCCTTCACATACAAGATACTTCCTGCAAAGAGAAAAGTAGCAACGCTGCAGTGGAGAAAGAGGCTCGCACTGAACAGGTAGGTGACTAGTGTCATCAGGTGAGACGTGCCAGCGTCATGTGAGGACACAGCCTCCCTTCTGCTGTCTTCCTGACCAAACTGCACCTCTGTCTCATCACAGGACAACAGTGGACAAACCCATATTCATAGACATCCTAGAATAAATAAAATAAATGGCTAGAACTCTTCTCAAGTGTTACGGTCCTGGAACACACACAGACTGAGGAGTGCTCACAGACGAGATACAACCAGGATCACCTAACACAAGGCAAGCTGGGAGGGTGTGTTATTTTGTAACAAGTTGGTACATATGAAATTATTTCAAGACTAAAACTTTCAAAAAAATGTTTTGTACTGTACTTGTGCCAGTTCACTCATGCACAGATATACATCTATACATCTAGAAGCGGAATCACTGGGTTAGAGATTATGCATTTTATGTTGGGGTCGATGCTGCCATGGCACCCCACCCCCACAATATACTCGAGTGAGCATCACTTCATACTCCTGCCAAGATGGCGGTGTTGCCTACCCATCAGGTAAAATTTAATTGTACATTTACATTTCTCTATATTTTGAACACAATCGCCGGGCATGGTGGCTTACACTTGTAATCCCAGCACTTGGGAGGCTGAGACAGGAAGACTGTTGTGAGTTCGAGACCAGCCTGGGCTACAAAGTGAGCTCAAGACCAGCCTGAACTGCACAGTGAGACTCTGTCTCAAAAAGAAAAAAAAATGTAATATGAACATAATCAGCACTTTCCCATTATTTATTTGTGTATTTATTTATGTTAAAAGTTCTAGGGATGGAGAACTCAGGGCCGCAGGCATAGTAGGAAAGCACTGTACCACTGAGTTACACCCCTGAGCCCCTACTTTTTTTTTTGAGACAGGTTCTCACACTAAGTAGTGTGGGCTGGCCCTGAACTCACTTATGTAGCCTAGCCTGGCCTTGAACTCACAGTAATCCTCCTGCCTCAGCCTCTGGAGTGCTGGGACTACACTTGTGCACCACTATGCCTGGCTGCTCCTCCACATTTTGCAGGGCATTTTTTTTTTTTTTGGTCCTTTTGAGATAGGATTTCACTACACAGTTCAGGCTGGCCTTAAACTCACTTTGTAGCCCAGACTGGCTTCGAAGCACAGCAGTCCTCCTTCCTCAGGCTCCCAGAGTGCTGGGATTACAGGTGTGTGCCACCACACCCTGCCTGTCCCTCCATTTTAAAGCATCTCCTATTTCATTTTTTGTTCATGATCTGTCGATATCCTCTGATGATTTTTCTACTATATTTTAAATCTTTTTCTTACTGATTTGCAAGTTTTTAAAAATATATTAAGGTCTTTTTTACTTTAAGAATAAACACAAGTCCCCATGTTTTATTTTTCCTAGTAATCTCCCTTATTAGTTATTTTGAATGGATTTAACATGTTGTTTATAATGGAGTAGATATAAGCCCTCATTGTTGGAGAAAGGGAAAAAGAAGCAATCCATACTCCTACCTGGAACTTTAAGACTCTTCCATCATAATTCAAGATTAGATTAATCAATAGCATTATTTATGCAGTTTGGTTTTTTTTTTTTTTGTCTTTTTGAGACAGGGTCTTGCTATGCAGTTCAGGTTGGCCTTGAGTTCACTTTGTAGCCCAGGCTGGTCTTGAACTCACAACAATCCTCCTGCCTCAGCCTCCCAAGTGCTAGGATTACAGGCGTGTACTACCAAGCCTGGCTAATCAATAGCATTATTAAAAGCAGATATGATTTCAAGTTAGCTGAATTTTCTATAGTAACATCAAGGATAAACCAATACGGTTGGGCCTGCTGGCATATGCCTATAATCCCACCACTCGAGAGGCTGAGGCAGGAGGATTTACCCAAGTTCAAGGCCAGCTATGGCTACACAGTGAGTTTGATACCAATCTGAACTATATGGCAAGACCCTGTCTCAAAAAACCAAACCAAACCAAAACAACCCCAATAAAAGCAGGGCATTATGCTGTACACCTATAAATCCAGGCTATATGAGAGGCAAAGGCAGGAGGATAATACATTCAAGCCTAGCCAAGGCAACTTAGTGACTTAGCAAGATCCTGTCTTAAAAAATAAAAAAGAGCTGGAGATATAGCTCAGTGTTAAGGCCATGGGTTCAATCCCCAACAACCACTACCCACAAACACATAAAAAAACAGACCAATAAAAGCAAGGTTTTGTGGTATGCTTATAATGCCAGCTACTTGTAAAGGCTGAGGGCACACAATCACAAGTGAGCTGCCAGCAGGGACAACTTAGTGGGATCCTGTCTCAAAATAAAAAGGGTTAGGGGCGTAGTTCAGTGGCAGAATGATCCTGAGTTCTATCCCTAGTACTGAAAGAAAGATAAACTAATAGTGCAATAAATCTGTCAGAACCAGACAGCACACGCACTATCTTGTCTTCATGTTTCCCCACACCCTAAAGGAAAAGCCACAAACCTCAATGTCAGGCCACAATACCTCATGTTAGAGTATCAAGTGGCTTGGGGTTGTACAAAATGGGATGCACTGAATATCTGAATGTGCTATTACATATACCCATGTACACGCTCACACATGAAGATACTTACATGTGCACACACTCTCTCACCCAGCCAGCACTCATGCTGCTGTGACCACATCCTCCTTTCCAGGGGAACTACTTCAGGGCCCAGCCTAAAGCCTCTGATCCAAAGGCCTCATTGTCCCCATGCCATCCACAGTTATTTCTCCCTATTGTAAATTCACAGCACTTATTTTCTATGATGCTTATTTAAAATTGTGGCTACAGGCTGGCTTGTAGCATTTCTTCCACTCATTTTTTTTTCTTTTTTTTTTGGTCTTTTTGAGACAAGGTCTGGTTATACAGTTCAGGCTGGCCTTGAGCTCACTTTGTAGCCCAGGCTGACCTCGAACTCACAATGATCCCCCTGCCTCAGCCTCCTGAGTGCTGGGATTACAGGCATGCGTCACCACGCTCGGCTCCTTTTCCACTAATTTTTTTTTAAAGTATAATTTATGTCATCAAATTTGGACAAAGACAAACATATTTCTCAGTATTAAAAACTTGGAAAGCAACAACATCCACACTTCACAGTATGCCAGAGCATTTATTAAATAAGTAGTTCTTTTTCGAGGCATGGCATTTTTAATACAACTTCAACAACGTTGTCTCCCAGCTGAAGCACTCAGAAGGCCCACAGAATGGCTACTTGTGCTGTAGGGGCCTTTCAGACTGATTTGCAGGGGTGAAAAATGTGTCTGCCAGGTGAGATGGTACATGCCTGTAACCCAGCACTCAGAAGGCTGTGGCAAGAAGATCACTGAATTGAGGCCAGCCTAAGCGTACAGTGAGTTCAAAGCCAGCCTGAACTACATAGTTCCTGTCTCATAAAAAACAAAAAACATACAAAAAAAGAAAAATGTGGCTGCTCACTGGGGCCAACCAGAAGAAAGATCAGAGCGACAACAGAAGCTGGAAAATGAGGGAAGATTCCTGGAAGAGACAAAGGGAGACTCAAATTCTGCAAAAATAACTCTCCCAAGTACTGACTGATCCCTGAACCATGCCTATGTAGGTAAACTCTAAGCAACTCATCCAGGATGACAGAGTTAAGCTGCTGCCTGTGAGACAGTTTTCCTTTTGACCAACCAGGGTGACAGTCCATTTTAAAACAAAAGCAACTTGTAAGAATAATATGAGTCCAGAGACTTCACCCACAATATCCAAGATGCAATAGTTACCTGACTACACAGACATGGGAAAATAAGCCACCTGTTCAACAGAAGTGTCAATCCATAGACACTGATCTCCAAAATACCCAGGTGTTGGAATCTGCAAAACAAGGATCTTAAAACAGCCACTACAACGTTACAGGACATTAAAGCAAAATACACCAACGATGAAAAGTGGAAAAATACAGATATGCAAACTATAACAGAAGGATGCAAAAGAAATTCTAAATATAAAAGTACATGATGCTGGGTGCAGTGGTGCACTCTGGGAAGCTGAGGCAGGAGGACAGAAGTTCAAACCCAATTTGGGCAACTTCATAAGACCCTGTCTCAAAATAAAAAAGGACTTGGGATGCACTCAGTATGAAGGCTTTGGGTTCAATTTTCAGTACTACCCCCCCACCCCCCCAAAAAGCCGGGCATGGTGGCGCACTCCTGTAATCCCAGCACTTGGGAGGCTGAGGCAGGAGGATCGTTGTGAGTTCAAGGCCACCCTGGGCTACAAAGTGAGCTCAAGGCCAGCCTGAACTGTAGAGTGAGACCCTGTCTCAAAAAAAAAAAAAAAAAAAAAAAAGAAAGAAAGAAAGAAAAGAAAAAGACTAATATTCATAAAGAATACATCCAAAAATACATAAGAATAAGCCATCTATGGGAGGCTGAGGCAGGAGGACCACCATGAGTTTGAGGTCAGCCTAGGTTACATAGTGAGTTTGAGGCCAGTCTGAACTACTTGGCGAGATCCTGTCTCAATAATACAAAACAAAACAAAAAATAAAAGAAAAGGAAAAAAGCCAATTAGTCCAAAGACAACACTTTGGCAAAAGAACAGTATTTTTTTTTTTAATTATAAAGAACAGCATTTAGAGAAAAGGAAACAAATAGCAAACAATTCATGGAAGTAAGACACTCAAGTTTGTTAGTAATCAATTAAAAAGTAATTTAAAATCATAACTGAAACATCTTGTCATAACATCACACTGACAAACATTTAAACAATCTGATAGCACCAAGTATCAGCAAGCAGGTGAGATGCTGAGAACTCTTACACAAGGAACAATGTAAATCAGAACCTACTTTGGAGCTGGACGTGGGGGCCCACACTTGTAATCCCAGCACTTGTGAGGCCTGAGGCAGGAGAATCACTGCAAATTTGAGGCCATGCCAAACTACACAATGAGACCCTGTCTCAAAAACCAAAACCAAAACCAAAAAAACCTACTTTGGAAAAGTCACAATCACTTAGTAAAAATGTAAACAAACGTAGCCATTCCTCTCCAAGTTACATGTCCTAAAGAAATGCGTGCATTTATGAGGCAGGGGGTGTGCACAATCAAGTTCAGACCCTCTGTAACAACAGGACAGAACAACCAGCTGTAGGACATAAAAAAAATGGAACAGTGATAGAACAATAACAGGGATGAATCTTACAAACACTGTTTCACTGAACTGTACACCTATTTTAATGCATATTCTGAGGTAGTCGCTCATAATGAAACAAACATATATAGCTGGGTATGGTGGCACATGCCTGTAATCCCAGCACTTGGGAGGCTCAGGCAGGAGGATAGTTGTGAGTTCGAGATCAGCCTGGGCTACAAAGTGAGCTCAAAGCCAGCCTGAACTGCATGGCGAGACCTAGTCTCAAAAAGATTAAAACGAAAAAAAGAAACGAACATATATAAAATACCATCTAATGCATAATTACTCCCAAAGAGAGGAGATGTGAACCACACTGTGCTCCATCAGAAAAGGTCGGAGTCTGTCAGAACAGTCTGGTTGCTCTGCACACTTAGACTCATCTTTCCAAGACTGGTGAGTATTAGATGGTATTTTATGTATGTTTGTTTCACTATGAGGGATTACCTAAGAAAATGCACCAAGACTAAAGAAGAAATGAAAGTTTATTAATACAATGGAGTAAATAAACCAGTGAAAACTAATGAATAGCAGAGATAAGCTAAAAAACAGCCAGGTGTGGTGTGCACGCCTATAATCCCAGCACTTGGGAGGCTGAGGCAGGAGGATCATTGTGTGAGCTGGAGACCAGCCTAGGCTACAAAGTGAGCTCAAGGCCAGCCTGAACTGCATAGCGAGACTCTGTTTCAAAAAGACAAAAAAAAAAAAGCCAAAAAAAAAGCTAAAAAACAATGTTGATCAAAAGCAAGTCACATGCTGTGGGTGTGGTGGTGCATGTCTGTAATCCCAGCACTCTGGAGGCTGAGGCAGGAGGATCACCATGAACTGAGGCCAGCATGGGCTACATAAGTAAGTTCAAGGTCAGTCTGGACCACACAGTGAGGTCACAGCAGAATATACATAGGTATGATCTCAAGAAACTGTTTATGCAGGGTATACAGCTCAGTAGCACAAGCACCTGCCTGGCAAGCCCAAGGTCCTGAGTTCGATGCCGGTACCAAAAAAAACAAAAACAAACAAACAAAAAAACCTGTTTATATACTAGTATGCATGTACAGTATTTACAAACATGCAGAAATACAAGGAAAAGCAAGAAAAATATAAAATTCAGGCTTGCAGTCAGCTCTGAGCAAGAGAAGGGGATGCACCAGGAAAACTGGAAGGGCTGGTGTCTGAGGGACAGCAGTGAGATCAGGACCAGGAAGGACTGGTGTCTTAGGGACAGCAGTGAGATCAGTTATTCACTGCACCATGTCCTTCCATCTCTTGAATTCTGTAATATGCGTATCAATAACCTACCTACAAAATAGCCTACTTACAAAACTACAGAAGTTAATACTTACAACAACCACTTAAAAATTTTTCCAGAAGCTAGGCACTGTGGCACATGCCTGTAATCCCAGCACTTGGGAGGTTGAGGCAGGACTGCCATGAGTTAGAGCCAGCCTGTGCTACACTTCAAAAGCAACCTGAACTACACAGTGAGACCCCATCTTAAAGAAAAAAAAAAAGGCCGGGCATGGTGGCACATATCTCTCAACACAGTGAGACCCTGTCTCACAAAACAAAACAAGAGCCAGGGATATAAGCCAGTGGCACAGCGCCTGCCTGGCAAGTGCAAGGTCTTGAGTTTGAGTCCCAGTACAAACAAATAAATAAATAAAACAAAACAACCCCCCCAAAAAACCCTGAAACTTTAAAAAATCAGCTTTATCGAGGTAAAATTCATGTACAGTTCATCCAACTAAAGTGTACAAGTCAGTGATCTTCAGTATATTCACAAATTTGTACAACTGTCCCTATTACCATATTCCACATTTACTTTCTCTAAAAAGAAGTCCCATATCCACTAGCATTCATTCCCTTTTCCCCTTCCTGCAGGTCTTGGGAACCATTAATCTACTTTCTGTTTCTATAGATTTGCCTCTTCTCACTGTTATATATAAACAGAACCACAGAACGCACAGGTCTTGTGTTGAACTTCTTTCACTTAACGTATTTATAAGGGCTATCCATGTTGTAGCATGGGGAGATGGTGCTTTGAGGCAAATGGGCCCTTCCATCTCCCTGGAGCTATCTTTGAATAAATCCTTTTTCCTTTTTACCAAAATAAGTGGTGTCCTTTGGGGCCAGGGATACAGCTCAGTGGCACAAGCACTTACCTGGCAAGTGCAAGATCCTGAGTTCAATTCCCAATACCAAAAAAAAGTAGTGTCCTTTGATTTGGTCTGCAGCTATCAAATGAACTTGAGCATATGAACCTAAGTGGCCAGTACCAGAAGGGTAAGTGAGCTGAGCTCACAAGTCATGCAGGAGGATTCCACAGAGAAGCAACATATCTTACACATGAAGCCAATCATATGCTACAATCTAGCAATACTTCCCCAAGAAGAAGAAATGGCTAAGATTTTTGGATTTCTTGTATGGCTGGATTCCGATAACCACATTCATTGTCCTCATCATATAAATCAAGTATATTCTTGGCTAAATTCATTTATCACTTAACCCATCCCATTTACTATCACACCTGCCATACAGGCAACAATGTTAAGGGCATCTGCAACATAGCAAACAAGAACAGGTTCTGTATGTTAGACTCAATAAATGGCCATGAAACATAGTCTTCCTATGGCTAGTACCCATGCAAAACAGGGTATCTTTCCTTCAGGGCAGGTTTTGTTTTGTTGTTTTGCATTTTAAGGCTTCTCCAGGACTTGGCTACCTTTAACTCAGGTTCAACCACTTGGCTACCTTTAACTCAGTTCAACCACTCACAATTCCCTAGAGGACCAGTTGTTTTTTTTTTTTTTTGGTCTTTTTTTTGAGCCAGGGTCTCGATATGCACTTCAGGCTGGCCTTGAGCTCACTTTGTAGCCCAGGCTGGCCTCAAACTCCCAAGGATCCTCCTGCTTCAGCCTCCCTCGTCCTGGGATTACAGGCGTGTGACACTACAGCTGGCTTCTGGTTTTGAAAAGACAAAATATCCAGTGTCAGAAGATACTATGGAATAGGGAGTTTGACTCCCTACTTAGTGGGACTATAAATTTTTTTAGGGGGGGACTATAAATTCATAAAGACATTTGGGCTCCAATTTGGCAAACGTCAGTTAATATTTCAAAAAGGCACAGGTTCTAAAACATCAATTCTAAGATTCTAAAAAAAACCCACACATGTTCATAAGGATTTAAGTACTCATTCTATGCAACACTGTAATAAAATAACCTGAAATAATCTCTATTGTGTCCAATAGAACGTTAAGCAAAAGATAATATATTCACTCGGGTGTAATGGCACAACCTCTGTAATCCCAGCACTTGGGAGACTGAGGCAGAAGGATCACTTCGAGTTCGAGGACACCCTGAGCTACATCAGTGAGTTCAAAGCCAGCCTAAACCACATAGCAAAACACTATCTCAAAAACAAAGCGAAACAAATAAACAAAGTCCATTCGTAACACAGAACTGTGTGCTGCCTATGGAAAGCCGCTGGACGCACGTGTACTGGAAGATGTCAAAGAATGCTTGGAGTGCTACCAAAATATTCGGGAGCACATGCACAGTTGACCTAGACCTTTTTGTGTAAAATTTTGCACATGTATATGTAAGTTTATGGAACTGAGTGTGCTGAGGCCCTGGTTTATCAACCCGTACTCCGTGGCTACTTTCGAGTGGAGAGTGGGCAAGCAAAGATTAAGGTCATTCTCCATGTGTCGTTGTATCTACCACTTTCAGGCTCTGAGAATGATCAGAGTCCACAATCCAGAGTAAACAGGCTCTCTGAGCGCAAACGGCACTGAACTGGAGCGCAGCTGTGGCCAAAGAGCCGGGAAACCGAGCAGCGAACGGCCCAGGAATTACGTAGGAGCACGGAGCACACTATCGCCAATCAGAGGCCCCGACAGGTAGGTGCCCTGCACGCCGCGACCTCCCGACTCCACTCTTCCAAGTGGAGGACGACACCTGTTCGTCCTGGTTCGTCCCGCGACCCACCCGTGTCCGGCGAAGAGAAAGTAGCAGGTAGAAGGCATCTGGGCGGAGGATGCTGCAACGCAGCGCCCCGCTCCGGGCCCGCAGCCGCGCGGGACCCAATGCCCATGCGACACATGCCCTGCCTGTCTAAAGAGCTCGGGGCCTCAGAAGGACGCCGGCCGCCCTCACCTCCCGACGCGGCCACCAGAAACGGAGGTCGCAGTGGAGGCCGAAGCCTGCGGCCCCACAGCAGCAGCGTTCGAAGCTCACGAGCCATGTCTCTGTCCCCCAGCGCCGCGCGCGAGGGTGGCTGGGTAGGGCCGGGAGGACCATTCTCGGGCGCGGCGCGGCGATGTTACGTCACGAGCGCACCGGGCTGCCCGGGGCGCTGCCTGCTGGGGTCGGGTCGGCCCTGAAACTGTCCGGGCTGGGAGTGGGACCTCGGTGACCTTGAATCGGGTTGTCAAGGGCGACGGTCTTTTGCTCCCAGCCTGAGAACCCCCGATCCGCGCCGCCAACTACACCTGGGCGTGTGCATCTTTCGAAATAGGGCCATGTTGATACATTCGTGGGGTGGGGGCGCGAAGAAGCAGTTACCTTTTCTGTGGCGTTTGAGTCCCAGGCACCGGCCTAGGCTGCTGGAAAACTTCTAAACGTAGGAGGCCAAAAGCTAAGGCGAATGACAAAAAAGAATCTACGTTTGACCTGTCTATACCAAAACGTGAATTCAGTAACCAACACCACCAGCAGAACTGGGCCTTGTGTTTATTAGGCGCCTCTTCTTTTTGGAAGTTAAGAGTCTGGTTGGAGATCCAGACCGTAACTCCTGTCTCCTAACATTTGGTCCTAACCCTCCAGGCACGTCTCACCATGGCCTGAGCCACAGAGCAGGACCCCGCTGGCTCTATTTAGACGGGTTCTCAGATGCTTCTGAGGCACAGTGAAGATTTGTGGCCATGACCGTTTTAAATGATTGTACAAAAATAAAGTTCCTTGAGGACTAACGCTGTAGCTTGGTGGTAGAGCACTAGCCTAGCATGCTGCAAGGCCCTGGTGTTCAATACATCACAAAACAAACGAATTTACTTGAGATTGTAAGGAGATGCTGCAAAGAGAAAGATCCAAGATAGTGCCCCCCACCGGCGGAGCGGGGGGGGGGTGGTGAGCCCGGACAGAGTTGGTTTGTTGGGAGAGGGTGTGTCCAGGAATGCTTGCAGTTTACAGGTGACAAGGATGATCCACGAGTTCCTGACTTAAATTAACAGAGAGGAAATGTAAAGGAGTACGCAGATTTAGATGGAAGAGCAGTCTTCTGGACGACTGTGGAAGGCTCCTGTTTGGTCCTGGCTTCACTGTGATCACCCCTCCGTCAGACACAGCCAGACCTCATTACCCTCTTCACTCAGCATCCCCCAAGGGTATCCCCTGAACTTTTTTTTTTTTTGGTCTTTTTTTTTGAGACAGGGTCTTGCTATGCAGTTCAGGCTGGACTTGAGCTCACTTTGTAGCCCAGGCTGGTCTCGAACTCACAACAATCCTCCTGCCTCAGCCTCCCAAGTGCTGGAATTACAGGCGTGTGCCACCAGGGCTAGCTCCCCTGAATTCTTACAGTCAATTCCAAACACTGTCTCAAGCCCACAGGCCCCACACCACCACTGGACCTGGGTTCCCTACCAGGATATCCCACAGCCATTTCCCAAGGAATTGAGAGGTGTCCATCTTCTATTTCATTCACTCAGGAAATCATCTATTAGAGCTGGGGCACTGTATATCTGGCTTGTAGAGCCTTTTCAGGACAGGGAAACGATATTTGGCAAAGGGAAAATCTGAGCTACTATTAAGGATGAGGGTGTGAAGAGGCAGGCTCTACAGAGGAGAAACTTCTCAGGTTTCTGACTACCTTGGGCCCTCCTGTAGTTTCTGGTTTGAGGTTTCTGGAAACCTCCTGGTTTCCTTGCTCAGGAAACCAAAAATTTGGAACTCAAGCATCTCTCAAGGGTTGGGGACAGTGAGAAATGCCTCCCAGAAATCTGAAGGCCAGCTGCAGTCTAGTCCCTGTGGTTCAGTCCTTCCTGATGACACTAATCCGGGCTGCCTAAAATCTGACAAATGCCTCTTGCTTGACATATGACCCTTCCCTGGCCCTATTCAATCTCCAAGCATGGAGAGCATGGCAACAGTGTTACTGCCTAGTCCCCAAGTACTCTTTGCTTTCCCATCCCCACTCTAAAAAGGAGCACAACAATCCTCCTCTTCTCAGTGACCCACGCCTATGCCAAGGTCAGACGAGTCCCGGGCAGGGTCAGAGGTGACAATGGAGGAATCCTGGCAGCAGGAAGCTTGGCTGGTGGGAAACAGAGAAAGGACCCACAGCAGCAATGTAGGAACACATTTCTCAGCTAGCTTCACAGACTCTGCACAGGCTCCTAAGGGCCTGTGGATGTGGCTTCTCACTCTAGCTTGGAACATCTCATAAACATCCACTACCAGCCAGGCATGGTGGTGTACCCCTGCCTGTAATCCCAACACACTGGGTGGCTGAGGCAGGAGGATTGCAAATTTGAGCCCAGCCTGGGTAACTTAGGGAAGACTGTCTCAAAATTTAAAAAGGGCTGGAGATGCAGTCAGACAGGGTCTATGTCTATGTCATCCAGGCTGGCCTCAAACTCATGGTGATCCTCCTGCCTCAGTCTCCCAAGTGCTGGGATTATAGGTGTGTGCCACTACACCCAGCTCCCATACACATTTTAAAAAGTAGTTTGCAAGAGGTTCCTTGCTGTGTACCCAGGGTCCTGGCATGCAAGATCAGAAACTTTAAAGCCCATAGCAGTTTCAACCTTCTTGCAGGCACCGGGCAGAGGGCAGACTAGGGCCACTACACTAGAAGCTTGATGCTATGGATACCAAGTTGACAAACATTAGACTAACATTCTTTTTTCTCCAATGCCAGTTAATCAACAGTGGGCCAAAGAGGCATGCTGATTCCAAAGCCTATGTAAAGGGCAGGCCTCATGGCACAACGGTAGCGCATCTGACTCCAGAGCCTACTCAAGGACTGTTACTGCTTACTGTCTATGTAGTTAGTGCCTGAGCAATTTCCTTGCATGGTGATTCTACTTCCCCAGGTCCTCCCAGTAGAGGCTCAGAGTGCACCTGTGGGATAAGGAGGTGAAGCGGGACTGCAGGGGTTCTAAAAGTTGAAACAAAGGGCTCTTCTTGGAGCCCAGAGCAAGAGCAGGGCTCCAGCCAGGCATCCCACTGTGCTCTCTCCTTGCTCAGTGAACCTCCCAAGTCACTTACCTGTTTTCCTCATTCACAAGGTAAATGAGTGAAACCCATTTATTTTTGGTACTGGAAATTGAACTCAGGACCTTGAGCTTGCCAGGCAGGTGCTGTGCTGCTGGGCTATATCCCTGGCCTTGTGAAATCCATTTAAATAGCATTTGTTACACATTGTAATGCTTTCCCCATCTCTTTTCACTGTATTATCCACACGAGGAAAGTAGAATTTGGGGAGTTCCCTTAAGGTTAAGGCCAAGGCCCTTCTTTAGGGCCCCTTGCTGAGGCAATGCTCTCAGGGGATTGCTCCTCAGTCCCTTCAACCTCACACAGGCCTCAGGCCCACATTTCCTGTAGTCTAAATTCTCCAGTCTTTCCTGTCCTAATTCCTAGATAAATACCTGCAATACCAGGGCTTTGGGCAGGCTAGGGAAGTACTCTACCACTGAGCTGCACGCCACCCCACTAGAGCATTTAAGGTGTTTTACAGCCATCACTTCCCTTTGAAATTTGTTTAGTGAATTAATAGTGACACAGCTGAGTCCTAGTAAATCCTCTGTAAAAAGATAGGAGCTGATGCACATCTATAATCTCATCTATTCATGAGGCAAGGGCAGGCTTGCAAGCTCCAGGCCAGCCAGGGGCAATTGAGGTTCTATCTTAAAATTAAAAAAATTTAAAACCAGGTGTGGTGGCACACACCTTGTAATCCCAGCAGCCTGGCAGGCTGATGCAGAACTGCAAGCTTGAACCTAGCTTGGGCAATTTAGTGAGACCCTGTCTCAAAATTTCCTAAAAGGCCTGAAGATATAACTCACTATGAAGGCCCCAGCCTCAATCTTTTTTTTCTTTCCTGTCTTTTTGAGACAGGGTCTTGCTATGCAGTTCAGGCTGGCCTTGAGCTCACTTTGTAGCCCAGGCTGGTCTTGAACTCACAACAATCCTCCTGCCTCAGCCTCCCAAGTGCAGGAATTACAGGCATGTGCCACCACGTCAGGCCTTCAATCTCCATTACTGAAAAGAAACTGAAAATTTAAAAAGAAGGCAGATGTACCTCAGTGGTAGTGCTTGCCTAGCATCTGTTAGGCCCTGGGTTCAATCATCAGTACTCATAAAAAAAAATAAATATATATGAATAGCTGGGATAATTGTACTGCTGATGTCTGATGGTATATTGAAAGGAACAGTTAATGCTTAAAATTTTAATATCCTGACCAATTTTGCATGCTTATATCTAGTAATCTGAGCAACTGAAGACAATATGCAATGGAACAACCATTGGTGAATTCCTACCATCTTGTCTAGTGAAACTCTGTATTATGTTTTATCTAATAATTTTTTTAAAATTCTCTTTAATGGTTGGGACAATCTTTCATTCTTACATT
This sequence comes from Chinchilla lanigera, assembly GCF_000276665.1. NCBI lineage: Eukaryota > Metazoa > Chordata > Mammalia > Rodentia > Chinchillidae > Chinchilla > Chinchilla lanigera. Next base: position 13,693,154 of record NW_004955442.1, on the reverse strand, counting down.
TGGTAATCTAAGCAACATAGTTGAAGACAACAATATGCAATATAACAACCACTGTTAATTCCTATCACTTTGTTTTGAAACCCTGTATCACATTTAATGTTCTTGCTTTGTTTGTGACATTGGTATGCTATTTTTTTTTTCCTTTACTACTCTCTTTAAAATGGAAAAAATAAAAAATAAAAAGAAATGAAGATCTGAGCCAGACATAGTGGTGTACACATGTAGTCTGGGAGTCTGAGGTGGGAGTTTTGTTTTTTGTCTTTTTGAGACAGGGTCTTGCTACGCAATTCAGGCTGAACTTGAGTTTATTTTGTAACCCAGGCTGGTCTCGAACTTGCAACGATCCTCCTGCCTCAGCCTCCCGAGGGAGGATTTGTTTTTCTGAGACAGGGTCTATGGTCAGGTTTCTAAGATAGGTCTACGTAGTGAACTCTATGGCTGGCCTTGAATTTGGGGCAATCCTTCTGTCTCAGCCTCCCAAGTGTTGGAATTACAGGCATGAGCCACTACGATGGGTTAGATTTCTCGATTCTTGAGCCCAAAAGTTTGGACCAGAAAGACCCCAACCCCTTAAATTTTTAATAAAACTGAATTATTTTCTCATTATTATACACAATTACTATAAAATTATACACAACTAGTGAATATGAAATTAACACATAACATCCATATGAGGCTGCCATGTATCTTTATGGTCCCAAATGGGCTTTGCTGTTATTCCTATAGGCTCCCACATATCCGCTATAGTACTGTAGTTGCTGCTCCAGGCACACCTTTCATGTTGGTATTTCTAGCCGCACAATGGCTACCCACCTGCAATCATTACCTTATAATTTTACCACAGAATGCTAAAACCACATTTTGGTTCAAATGAAATCTTTGGCTCCATTTTATAGCAAATGGAACAACTAGAAAGTTATATTATCTCCACTCTAAGAGCCTAAAAGTGGAAGGCACGTTATCCAGAACCTTTTTTTTTTTTGGTACCAGGAATCGAACTCAGGAACTTGTGCTTGCCAGGGAGGTGCTGTGCCGCTGAGCTATATCCCCGGCTATCTCATTCTTAGATCTTAAAATCTAGAAATTCAAAGACAGTGTAAAACGCATGCTCAGTTGAGACAAACTCAACCAAGCATCTTCACTGTCATTAGCTGCTGTGCTAATGCTAAAGATCACTAGCCAATTGGAACCATCTTTGAATCCAAGCAGTTTTATCAGCTTTTATTATAAACACCAGCACATTTCAAGTTCCCTCTTTTTAATCACAAATATAGGACTTTTTCTTCTCTTAAGTATACAGCATGAGACACAGCATCTGGGCTCTCCGGCTTACAGAAATTTCCATAGGACAAGTTTAGGGTTAGTATCCACAGGTCACACCCTTCACCACACCCTGACATCTGGATTGCTCAGAATGGTTGCATAGGATGCACACTCCAAAGATGACAAGGACAGATTTTTGAATTCCAGGATGATCTGAAAAAGATGCCCCAACTGCCCTTGGTAAAAGGGCATACATTGGAGATCACAACCTTCTGAGCAACGGCTTGGGATCTGCTTCTTGTTGGAACATATAGCTCAGTACCTCCTTGATGGTAGAAAAGGAGATTCTCAAAACGATGGTTAATGTGCAAGGACCCAGCTAGGACACATCTCCACTGAAGGGCGTGGCCATGTTCTTCAGCTTGGGGATCGGGTAGAGATGGAGACTGGCAGACTGGTGGGAGTGTTGATTGTGGTCTTAAAATTACCTGACTTGATAATCCACATTTCAACTCAAGATTTAAAACCACTAAAATGACATTGCACCCTTCCCAATTTTCTTGAAAGTGTCTTCAAAATTAGATTTTCCAATCAATGTGTATTTTGGAAACACTTCTGTGAACATGAGAACCAAGGAGAAGCTACGTGGGCCGTGATTTCTGAATTTAACAGCATGACCCCTTCACCCCACCTAGACCACCTTTTTTGGAAGACAAGGGATAAAGTTCTGGGGGGGGGACGCTAGACTACAGAGGATTACCTTCAGCTCTCCTGTTGATGGTCCTTCTCTTAGACATGCTTACTCTCAAGCTTGTCACCTGCTTAGTAAGGCCACCATCAACTGGACCCTGCCAGAGGGTGGAACTTACCTCTTGGTGGTCCCCAGCGCAGTACCTGGTGTTCCTGAGCTCCCCTGCTAATAAGGCCATGAGGGACAGACTGATGGAGGTATCCTTCCTACTGAATGAAGGATAGCCGGTATCCTGGGGTTGTGGGGGAGGCAGTCAGGAACTACCGTGAGTTCCTAGAGCACCCTTGCATGAATTCTGGGACGGGTGTATAGAAAGGGTAGGTGGGTGGGGGTCTGCCTAAAGGGTAGAAGCCTTCCCCCCAGGGCTGGCTATACAACAGGAGACGGTACAGGGAAATGGACAGGAAGCACAGTGCTGTTTCAGAACCAGTGGTGCCCCTTGCAGTGTGGGTGAAATTCCCCTGTGAGCATCAACACTGCAAGGCTGACACTGAGTGGCTGCCTTAGTCTCTGGGAAGGAAGCCCCAAGGTGGCCGCTGGCCTGTTTCCCAGCTGCTACTCCCATTGCCACTGTGACTGCAGCCCCGCCCTCTCCACTGCAAGTGAACAATCAGAATCATGTCTTACAAAGAACAGACTCCAAAAATATATATAAATAAATAAAAAGCTTAAACATTCTTACAGGGATCTTAAAGAACAGAATACATGTTAAAAATTTCAGTAATTTATATCAATTTTAAGCGATACTTTATATACAATGGGGAAAAAAACACATGCATAGTCCAAATACAATGTTGAAAACAGCATTTTCATAACAAAAAAGCCCCCGAACACTAAGTGTTAATACCATGTACATGAATTCAAGAAGGACCACCCTTTTTGTCTGTTGCACACAGTTTATTTAACAATATGATATAAGAAATGAGTTGGTACTTTACCATTCTATACAGTGATTGAATCTTCTTGAATTTTCTTATTTATAGTAATTATAGCGCTTGCATGATTTACACTAGAATTGCTTTTCCTCATTTCAAGTTTCACATAGAAGAAAGAAAAGAATGCTTCTTCTCTATTAACATTAGCATGGTCTAAGAGAGTGATCATCCCTATTTTTGTCTAAAACCAGTTTTATCAGAGAAACAAAGCAACAATTTCTACATCTGCAAGACAAGAGTTTGGCTTAAGCCAGCATGTATAGATAGATGTGTGTGGGTGTGTACGTGTGTGCACGCCGGAGTCAATTCCTATCGTCCAGGGGTAATACTTGGAGACGCCCACAGAGTTCACTATAGAAAAAAAATCTTCCCGCAACATCAGACAGTTATCGGGATACATTATAAGATGCATTATTTCAGGAACCAGTTTCTGAATATTATTTTTCTTCTCACTTTTAAACATAAGTGTTTAAAGTCTTGAAAATACAAATAAAAAATATGAATATAATGAACTTGTTTTTCCCGTTAAAAAAAGGCATGAGTCACCAGCAATGACGACAAAAAGAATCCAAACAAGCCCCCCTCCCCCAAAACAAAAAGAAAAAAAAAACCCAAAACAAAAAATAACAACAAAAAGACCAGATATTTAAATCAACTGGTTTTTAACAAAAAATATATTCTTTGTATTGTTTCTTTAAACATCAATCCACCCTTCCATGGCTTGGAAGTCTCAGTTCCATCTAGGAATAAAAAGGGCCTAGATGCCTGGATTTTCAGTACAAAAGGTCCAAGAACATGGAAAAAAAAAAGTGATGCTCTCATAATGCTACAAACCCTCCACAAACTTTTCTAGCGTGTCTCCTGTGGTGTCGCCAACTAGGGACAGTTCGCTGGACAGTGCGCTCCTGTTGGGGGTGTTCAGCTGGGGGAGCATTGCACTCTGTTCGGGATTCCCCAGATGTCCCTGATCCATGGAGCTGGCCATGGTAACTGCAAGTCCGGGGTGGGGAGAACCAGTCTGGGGCGAGACATGGTGTGGTGAAGGCTGGGGCTGTATCCGTGGTGATGGGCTGGAATGTGGAGGTTGGGACTGGGGCCGCGGAGACTGGACAGGGGCTGGAGACCGCACCTGGTTACTGAGGGATGTGGCGATCTGCTGGCCAGGGAGATGTGAGGCCTGAGGCTGTCCTGAGAGCATGTGCTGCTGGGGGCTCATGGGGTTTGGCTGGCCTGGGGACCCGATCTGCTGCTTCATCTGTTGTTGCTGCAGAATCCGCTGCTGCAGGGCCTGCTGGATATTGGGGGTACTGTCTGCCCCCAGCCCAGGCTGCCCCATTTGGCCAAGCTGTCCCATTTGAGCGGCCATCTGGCCCATGGAGCTGCCCTGGATGGGAAGATGCTGCTGCATGCGCTGTTGCTGCATGGCTGGGGCATAGCCTCCAGGTCCTTGTGGCTGTTGGAACTGGTTATGCCCAGCCATGCCCCCGGCCATGCTGGCACTGCCTTGCTGCTGCTGTTGCTGCTGCTGCTGTTGCTGCTGCTGCTGGAGCAACTGTCTCCTCAGCATCTCTCGGTACTGGGGGTTCATACTTGCCATGTTCGGGTTGTGTCCTGGGTTCATGATGTTTAGGGCCTGGCCCTGGGGATTTAAGCCTCCCATTGCCTGCTGCTGTGGAGGCACATTGGGCCTCGGCACACCGGCTTGCATTGCATTGAGATTCTGCAGGCCAGGCTGCTGGTGCATGCTGGGTTGGGACTGCATGCCAGGCTGGGACTGGAGGCCGGGCTGGGGCTGCATGCCAGGCTGGTTGGCCACATACTTGGCTGTACGCTGTTTGATGAAAGCTGCCATTAGCTGTGGGTTTGACTTGAGGATATTCAGCACCTGCTGCTGCTGCTGAGGGGAGCTGGGTGACTTCAGGGTCCGCAGCAGGTCCTGCAGGGCGCTGGGTGAGATGCTCCTGGGAGGCTGCACGCTGGGCATCCGTGGCCCAGCCACGGCAGCTTGCGCCTGCATGGACATCACAGGCCTGGGCATGCCTGCCATTGTCTGTTGCTGGGGGATGGGCGCCTGCTGCCACTGTCCAGGCTGCATGCTGGGCATGACAGGCCCACTGACCTGGTTGGGTCGGGGCACATTCAGGCCCACAGGGGCCATCTGACTCCCCGGGGTGCCCATGCTTGTGCGCCCAGGGGGCATACCATTGTTGATATTCACTCGGTACAGGTGCTGCTGCTGCTGGGCCTCACGCTCAATCTGCCGGGCTGCTTCCACTGCTGCTGGTGGGGGCTGGGCAGGGGGTGGGGGGGCCTGCACCTGGTTGGTGGGCTTTCCAGCGGACACTGTCATGGGGGGCTGAGTCCGGGTCACACTGGGGAAGCCAGCTGGTGACATGCTCACGGGTGAGGGCTGGGGCTGGGCAGGGGGCTGTGGTGTCTGGGGTGTGCTGGGCTGCTGTGTGGGGGTCCCGGGTGGTGCTGAGGTAGGAGAAGGCAAACTCTGCTGAGGCACGTTGCGGGTGTTCATGGTAGCCATCCGCCGGCGCATGAGCTGGGCCTGCTGCAGGCGGTGTTGGATCTGCTGCTGGCGGAGCTTGTGTTTGATGTTGAGGCAGAAGGGCACAGGGCATTTATTTTCTTGGCAGTGTTTGGCATGGTAGCAGCAAAGAGCAATAAGCTGCTTACACACTGGGCAGCCTCCATTGGTCTTGCGTTTGCAGCCCTTGGTGTGCTGCACAACCCGCTTCATCTTCTGACAGGATGGCAGCGAGCAGTTGGCATTGCGACACTGGCAGGCATGAACAAGGGACTGGATGCAGCGCTGGATGCTCAAACGCCGGGACTCCTGGGGGCTCTTGGACTGTGGCTCACCCTGGCTGCTGCCCTCGTCATCCAGTCCCAGCCCCCACTTCACCATCTTATGGGTGTGGCTCTTTGTGTTGTAGCAGTTGATGCAAAGGTCGTAGTCCTGTAGAGAAGGAAAGAGGACAGGCCAATATAAGCACAGGGTCAAGCAAGACGAGAAACCCTGGTTACCCTTCCCCATTACTGGGTCTTAGCTTGGGCCTAATCTGTTTCTTTATTGTTGTTTTTTTTTTTTTTTGTCTTTTCAAGACAGGGTTTCACTATACAGTTCAGGCTGGCCTTGAATTCACTTTATAGCCCAGGCTGGTCTCAAACTTACAGAGATCCTCTTGCCTCAGCCTCTTGAGGGCTGGGATTATGGTGTATGCCACTATGCCGAGGCTGCTTAGACCTAATCTTGCTCCTGGTCACACACAGGATGCAGTGTGCCTAAGGCTCCTGCGCAATGGACACTGGCCCCCTTCTTTCACTCCTCTGCTGTCAAAAAGCATTAATCAGTCCCTGCCATATCACTGTGATCCCGCATCTACACCATGAAGCATGACAGTGAGAAGATAAGGGATGCTGTGGCCATTTCCTTGAAGTGCCACCAGAGACCTCTGTCTCTGGAGATGTCCAGGAATCTCTGGAGAGTCTTCCCAGGAAGAGGGGATGAGCTAGCCAGAGTGTCAAATGGTCCTTCCTCATCACAGAAGCCCAAGTGCTGAAAACTGCAACAGAAAATGAAGCATTGTATTTGAAGAATGGAGGCCTAGGGCCAGGTCTGAAAAACTGCTCAGAGAAAGGACAGCAAAAAGAGGACAGAGGAAGCTGCATATAGTTGGAAAACAGGAAGAGAGGCATTTAAAGATGGACAAAGAAGGAAGAGCCAGGTAGGCACAAAAGCATCCTCCATCCTGCCCAGGACCTGCCATATACCACACATGAAGGCAAGCTGCCTGGGGAGCAACCACTGTGCATATCCTGGGAGGAAGGAGAGGACAAGTGGGAAATGCGGGCTATGCGACACTGTCTGCAGAAAAGGAGCCAGAGGGCTCAGCACAATGTGACACACAAGCTTGTGAGGGGCAGTCTCAGCCATTCAATACTGTAATCCAAATGTCTACAAGGGGGTGCCAGCAAGGTCTACCAGGAAAAACCAAGGAAGGGCCTGAGACATCGACCAAAGGACAGAGGACATCCCTCATCCCTTAGCAAGACGAGAGCTGAGATCACAAGGAGGAGTAAACAGGTCACAATTCCTACCAAGTGTTCCCCAGTGCCTCTCTGCATACCTGACTGACCAAGACCATGTGCTCCCCTGGAGACTGTTCTTCCTGCAACCTCTAAGTCAGGCTGGCTTGGCACTTGAGAGGCCTACAGCTGTGTTAGTTGCAGAGTATGAATTAATGAAACATAGGGAAGAAAAAACAGTGAAAGCTTTTGCACACGACCAGCTCCTAATCCTGGGAAGGTCAGCACAAACTCTGGTGTGCACAGATGCAAACTCCTGGCATCCTGAGGATGTTTGGTCAGAATCCCAGTGCCAAGACCTACCTCACACACAGTGCAGTGCCAGCGCGTCTCCACATGGTGTTTGCATTCATTACAGGTGTAGACGAAGCGATCCTGGCCCTGGGTATGCAGCTCCACCAGCATGCACAATGTGGACCACTTGGAGCGGCGCAAGGAAGAAAACTCCCAGTGCTTGTCTCTGGCCAGGGTGAGGAAAGCATCACGCCCGTCCATGAGGTCACAGCTCAGCAGTGGGTCAGGGTCCACAATTGGGGGCAGAGTGTTGATGACAGGCCCAGCATGCAGGTGAATCACAAAAAAGACCTGTAGAGAGGATCTGCATTAGTCCCACAGAGAGGGGCTGAGTGCAGGGCTACCTCCACCTGAAGAACAGGAGAGTAGTTGAACCTAATAGCTGCTTAAAGGCCTTGGCTCCTAGAGATGCAATGGAACTGTTGACACATCACATGGTATTATCAAACTAGCTACTTCTGCCTGCAGGGGAGACCTTCCTTTCACCACAGACCTGCACAAGAAACCCCAGGACAGCTGGACTTGAGCATTCTCCCTTCTCCTGGCCAGAGGCAGAGCTGCTGCCTCTCTTGGGCTCTAAGCATCAATAATACCTCCCATCTGGCCCATGCCACTACCTCCTTGTGTTTTTCCATGGTGGCATAGAGCTTCTGGGACAGGTCGTTGGACACATTGGGCATGCTGGGCTTCTTCTTGTTGGCGCGGCTAATGCTGCTTTTATTCTTGTTGGTCTTCTTGTTGTTCTTTTTCTTGGCATTCTTGCTGTCACCCTGACTGCCCTGCAACCACACACAAAGCAGTCAGACAGGGCAAGTTCCTCTCCCAAGACTGGCACTTGCACCCAGCTCCCAGGCTATGGGGTTCTAGGAAGTCCAGCCTACAGTGCAGAACCAACAGGCCACATGCTGCCTTCTGAAGTGTTAAGGAAAGGTAGTAAGATGGCAGCAGGGTCTGTAGTTGGCCAGGCTTGGCCATTTTACCTCTCCAGGGGAAGTGGCTGCTAGTTCAGAATTGGGGAGACCAGAAGTTTTCCATTGGTCCCCACTGTTCCATTAGACACTAGATAGATGTCCCCTCTTATTTTCTAGTAGCCTGCTGTGCTCTGAAAAGCACTGCGAATACCCACAATATTGTGAGTTTTCAAAGGAGGACACAAGAAAGGTAGAAATGGGGGGAAGAAGTCACACTGGTAGAAGCAGGAACTCCCAAGCAACCCTGCTAGATCTCACTAAAGGCCTGCATGAAGGCAGGACACTTCCCTAACCGTGCTGCCAAGTCTATAAATCCACTGTTAGCAACTGAACTTTTGGGCTGAAGTCTAAGAGTCTCACTCCTAAGTTCAAATGATCCTACTCTTGAAATAATTCATGATTATTATTCGTTTACAATTCAGTGTGGAAAAGTTACCTAGATCTGGTCCAGAGAACTGGCCCCCTCCCCTCCTGCAATCAGGATCTCATGTAGCCCCAGCTGGCCTTCAAATAGGGATCCTATGGTCACAGCCTCCACACTGCTAGATTACAGGATTACAGCATGCAACACCATGCCTAGCATTATTATTATGACTGTTATTTTCTATTTCGGTGACTGTGCATAAAACCTAGGAACTCACATATGTTACTAGGCAAGTGCTCTACTACTGAGTTACATCCATAGCCCAAGAACTTCACTTTAATCAGAGGAGAAAGACAGCTTCTGAGAGTAGGGAAGGAGCAGCTATCTGTGGGAAGAACTACCTGCACTCCACAACAAGAGGCTGGAGAAACTGTTGGTACCAAGAGGAGCGGAGGAGATGTGACAAAATGCCATATGGGGTCCTAGATTGGACTATGGAACAGAAAAGGGGAACTGAGGAAAAACTGAGGAAATCTCAACAAAGTGTGGACTTAATAAAACTGGATACTGGAACTCTGCTCAACTTTTCTGTAAGCCCTATAACTGTTCCAAAAAATGAAGTCAGGTGGCATGGTGGTGCACACCTGTAAATCCCACAACCGGTAGGCTGAGGCAGGAGGATTGCTGCAAGTTTGAGGCCATCCTAGGTTACACAGTGAGTTCAAGGACAACCTGGACTACATAGTGAGATCTTGTCTCCAAAAAACAAACCACCCACCCAATGAACAACCAACCAACCCCCACCCTAACAATAAAGTTGTTTTAAGAAATTATAAAAGGAAAACAAACAATGCATAAAATTTAGAAAATACGGCCACAAACTAAAAAGCCTCTTTTTTTTATCTAGAGCAACATTTTAATTTATTTTTCCCTTGCAATTATACCTATGCATGTTTGTCTATGTGACTTTTCTTCAGATTTTTGGAGGAAGTTGGAAACACCCACATTCAGGCTGGCTTTGGAAGAGGGGTGAGATTGGGTGACCCAACGCTTCAGATCCCGAAGTTGGAGCCTGTCTGTCACTGCCCTCCCCAACACTTTTCCAAGTACTGTTTCATCTCCACAAACTTGAGAACTTGATTTTTAATGGCAAAGTATCATTCTACTCTGCAAGGCCCTAACTGAAGTTTGCCCTACTGTGAAGTCCTGAGTGTCCCTGAGGAAACTGAGTCTCTAACCAAAGCATCTAAACTGGAGAGGAACAATGAGTCTCCCTGTCAACAATTCCCATCACTGCATCTGAGTCAAGAGTGTATAGTTACGGCTGGCTCAGACATGGACCTTCATTTATCTTGAAGCTCTGGACAGGTTCACTGCTACTCAGCTAGAGTTCTCCCTCAGAACGTAGTTCTCCCTTGAACTGTTGGGCTGTCTTGTAGGAACTCAGTGATCGGGACTCTGACACTAACCTAGCGCCTTTGGCTCCCGCAGCTGGGCAGGTTCCTCCTCCTGAAGTAACACCACCTTTGTCCTCTGCAAGCCCCCATACATGGTTGTGACACCACCCCACCACCTCCAGTCTGAGATGTACTGGCCATCAGTGTTTGGAGTAGTCAATTGGTCTCTTCTGCACTGAACTCTTGGGTCAGCCACTGTAACCCCCGACCCCTATTCCACGGCCAGTTTGAATGTGAGTCTTTCCAACTTCCTCCAAAATCACTCTGAGGTGAAGAACTTCCAAGTACTAAGTTACCAATTCCTGATGAGGGAAAGGTAGGGTTATGGATCAGCCATGGGCAATCCAGCCCAGAGGAAGTCAGAAAATGATGACAATCTTAGAACTCTTCTCAGAAACCACAGAATAGGAATTTGTGTCTCATCCTGGCCTGTGCTTTCTCTCTCCTGCCAGAAGCCAAGGGCTGTCCTGCTCATGATGTGGCCTAAGGTGAACAGTGCTGGGAATGTAGCACCTACTTGACAAGTCACATGTGTACTGAGTGTGAGCCTGGGTGATTCAGGGCTTTAGATGCCATCACACACTGACTGCTCCTCCAGCCCTGTAGGACCTGTCTCATCTACCTTCTCTAGGACTTTCCCAGGCATCTCATGTCAGCAGTTGTTGGCTTCTCCTTCATGCAAGAGCAGTGCAAAAGCTCAGGTACCACATAGGAGCCTTCTCAATTCATGGTTTTTCCTTACATACCATAAAGACCCACCCTGTTTACTAGGACTGCTGCCCTCAAAATTCATCATATACTTCCTCTGCATCCTCAGCTACAACTGAATCTGTGCCACCATCACTGCTTTCTTCAAGAGCAGCACATGGTTCCAGACCCTCAGCACCACACACTGCTTTTCAACACTGCTTCCTGTTTCTCCTACTAGAACACATCCTCTGGTGCAGGGATGCAGTCCTGTTTAGTTCACTGTGCACTGCCTGCTACACAAGGACATTAAACAGTAAACAGGCCAGGTGCAGGAAGGCACAAACGCTATAGGAAAGATTGCCACAAAATGTATTAATAAGGCCTGACAACCAAGGAGCTCGGAGTTAAGTAACTTTTGCCCACCTAACGTGGTCTTCCTGGCTCCCCAGGACAACTGCTCTTTTCTCTGGGTCTAACACCCACATCACCAGGGATCACAATGGGTACAGATACCTCAAGCACGCCCTCTACTACACATGATGATGACCAAGCACAGCAAATGCAAACTGTCAGGACCAGGCCTCCTCCCATAGCTCTAGTAGGGGCCGAGGGAAGGCCTATACCTCAGGGGTCTCGCTAGCCGCAGTGCTCTCTTCTTTTTTCCTCTCTTCTTCTTCTTGTTCTAGCTCCTTAATGCTCTCTTCCAACACATTGGGCCAGAAGTCTCCTTCAAAATAGGGCAACTCCTTGGCACTTGTGAGCCTGTCTTCAGTTGCTTGTTTGAAGATGTCCTAGGAGGGAGCACAGCACAGAGGTGAGAGACAACAGCACAAGGTGACAGTGACACTGGTCACCATCATCAACTGAGTGAACAGGCCAGATACTTCTGCATTTTCACTCTGTGCTTTCACATCCTTGTAAAGCATGCGAGTATAATTACAATCAACTATGGCAAGGTCATCACCTTCCTACACCCCCAGGTACCTTGTAGTCATGAATGATCCGCTCTGCAAATGCTTTGTCCAGCATCTTCTTGTACCACTCTTGTAGTCGCTTTGGTTTTGGGATTTTTTGATCAGGGGGGTGGCAGTGGAAGATATAGTCATCTCCTTCACTTGGGGGACAGGCCCAGATGTGCCCTGTTACATACCTGTAAGGGACACACACAAGTTAAACAGAAGTGTCAGTGAAATCAGTTCTGCCTCCTAGGAGTTATGGCTGAGGAGCAGGAACCAAAAGCAAGGACAGAAATAATTATGAAGGAAGATGCTGGTAGGGGAATTTAAGAGATTTAGGTTCCGAGCCAGTGTGATGGGGTGTGTTTGTGGGGGTAAGGCTGAGTCTTTATGGAGTGCAAACTCAAGCCTAGACATGGCCCTGAAACAGGTGGCTGGCAGAGGTATGCTCATGGGGTGGGCTGAGGTTGTAGAGATTTCATTAACCTTATCACAGAGCCTAGGAAAGTAACTGCTTGTCAAGGGACAGCACAGAAGACACACTAAGGGATGCACTAAATTTACCTATTTCCTCCTCCACACTGGAAAGGAAGATCAGTACTTCTTTCTAAGAAGTAAATGTCAAATCAATCTCATTCAGTCCAAGACACTTCTATCAAGTATCGCTAACCTTTTTTACACTTGACAGATCTGGAACATAAAAACCAACTACTGGAGAAAAGTCAGACATAGAAACATTTATTGCAGGATTCCATTCCAACAAAATGTGCAGAAAATACAGATTTAAGGAGAAAGTAGATTAGTGGGGGATGGTGATATAGCTCAGAGGCACAGTGTCTGCCTGGCAAGCACAAGTTCCTAAGCTTGATTCCCAGTACCAAAAAAAAAAAAAGGTAGATTAGTGGTTGTCTGCCATAGCAAAGGGAGCTCCTAAAGGGGATGAAAATATTCTGAAACTGATTTCTGGTGATGGTTGCACCATTTAGGAAACCACTGACTTGTAAACCCGAAACAGGAAAATTTTATACTAAGTAAATTGTGCTTCAATAAAGGAGAAAGAACAAAAAAATCAAGCAAGGGCAGATAAAGAGCTTCCACTATGTTCTCCTGAAGCTGGATATACATGAGTTCGTAAGTACTTGGAAGGGAGGACTGACTGAAAGAATTCTAAATTAATCTGCATATATTAGAAATGAAAACACATAAAATTTTCAATTAAAAAAATACAGAGAAAAAGTTTTTATTGGCTCTGAGTAATTTAATCCAAACTTACCCCAATTTCTTCACATATTCTAGGTATCCAATAAGGATCTCATGGTAAACAGCTGTCCGGAGGCAACGGGGCCGGAAGAAATGAATACTGTCCAGATAAGATATGTACACACGTCTGTTGGGGGTGGGGGTGGGGTGGAAGGGGTACATTTTGAATTCAAGAAAATTTTCCAATATGAAACCAAATACTGACATGCAAAAAAACCCTCAAGAAATAAACTTTGTTTATATAGTGGTTATGGTGGCCAGCAAACAGAATGTGATAAAATCCCAATCACAGACCCCACTGCCAACCGGGGAAACAGGAATCATTTTCTGCTGCTGAACAAAAGGGTCAGTATCACTCCCTGGGCAGAGTCAAGGAAGTATCGGGCACCTTGAAGAAGTCACTTCTAGGGCTGTCTCACCCAGATTCCCTTCTGAACGCAAACTAACTCTGGGCAGAAACACCTCATTCAAAACAGGTACAACTAGCTGTTCCCAACCCCTGGCTTTCCAGGGTGACAGGCCTAGGTAAAACAGAGACAAGAGAGTAAGACTAGGGCCCACACATAGTCACACTGTACTTGACAGAACTGAAGCACACAAGTTTTTCTAAGACACTAGAGCTTTGGTCTATTCATATACAACATGCTGAGTGACACAGTCAAAAGGGAAATGGAAGACTACCTTGTGTTTGGTGGGGGACAATCAGAGCCGTATTCTTGGACATGCATTCCAAAAAAGCACACATCTACTCCATCAATTTCCTCAAAAGCAAAGAGGGCTTTGGTTCGATATGGGAAAGACTCAGACATTTCCCCAGAATCCACAAATCTGAAATAAAAGGCAAAGACTGGTATTTACAAATGTCATGTTCTACAAGGTGCTCTTCCTCTAAACCTGGTCAGTACAGAAGTGCTAAGGGGTTGGTCACCTCTTCAGACATTTAGACAATGTTCAGAGCTCTCCCCACTAGCCTAACAAGCCCTACAGCTGTGATTCAGTTCCTTCTGACCCAGTTTCTCAGACCCAGGAACTGTACCCCTGCTAATGAATTTGGGGATCAGGAGCAAAGGTTGAATGTAGGTGCCAGCTACTAAGAAGACTGATGAAATCACAACCAAGCGCCCTGCAGAGACAAGCTCTGCCAAGCAGGTGTGGGGACCTCTCCCATCACAATGAAAGAAAGCACACAAACCGTGACTTCATGCCAGGCTTGACCTCCACAGTCTTGTCGGAGCTGGCCACCACTCTGACGAAAACCTCCCCGGCTTCAGGGTGATTCTGGCGCCGTAAAAACTTGTTCACTCTGTCTTCCAAGTGGTTTCCCAACCTTGTGGTCTGCAGTCCTAGGAAATCCAGAATAAGCATGTACCACTTTCTGATATTTTCAATCATGAATGTTTTCTAATCACAAAAGAGATATAACCTGTCCAGTGATATGAGTGTCTCATGAGGGACCTTAGGCACGCAGCATCCTGGAACCTGTTTACCAGCCCAGATGTTTCCATTTTCTCTCTCTCTCTTTTTTTGAGACAAAGTCTCACTATGTAATTCAGGCTGGCTTTGAACTCACTATGTAGCGCAGGCTAGCTTCAAATTGCAGTGATCCTCGTGCTTCAGCCTCCCAAGAGCTGGGATTACACGTGTGCACCACCATGCCTGTTTGCATCTATTTAAGCCATAGAAATTGTCTGAATCTTATAGTAGGGGCCATGAGACAGGGTAGGAGTAAGGTTGTGCCCTCATTATTTCTTGTCCTTCCATATGAGGTCCTTGGAGGCTTAGATGCTGCCTATGTAAAGCCTTGTCCTGGCCCTGGGACTTCACCGAGCAGAATGCTCCTGTGTAGCTGGCAGCTTCACAACTATCTCCAAAAGACATCTGAAACAGAAAGGCAGTTTGCTTTCTGTTCCAGAGCCATGCTTTAGGAACTCTAACAGCAGTGGGGAAATGGCACACCCTCTGGGAAGGAATGCACAAAGGGGGCCAGGTGGTTGGGCACTCTCCCATCCAAGTCTACTGTATTCTAAAATATGACACAGAACATTCCATGGCCAACTTCATCAGCCAAGGGCTGCTTAATGCTTTATAAGGACTCCAGTCACCTGGAGGGAACAGGATAGGCACTAGTTCAGTATGCTACTCTGGCCCTAGCCCATCACCTCCATGAGCTGGTTTGTCTTGGGTCAGTCGCCACTGGCCACTGCAAGCAGCAGCCACCGGATGCAAAGCATTAGTCACTTTACAGAGAACTCTTGTGCAGGGCAACAGATGAGAAAACTATAAATGGTTCATAGTGATTTTTATAGACAATAGATTTGGGGGGGGGTGGAGGATTTGCTGGGGATTAAACTGACAATCTCACACATACTAAACATGTGCTCTACCACTGAGCTTCACCCAAGCCCACAGATAATGGATTTTGTGTCTGTGTGTCCACATGCAGGCTAAGGATCAAACCCACAGCTATGTGTACGTAGTCAATTGCTCTACCACTGAGTGACAGCCTCAACCCCTTAAATAACAAAATTTTAAAGACATTTACTAACCTTTTAATATTTTCTACATTAGTAGCAAATGAAAAAATAAATCTATTTGAGATTTTAGAATATTTCATTTTGGTATAAGAAATCGAACTCAGGACCTTGCCAGGCAGTTGCTTGTGCCACTTGCTGAACTATATCCCTGGCCCTTAGGTGTTTTTGTTTGGAGACAGGGTCTCTCACTATGTAGTTTAGGCTGGCCTTGAACTCACTGTGTAGTCCAGGCTGGCCTCGAACTTATGGCAATCCTCTTACCTCAGCCTCCCAAGTGCTGTGATTACAGGCGTGTGCCACCACGCCTGGCTAGAATATTTCTTACTGAGGTCAAGAAATAGCTGGAAAAGTGAGACTAAGCTTCTAAGTTTCGTTTCTGTGTAATAAATGCAATAGCGGATATGTAAGTTATACCTCAATAAAGGTGGTTAAAAAATAAAGAGTGGCAAAAGAAAAAAAAACATGAAAAAATAAAAATTTGTAAAGCTATAAAAATAAAGAGCAAGTGAATTTGAGATCTGTTTGATAGTTTGTGTTCTTGTTTGTTTCCAACAGGGTCTCAGTATGTGGTTCAGACTGATTTTGAACTTGCTATGTAGCCCAGCCTGGCCTTGAATTCAGGGCAATCCTCCTGCTTTAGTCTCCCTGTGTTAGGATTACAGACATGCACCACCATGTCCGGCCTGTCTGATACTTTGATGAAGATCTACAGAGCCTATGTGGTCAGGCTCTGAGCCCCTGTACTTGGCTCTAAGTCGCTGAGAATGTTCTGAGAGGTATAGTGACAAGTACAAAGGGGATCTTGGGTATATGACTCATTCCTGATGAAGGCCCTGAAGGAAATTCTCAAGTTCTTGGCCCCTTGAGTCCTCATACTGCTGCTGAGAAGTTCTGTTCCCTTGTGAGGCTGCTTCCAGTTCAGATCCATGGCAGCCCTCCTAGTTCCCGGGGCTCAAGAATGCTGGTCACACCACTGTGTTTGTGTGTTGGAGGGATTTCACTTAGTTCTACGCTACTTAACAGATGGATCGACTGAGAAATGTTCTCTCAAAATTTACAGTTTGCTAAGCTCCTAAACTCTCATTAAAACAAAGACTAATCATAAAAGCTAGCTGTTATAAAAGGGTCAAACCAAGTGGCCCCTTTCAGAGTAAGAAAAGAGGGCCGGGGATATAGCTCAGTCACGCAAATGCCTGCCTGGCAAGTGCAATGTCCTGAGTTCGATTCCTGGTACAAACAAAAAACAAAAAACAAAAATAACCCACAAAACCAAAGACAGAGTAAGAAAAGACAAAATACAAGTATTACAAAACTCACAGATGAAGACCTTTGACAATTGAGCTCTAAAACCATGTGTTAGGAGCCAGGGATATAGTTCAGTGGGACAAGAGCCTGCCTGGCAAGCACAAAGTCCTGAATTTGATTCCTGGTACCCAAAAATCAAATCAAAACAAAACCCAAACAAAATCATGTGTTAAAAGGTACCAAAGGAAGACTGGGGAAATCTATACAAGTTCTAAAATGTACAGTCCAGAAAACAGCAATCAGTCACAAACTTACTCTTAGCACTGAATTTGTTTTCTTTTCGAGGTCTGCCAGTTTTCTTCAAGCAGTTGTCACACACAAAGCTGCAAAACAAATAATAGATCTGATCAGATTACTATATTCAACAGTATATGCTGCCAAACCAAGACATGCAGCATTAAAATAGTTTGTTGGCAGTTTAAATCACATCATTGTAAAAAGAGTGAAGAGGCAGACGGCTCTGATTTTACAACTTCTAAAGCAGGCAAACACTTAAGACTTAAATTCAGAACCAACTGCCATTGCCCTTAATTGCTCAATTCTTGCTGACAACAACGAATAAGACACAGCCACCATAGCCCTCCTCTCCTGGGCGCTGTGTAGAACCTCTCTCTTTTCCCCAGGATCATAGGAAATTACTCACCCTGAAGGCCAAATGATGTCATAGTGCAGAACGCAAATCTGATGCATCTTCCGGCCACACTCCTTGCAATCAACAAAACTGGGAGACAAAAAAAGCACACTTAGCACAGCCACACAGATGCAGTCTCAGGCAGAAGCTTGGATGTATTCTGTGGGTCACATGAGTACCTCTTACATTTGTGCATGTGCTGACTGATCCAGCTATACTTTACAAAGGCATCTATATGGTATTTTCTCCAAAAAGAAGTGGATTTTCTCTTCTTTATATAAGGGCATCATTCCTCTTTTTTCCCAACCTCTACTTGAAACTAGAAATGGAACTTTTTTTTCTTTTTGAACTTTGTTGATGAAGGCCTATTCCACAGGCCAATAATTCTAACATTACTATGCATTTTCAAGACTCATATGGGTGGTGTGTGTGTGTGTGTGTGTGTGTGTGTGTGTGTGTGTGATGGTGATGGTGGTACCAGGGATGGAAACCCGGGCTTCATGTATGCCAGGCACTCTAATATGGAGCTATGCTCCCAGCCCTTATACACTTATTTTGTGACAGGGCCTCATTATGTTGCCTAGACTGGTCTCGAACCTGTGATTCTCCTGCCTCAGCTTCCCAAATAGCCGGGATTACAGGAAGATCCATGCTTTTTCTAGATTATTCTACATATCTAAAACTTACTCTGGAGACGAAGAACAATACTTTCAGTGTTATAAACACTTCCTGGTTAGTTTTGGTCCCCACTTCCTCCTTCTGTTAAAACACCCCAATACTGTGAATTGAACCGAGGGACTTGCACTGAGCTACATCCCAGGTCATTTTCATTTTTAAAATTTGTGATCCAGGATTTCACTAAGTCATCAAACTTGCCAAAGCTGTGCTCAAACTAGTACAATACTTTTGCTTCAGCCTCCTGGGTGCTGGGATTATAGGTGTGCACCATTTTGTCTGATTTAAAAATTGACCTTTTTGGGGGAGGGGGTTGAGACAGGGGGTCTTGCTGTATACTCCAGGCTGGCCTTGTATTCATGGTGATCCTCCTGCCTCCGCCTTCCAAGTGCTGGGATGACAGGTGTGTGGCACTATGCCTGCTTGGCTAATACTTGTTCTTAAGTCTAAAGAATTTCTAGAGTTGGGTATTGTTTCGGAGGGAGGGAGAATTTTTAGGATATGGACAGGTAAGAGCAGCCACATCACGCCTGAAGCATAAAAGTTGCCTGCTCTAATACAGCAGTCAGGCTGGTGACAGTCTGTATAAGAGTACACACTAAGCCAGGCATGGTGGCGCACTCCTGTAATCCCAGCACTCGGGATTACAGGTAGAAGGATCACTGCGAGTTCGAGACCAGCCTGGGCTACAAAGTAAGCTCAAGGCCAGCCTGAACTACATAGAGAAGAACCCTGTCTCAAAACAAAACAAAACTAGGGCTGGGGATTTAGCTCAGCGGCAAAAGCGCCTGCCTGCCAAGCGCAAGGTCGTGAGTTCGGTTCCCGGTACCGGAGAAAAACCAAAACAAAACAAAACAAAACAAAACAAAACAAAACAAAACAAAACGACAAGAGTATACACTAGCATGGGCCAAGGATATAGCTCAGTGGCACAGTACCTGCCTGGCAATCACAAGATCTTGAGTTCAATTCCCAGTAACAAATATACAATTACATTTTATGTAATCCCATACCCGATTAGCAGGTAAAAGAGAGACTAGGTAACCTTCCAAAGCAAGCAAATGACTTCCCTACAGCTGGGAAGCTTGGGGCCGAGAGAGCGCAGGACCTACTCTGGGCCTTCAATTATGTTCCACTGCACATCTCTCAGAGTCAATGTGGCTGAAGCCCAGAGAGGGACACATCTTTGGGACATAAAATTGTGGCAATTACCAGGCACTGAGGTAGTCCTCAGGACTCCATGGTGGGTACCAAGAGGATGGCTACAACACTAAGGAACTCTTAAGTCTGTTACAAGATATTATAAAACAAACTTTGCAAATGTAGCATTCTCATTACCAAAAACAGAGACAGGAATATACATTAAGCTTCACATTACTATATGTATGTAAGTACGTGTTTATGTATGTATGTATGTGTGTATGTATATATGTATGTATTTATTTTGTATGTACGTGTTTAGAGACAAGGTCTCACTATGTAATTTAGGCTGGCCTGGAACTCACTATGCAGCCCAGGCTGGCCTCCAACTCATGGCGATCCTGCTGCCTCAGCCTCCCCAGGGCTGAGATTACAGGTATATGCCACCATACCCAGTAGCTTCACATTATTTTTAGAAAATGGTTTCTAAGAAGGTTTCTTTGTAAAACTTCAGCTGAAAGGATACTAGCACTTGTCCACCAAGTAGTCCTATCTGTGGTGTCTAAAGAATCCTACTGAATGGCTGCTTTTTTTTTTTCTTTTTTTTTCTTTTTATAGTACTAGGTATTGAAAAGGGGTGCTCTACCACTGAGCCATGTCTCCCAGCCCTTTTTATTTTGCAACAGGGTCTGGCTAAGTTCCCCAGGCTGGCCTTGAATTTATCATCGACCTGCCTCAGCCTCCCAAATAGTTGGGAATACAGGGATACGCCACCATGCCTGGCTCTGAATGGCTTCTTAAAAGACATACATGACAAATTAGTAATTCTATTGGAACTAAACATCCATCTAATCTTACTGTTAAAATTTAGTACAGTGTTTAGAGAACATGTGACAGTCTCTGCTTGGTGACTTAAAAAAGAATCTGTATCTAAAATAACTTCACACAAGTAATCTGAGAGCAATGTTTTTAATGTTTTCTTCTACCACTCAATCATCAGGAGTATGATCTAAAGCCAAAATTAAAAGAAAGAAATGGGTATACTCACGGTTCAGGATCTAAAGTATCATTTTTCTTTTTTTCAAACTGATCCTTGGAAATTGTCCTTGTTTAAAAAGAAAAAGAAAGGGAAAAATGTTAAGTAAAATTTATTCGTTAAATATATATATATATTTTTTGTTTTTTTCTGGTACCAGGAATCAAACTCACGACCTTGCGCTTGCCTGGCAGGTGGTGTGCGGCTGAGCTAAATCCCCAGCCCCTTATTTGTTAAATATAAACTACTGGGTGTCTGGAATAAGTCACAACTAGTTCTTCAAATAATAATGACCGATACTCAATTGAAAGCTCAAGTGGATGTAAATTTTAATTCCACACTCCTCTTTATTTTTCCATACTTCCACTACACTTTTTCTTGTATCTTCTTTTCTTTGTGGTTCTGAGGATGTAACTCAGAGCCTCGTGCGTGCTCAGCAAGCACTCTGCCAATGAGTTATAACCCACCCTTCAGCCTTATAATCCTATTATTAATCCCACAGGCCAAATAATTAAATAAAAATAAGTCAAACATGCAGAATTATAGTCATTTTGGTGTGGCTGTGGTTTGAGTGCTAGGCTTGCTCAGCAGAGTTGTGGAGGTAGCACCTACATCACTGAAAATGACTTCCCTGGTAGAACTAACCTGCCTGTGGGACACAGCCACTCTGTGGCCAATCGTCCCACATGGTCAGAAGCTTGGAGACTAGGGAGCTCAGTCTAGAGAAAGGAGAAAACCACAAAACACTGGTATATAGGAGCAGATATGGTGGGCAGCAGATTTTTTAGGTACTTGAAAAACATACAGTAAATAAGCTAACCATCTGATTTGTGGCTTTCCTTTTTCCTCTGCTTATTCTACCACTCAAAGGTAACTCTGTCAGAGTTAACAAGCTTGTCCTTATTGGAGCTAGCGAGAAAAGGTTAAATCACCAGCAGGAAGGAGACACATTTACACTTACAGCCAGAGAATGAGGATAGAGAACAGTGGAAGCTCACTATTTTGCATTAGCTCCATGATTCAAAGGACGAAGGTTTAAATGGAAGAGAAAACTCCAACAAGAAAGATGGGGTTTTACACATAAGATGGGGTTTTACGCAAAACGCACTTTGTGTTGCCATTTGTGACTAGGGCTACCTGGTTTCTTAGCTCTAAAGGAAAATTTCCTATTTCCTCAAATGGAAGTTGATGACTATGGGGAAAAAGCCATCGATCATCGATCTATTATTGATGGATCCACCCATCCATCCATCTATCCATCCATCCAGGGTTTTGTTATATAGCTCAAGCTACCCTTGAACTCATGGCAATCCTTTTGCCTCAGCCTCCTGAGTGCTGGGATTGCAGGTATATACATCACCATGCCTGGTGAAAAAACAATGCTTTTTGTTTCCTTTTTGAGACAGGGTCTTGCTGTGTAGTTCAGGCTGGCCTTAAACTCACTATGGAGCCCATGCTGGCCTCAAACTCATGAGGATGCTCCTGCCTCAGCCTCCCAAGTGCTGGGATTACAGGTGTACACCACCACACCTGGTTGAAAAAACAAGTATTTTTTAAAAGAAATATATCAATGTCTACATAGACCACTGAATTAGTGAGACATTGCTCTATTTTTTTCTTTTTTTGAAACTCAGGAGGCACTAAACTACATCCCTAGCCCTTTTTATTTTGAGACAGGATGTTGGTACACTAGCTGGACTGGCCTCAAGTTTATGATCTTTCTGCCTTAACCTCCTCAGTAGCTGGGATTAAAGGTGTGTGTGTGTGTCCAGCTAGACACTCTTTTTTTTTTTTTTTGGCAGTATGGGAGACTGAACCCACTGCCTTAGAACTGAGCTACATCCCCCAGCTCTTTTACTTTTGATTCTAAGACAAGAGCTCACTAAGTCTTTTTGTATTCTGAGTCAGGATTTCACAAAGTTTCTAAAGTTGTGTAGGCTGGGCTCAACCTTGTAATCTTCCTACCTCATTCTCCCAGAGTGCTGGGATTATAGGTGTACATTGCCATGCCCAGTTTAGACCTTTAACGTTTTCAAGTATAAACGTCTATACAAATACAAATGCGCACGTGCACACACACACACATTTAAATTAAATGTAGTCATAGTTAACAAGGTAAAAACCACACTGTACGAGAGTCAAAATGGCAGACTCTGGCTTCCCTTTTAATCACGGACAAGAGAGCAAAATGGGAAGATGGTACTTACGTCTGGGGTTGTGAAGGGTCGTCACCCAGGGTCACATTCTCGCCCTGGATCTCTGTGAAACACTTCTCACAGAAATGATACCTGTCAGCAAGAAGGCCATACTTGGGTGAACTGGTCCATCATAACACACAGCCACCCAAGCAACGAAGCCACCAATCAGAGCAGGGCAGAGCACCACGACGAAGGGGGGGCGTTGTTGGTTGATTGATGGGTCAGTGAGGACAATGAAAGGAACAGGGGGCAGGTAGGGAAGGGCAGGATTAGAGAACAGGGAAGGGAACAAATAGCACAGACACAGAGGTAAGACGCAAACACCAGACAACACAGAGCAGAAAGCCAAGGCAAAGCATTGATTAGCATTCGGTCTCATTGCGCACGTCACAGGCCATCATCACTAAAAACGACAGGCTCGGACCAGCTCCAAGATGCAAATACTTTCAAGGAGTTGTTAACACTACGATTGCATGGAGCCTAAATTTAGGGATTTGAATTGTGTTTCATTATAAAATATAATGCCAGGGTTTGAGATGGAAAATTTTACTTTGGACAAAACAGTCTGACAAAAAGCCTTTAAAAAGCAATTTCAACTGAAATAGCTTTATTTTTCAAAATGGAAAATTTATGCTTGACAGCAATTCAGAGGTTCTAGTATTAAGCCAGATCATTAAATGTGTGATAATATTGAGCACTCAGAACTGGTTGTAATTTTTCCTGTTATTTTTCTTGTGTTAATCACTCAGTTGCGTTATAATACAAATGAAACCAAATCCATATTCTAGACAAACATTTAACAGAAATGCAGTCAGGGTCAAAGACTTTCCAGGCATTTATTAATAAAAATAGAGGAAAACTGTGATATATTGTATGAACAATACAATATATGTAGATACATGAACAACTTTAAAACGTAAAATTCAATTCTAAGCTTTGATTTGAAATTTTGGTACTTAGACCAATCATTCATCAATCTGAGATACTTGGCGAATGACTGTTCTGACTTGGTGACAACCCAAGTTAAACAAATTTAGAGTTCATCTTTAAAGCACAATCTGCATTTGAGAAATTATCCATCACACCAATTTCTTGTATGATAATAACATAGAGCCTGGGCTCAAGCTATCAAGTTAAAACAATTAAAATAAAAGGATTAAATGTTTGGAAAGGACATGAACAAGAAATCAACAAAAATGCAGGTGGATGCTGTAATAAAACAAGATGAGCACACGAGAGTACTATAAAATAAATAAGCTGAATGGAAGTGAATTATACGAGCAAAAAGAATGAGCATAAAGCGGCGATGGCAGCACAATAAAATGCAGGTTTAGAGCTCAAAACTACATCTACAAGATGCCAAGAAGGATTAGTATTAAAGACACTGTGACGAGACTGGAGTGCCACGCTGAACCGCAAGCGCAGAGTGAGACACAGCAGCTGAGTGGGGTCTCACTCACTTGCCCACCAGTCACTCATTCAGCTGAGACTGGGATGTGGGTCCAGGCTACTGGGAGACGGCTCCCACAAGTTCCAGTACTACTCTTTATTAAATATATAGAGCATTTTGTCTGCTAGATTTCGCTAACCAGGATACAGCAAATTTAAAGCATAAAACTTCAGAGCATGCACAGTATCTCAAGATTATCCAATTTCCCATATTTAGCTGATGAAGAACAGGGAAAATTCACTGTAGGCAATAACTGGATACAGGGACTAATTTATTTTGGACCAATTCAATTAATAAATTATGCCAATATTAAAAACTCTGACTAGGAATAGACAGATTGACATTATTGTTTTGTGTGTATGTGTGTATATATATCTATCTATCTATCTATCTATCTATCTATCTATATATATCTTTGTAAAAAAAATAAGTTTACATATATGAATGTACTATAGCTGGTCATTCACTATTTTGAAAATATTCTTATGGAGCCTTAGGAAGATACATTAAAAAAAATTTCCACATGTAGGAGGGCATGGTCATTACTGGCAAGAAAGGATAAAAACTATAAACCAACTCAGTGGCAACCAAAATAATAGGCAAAACAGACATTTCATTCTCTCAGAGTCAAGTATTTCCCCATTAAAAATGAAGCTCGGAAGTTCCATTCATTGTACAGCTGATACAGTACTGTGGGTCAGCGAGGACTGTAGGATACAGTTTGAAATAAAATTACCACTGGGATTGCAAGTGAGTCTAAATGATTTTAAAATCCTGGGATTCATTGCTTTTATTTGTGTAGGGATCAAAATCTAGCAACATGCAGGAATCAGGAACCATGAACCCATCACTTTCCAGTGGGATGGACAGAGTGTCAACAGACTCTAACGTCTGTCCCAAAGCACTGTCAAGAGAAATTAGAGACTCTATCCTGTTTATGTTTAAGAAGGGGAGAGAGCAGGGCCCATGGCTCACCTCATCACCCTTCAGCAATATGAAGGCAGTGTACAGAATGGAGAGGGGCCACCCATGTACTCAAACTGGTTGACATAACCCTGGTTAAGGGTAACGTATAATATGCCAAACTGCCCCTATCTGTTACCTCATCCAAACTTTGCTTTCCCTAGAAATAGACTCAGAAATTCACTTTTCAACCAGAACAGCCTAGATGACATTCTGCCTTTGTGAAAGAAGCAGTCTGATGAATATGGAATTACAAAGGAGAAATACTTCACATAATCTGATGATGATGTGTATCTGCGTGGCTAAAGTTAGCATAATGTAACTGCATGGTTTATCTATAAGGGTAATTTAATATATGGAGTAAGTTTTCAAATGCAGATTGTTTTAAGTACTGTATCAGTACATGCAATTTTTTTTTTTGGGGGGGGACACTAGAGACTAACCCCACATATGCTAAGGCCTCACATATGCTAAGCAAGCATTCTACTACTGAGCTACATCCCAATTTTTAGTACTGCATCAGGATATCTACAGATAATCTCTATATCCACAGATATTCACTAGAAAAGCTGTAAGTTTTCCCAACACGAGTTACTTCCAAATAGTCAAAGCATGGGAACAAGTGAAAATGTACCCACACACTAGTCATATGAGTCCCACTTGCATAAATGGTTTGTAGAATATTCTATTGTTCTAAGTGCCCAAACTGTTTAGCACAAGTGACAAAACAATTAATAGGAACATGATTGTGTTCATAATCAGTCAAAGATGAGAACAAAAATGAAGGCAGCCAGAATGTTCATCACAGAATTGGGCCACTGCTTTCTTAGAGCCTCAGCATGTCAATTACTCAAGTACAGCATTCTAGAGAACACAGGGATAGGCCTACACCTTCGAAATGTACTAACAGAACATAACTTTTTATTTGGATTTCCACTCAAGAATAATATACTATTTTTGTTTAGAAATGAAGGGGGTGAGAGTGAAGTCCCAGTAGAAATAAAATCAGAAATTTTAGAACTCTCAGGATGGTCTTGTGTCTACACTCAACAGACAACATTCTCTAAGGTGGCCATATGCTCTGATCCTACCAACCCTATTCTGTTTTAATTGCTCTCAAAGTTATATGGCCAAAATCTGTTCAAATCAGCAAAAGTAGGCTCCTAATGGTCCCAGGAATAGTGAAAACAACAATAAAAAAGCTCCAGAGATTGGTAAATGATCGGTTATTTCCTCAAATCTATGCTCAATGCCAGAAGAGCAGGGGAAGTATTTTTCAGAGTATAGTTAATACTCTTTAAAAAACATTCTTTTAAACAATTTTATTTTGTTTGGCACATTAACAGTCATTAATATTCATTCTTACACAGTATTCCACTGGATAGTGGGCAACAGGAAGGTGTTCTGTGCCTGTCATGGATAAGGTTAAGCTGGACACATTATGAGGTATGCTGAGGGTCACAGGGTAAAACCGTAAATGGAGAAGCCACAAATTCTGGAACACCATCTGCTCATTATGGGATGGATCCCATTATGAAAGAGCCACAGTATCAATTTAAACTGTTTTAGAATGCTTCTACTGATAAAGAGAGATGTTCAAACAGAAATTAAACTCTGAAACTGTTTTCAGGAGATTGATCATACAGGCTGCAAGTTCCAAGAGAGTAGCCTTCTAAAATATGCTGGAACCCAACCCAGTGCACTTGACAGGGTTTATAAGTCTTTCTTGAGAGGTTTTGTATCAACCTTTCTCTTTGTAAACAACAAGACTTTCATGGGAGTTATTATTTTGAACATGGTGATATTTTTTTTGAATTAAAAAAATAATAAGATGAAAAATAATGTCAAAATTCCAAATTTGCTAGGTCTATGTATGGACCTTTGAATAAGTAACAAAAAGTTGTCTTTTGAACTTTCAGAACATATGTAATTACAAAGACTACTGAACAGCAAAATAATCAAAACATCACACTAATGCTAACATTTAACACTTGAACTACAAGACAAAGAACCAGCACAAACTTCATCTTGGTCACATAAAAATTCCAGTTGTCAGCTCAAAAATGGAGCTGACGTTACTGAATTTAACCAAATTCACAATTTGTGTTTCAAGGCCTAAATAAAGCCCTCATGCTACCAGTGTGTTGTCATATACACCAAAGGATATATAGAAACTTAATTTTTAAAACAATCCCCAAACTATGCAAGTTGTTATTTGTATAGGGAATCAACAACAAATACCTTCATTACCCTTCTGTTTGAGACATGAGATCTACTTCAACTACTTTCACATTTCTTTTTTTTTTTGGTCTTTTTTGAGACAAAGTCTTGCTGTGCAGTTCAGGCTGGCCTTGAGCTCACTTTGTAGCCCAGGCTGGTCTCAAACTCGCAACAATCCTCCTGCCTCAGCCTCCCGAATGCTGGGATTACAGGAGTGCGCCACCACGCCTGGCTACTTTCACATTTCAAAAATGATGCTAACTATTTTTCAAGCAGGCCTACTATTCTCAAAGCCCTAAAATAGCTGTCTTAAACAGGAGGATTATTCCTGAATTCAATTTTATCTATCTATCTATCTGTCTGTCTGTCTATCTATCGTCTTTTTGAGACAGGGTCTCACTATGCAGTTCAGGGTAGTCTTGAACTTACTTTGTAGCTCAGGCTGGCCTTGATCCTCTTGCCTCAGCCTCCTGAGTGCTAGGATTACAGGCATGCGCCACCACGCCTGGCTCTCAATTTTTAAAAATGCCAGATTTCATTTTGTACTGTGTTGCTAATTTAAATTAGAGAATAAAATCTTTCAGGTTTTTTTGGAAAGGAAGTAGCACTAGTGCAAGTCTATCTACCAAACCAGCCAGGCTAAACTACCTAGACTCTTATTTTCTGGCAGAAAAGCAAAATAGCATTTTTCCCTGCAGCCTTTAGCAAAGTTACTCTCAACCTGAGCCTGCTGCTTACAGGGTTGCATATTCAAAAGACCGGGATTTACAAATGAATATATCTAACCTAAAACAGTGTGACAACTGGTTTTGAGGTTATATTTTATACCACAGAAGTATACTTTACGATTAGGTTTATCTGACTTGACCAAGAAACATTGAAATTGTAGCACTTTTCACTGGAACTTGAGGGAAGAAATAACATACCCTTTTGCCCTATAATGCAGGCAACTTTGGGATGCTTACCTATTCTGATAGCTGTAGTAGGCTGCATCTCGAGGAATTGTGCACAGCTGCTTCCCATAGCAACACAGAGTTTGTGGGGAAAACTCATACTGCAAAAACAAAGGAGAAAAATACTAAAAATATATTCTACTCGCCATCCCGCAATGCTTTAATTCATGACAAAGAATTGCTAATATATTAGATAATTTTCTAACCATTTAAATAGCTCTTTCAAGGTATACTCTGGCTGTAAGAGATAAACATTAGACAGATGAAATGGGTAAGGGGCCGCCCTAGTAAGCACCTCTAGCTTTGAGCATATCTTACTTCAGGTAGTCAACGGTGTTATAGAAGGCCAGACCGCACCTGTTAACTTCCCAGCACACACTGTGGTTAGAATGAGCCTCCCATCTTAGTATATCGCCCTATTTGCTGTACTAGCCAGAAAACTCATTTTCCAAAAAAATTTTAAGACGGTACCTTGCGCCCACAGCAATATCCAAGGGACTGCATGACAGGGTCAATTTCTTGCTCAAAGACCTCTGCGAGTTTACTGCAAAACTTATAGACCCGGGACGTCTTACGATTATAGAGCCAGGCATTGTTAAACATAAGCCAGACATCATCCACATACTGCCAGGGTTCTTGATACTGCCCTGTATCCAGCTTCCGTTTGATGGTAGAAAGGTCCATGGGATTCTTCACAATGTCAAAATAATCCTTAAAAATAAAATGGTTTCAGTATAGTAGATCCGTCAAATTTTAAATGCCAGCATCATCTGGCATCTTTATCTTCACATACTACAAAAACAGAATGTGCCAAAACAATTATCCAATAATAAGAAATGGAAATTGGTCTGATTTGACACACCAAAATGGCTACTGATATGTCCAAGTAGGACCAAATTAATTCAAAGGAAATAAAAAAAATTGAAATGCATAGAAATAAACCAGGGATTATAAATAAAAACACAAGAAACTACTTCAAAGGCAAAATTAAGAAAAAGTAACAGTAAAGGGTTCAATAAGAAATATTTTAATGAAAAAATTCTAAAATGAGGATTTTAATTTAGTGAATTAAATGGTGAGCAAATTTATCAGACAGTGTGTACTTCTAGAGATTCACTTTGGTCTAAGTTCCTCTGGTAGGGTTCAAACTTGTGATCTTCTTGCTTCAGCCTACCAGGGCTCTGGGATTATAGGTCTGTACCATCAGGTCCGGCTTTAAATCAATTCTTACACAAAGCCCCACATGTAAAATGAAGCCGTGGGGCTATGCAATAGAAGAAAGTGGGCTAAGGGTTCTAGTGTGTGCTTCCTCTTTTTCATACACCCTACCCTACAACCTGAGGCTTCAAAGACAATTAAAATTGAATACAAACATTTCCATTGATAACTGTTGAAAGACAAAAGTTTTTTACACTAGGAGAAAAATTTTCAAAGCAAAGAGAATATCTATGCAACCTCAAGAGATAAAATAAATGTTCAGGCCAGATGTAGTGGCACATGTTTATAATTCCAGCACTTGGGAGGCAGAGGCAGGAGGATCACCACAAGTTTGGGACCAGCCTGGGCTACAAAGTGGGTTCAAGGCTAGCCTAAATTGCATAGCGAAACCCTGTCTCAAAAGGAAAGACACACACACACACACACACACACACACACACACACACAAAGAAAGGTTCAAAGTTACAACACATTTCTAGTTTATTAACTTACTGGAATTCCCAGGAGCTGAGGATCTACAGGCTGCCGAAAAGGTAAGGATTCTGGGTCTTGTCGGTAGAGTGCTTCTAAGGTTGGCATAAGTGCCTGGCGTAACTCCTCTGGTTTAAAAACTGCAGGCAGAAAATATCAGAAAAGACATTACATAACAAGTGTCAGGCATATTGAAAATGGAAACCCAGGTGGGTTCTACCTCCCACCCCTAATACTTCCTAGGCACTTTGGCAGCTCTCACTCATCACTGTAACAGTAAGTGGACTACAGATAGAATTCAGGGCTTCTATAGATACAGTAACTTTAGGGTTTTGAAGCATTATATTCAAATACAACACTAGAAGTCTGCTTCTTCAACAAAAGGGTTTTTAATCTCAAAATTTAGCTGGAATAAAAAGATAGAGCTAACTCCCCAATCTGCTTCATTGATCAAACTGGTAGGTGAGGCCAGTGAGGTTCACCTTTAAAAATCCCAATGACACTTCTCTATACTTTAGGCCACCTGAGATAAATGGTTATGTATTATGATCTCACAAAGAAACATATACAGTAATTGGACTATATAAAAGCAAGCATTATCACTTCCTGGCCTTTTGGCTAAGATCAAGTGTAAAAGCAAGCATTTTCCAAAATTTCCTCCCCTCCCACCACAATTACAGATGCCTACTACTCTAACCTCCCAGCTATCACATTTACATTTACTAATATCCTTCCCTTGTCACATTTACTAATATCCTTTCTTGTTATAAATATAAGAATAAATACTGCCAAGTATTTCACAAAGGTACACATATATATGTAAGATCTATATGGGTCCGAATGGCATAGAAAGTAGTGCTTAATAAAACACAGTGCTAGAGACAAGTGAGGTAGCAGTAGGGGTGTCATGACCCCATCTGGCTCACAGACACTCTTTTCCATAGAAAAATGTGTCAAAAGAATTAGGACTTAGGGTCTAAGTGGTATAAAGTTTTTTTTGTGTTTTTCAGATCCTGAAAACATTTTCTATAATAAATACATGATAAACTGTAATTTAAAAATCAGAGTAAAGCCAGGTGTTATGGAGCATGCCTGTAATCCCAGGGATTGGGAGGCTGAAGCAGGAGTATCACAAGTTCAAGGCCAGCCTGGGCTATATACTGAGTTCAAGGCCAGTCTGAACTACATAGCAAGACCCTGTCTCAAAAAACAAAACAAAACAAAACAAAACAAAACAAAACAAAACAAAACAAAACAAAAAACCTAAGTAAAAGCCTGGGAATGTAGCTCAGGATGCAGGTCCTGAGATTCAATCGCTAGTACTAAATAAATAAAATACTGTAAACACTTAAACTTCCATTTGGCAGTGTGCACGGGGTATCAGACTATCATCGTCTTTTTGTGCAGTGGGATGCAGGATATTTAACTTGTTAAATTCTGAAGAGTACCACCTGATTTCCATCAGGTTAAAGGAGAAATCCAATCTAACAACCTCACTTTAGAGATGAACAACAGCACCAAGAAATCGTCTGTTTATTCCTGTAAGAGCCAGGTCTTCTGAGGATCCTCTGGTACATTTTGCCACCTTTTCAGAACATCTGGCTGCTGTAGTCCTTAGATTGCTGCTTGTGGTCCAGATGAGCAGATGAAAATACAAACACAGTACTCCCCAAGTACACATTCCCCAGTATTCAACAGCAGATCTTGTGAACAGATGTGTCTTCCAGCAGCCTTAGAAACACATACATCCTTGATTTCTGCTAGCTACTTTTCTTCTCTTTTGCTTTACAAAGAGATGAAGGAGCACTTGGTATTTTTTGAATTATTCTTTATAAGAAAATAATTATTTATTCAATATCTTTTTCATTCCTCTACATGATGGATTGGCAAATTATGATCAAAAGGCCTAATCTGGCTAGCTGCCCACTTTGTACGACTGAGTTGTAGGATATGACAGATATCTTCTCAAAAACAAAAGAAGTGGATCAGTTACTTCAAGGATAAGTACAAATATGGTGGCATGTTTGTTCCCAACAATAAACTTTGAGCTTTCGTAAGAAATTAAGTTTTGGAGTGAGGCATGATGGCACATGCCTGTAATCCTAGCACTCAGGAGGCTGAAGCAGGAGGACTGCTGAGAGTTTGAGGCTACCCTGACCTAAATAGTGAGACCCTGCCTCAAAGAACAAAACACAACATTACAAGTTTTGGGAAACTTGCATCTGTCACATTAACTTGACACTTCTTAAAAATTTCAAGATCTTTTGAAGGGACTAGTGGTTGTATGAAGTAATGTGTCCCTTTTGTTTTTTTGGGGGGGTTAAAATACTGCAGAATAAAGTATGTTAACACTTAGAAAATCTATACAACTCAGTGAACCACTACTTTTCAAATGAACGAAGGATGACCAGGTAAGACAGACAGACAGACAGGCACAAACATACACACAAACGACTCAAGGACAAAAGATCCACTCAGGAACAAGACAGAAGCTGGGCTGTAATGCCAGCACTCAGGAGGTTGAGGTAGAAGGAACATTGTGAGTTTGAGGCCAACCTAGCTTACAAAGTGAGTTTAAGGCCAGCCTGAACTGCATCCCAAACCCTGTTTCAAAAAAATACAAAACAAAAACCCAACAAAGAACAAGATAGACTCATGAATGCTGATGCCACATACAGTGTGAAAAATACAGTGCATGGATTCAGATTGCATGCTGTAGTTCACCTTCAAGAACTTTCTACTTGCTGAATTTTGGTGTAGTATTACAAAATTGTCCACAATTACTTGAAAGAGCTATAAGAATACTACTCCAAGCCAGGTGTGGTAAGCACACCTATGATACCAGCACTGAGGAGGCTGAGGCAGGACAATCACAAGTTCAAAGGCAGCTTGGGCTACACAGTGAGACCCTTCCTCAAAAACAAAAACAAAACAAAACCTACTCCATTGAATAACAAGTTATTTGAGTGGGACAGGATTTTCTTTATAGTTCCAAAAAACACATTATAAAAGAATGAATGCAAAGCAGACTTGGAAGTCCAGTTAAGTTCCATGAATTCTTCAAAATGTTGTAAAATTATAAAAGAATATCACTATTCTATTTGTTTGGATATTTTTCATAAAAAAAGCATTGAATGGTAATATTTGACAGATTACTTTAAATGAACATTTACATTTTTCCCAGTTTTAATTTCTAATAGGACAGTGGTCGATAATCCACACAATAAAATATTTTTAAAGAGATAAAGAAGCCTGAGGTCTGCTGTCCTCCCTGATCTCTGGGGTCTCTCTCCTAGCTGTGAATCTATATAGTCTCAGCTACTAAAATTTCTTTGTAGTCCTTCCCAAATACGTACCTATAGCCCTGAACTTTTCAGTCCTGTCTCAAATGCTAACCATTTTTTTGTTGTACAGGATCAAACCCAGGACCTTGTGCTTACCAGGCAGGCACCTGTGCCGCTGAGCTATATCCCCAGCCCTTCAAATGCTAACAATTTTCTAACACTGAATACAAGTCAAGCAGGTTGCCTCCAACTTCTACTGCATGGCTGGCTGACTCTATATACCACAGAACCCGAAGTTTCTTAAGTCCTCCATCTTCCCTTTTCACTGTAGCAGTTCACCAGGGCTGTGCAGTCCCTTACTTTCACTGTCACAACTCTGGGTGTGCTCTCTCAGTGGATCAAGTGAAACCTATCATGTGCTGCTAGTGATTTAAAAAAAAAAAAAAAAAAAAGCACCACAGCTCTTTTGGTCATTCTCCTATCCAATTCCTTCACTGGTTCTTTACACCTTGCCAAGCAGAGCCTGGATTCCTTAGCTTGCTCAAGGGCCGAAAGTCATTTTCAACTCCACCCTATAAGCCTATGACACATGATCTCAGAAAGTAGCTCTTAGCTGCAAGCCCATCTTGTATTTGTACCACAAACCCTGTATGTTCTCAGGGCTGGTCAGCTTCTTGTCATCAATTCCAAGGAGTAAAACTTAAAAGATAAAAGAGGACGTAGGATTATTTTGCTGCTTTAGCTTTCAAATTTTCACAGTAGCACACTATGATGGAAAGCACATAGTCCAGTAAGTTAAGGAAAACACAACCTACTTTTTTTGCGTGGCTGCGAAGGGGATGTTGACTGAGAGGCTGTACCATTAGCACTACTCTCTTCTTCCTCTTTAGCTTCCACTTTTATTTCAGGTTTCTTTTCATCCACTTCCATTGGTTCTGATTTCTGCTCTACTGTGTCTGTTTCTTCTTTAACTTGGGAAGATCCTTGTAAGTCTTCCTCCATCATCTTGAGAAAAACAGAAACACAAACAACAGATGAGTACCAAAGACTTCTATCCTAACTCAGCTTTCTGGAAGGCTCCTAAAATCTTGTGGCCTCATTAGGAGTCAGAGGTGCATTTATCATTTCTTTTCTCTCCCAGAGGAATAAATTAAGTATTCACTACCCAGTGAATCATTAATTCAGCATCAGGGCAATTATACTCCTAATTATAAGAGCTGAAGAATAAAGCCAGGTAGCACACATCTGTAATACCAGCTATTTAGGAGGCTGAGGCAGGAGGACTACAAGTTCAAAGTCACCATGAGCAACTTAGCAAGACCCTATCTCAAAGTAAGAAATTAAAAATCGGCTGGGGATGTAGCTCAGTTATAATGTTCCTGGATAACACCAAAAAAGTGCAATAGTACTTTACATAATTGCATTTTCATGTGTAGATTTTTCTAGCTTGGAATAAGAATATCTTGAAAATTGGAGCAGAGATCTAAAACCCTAGCTCAGAGGCAGAAGGTACAACGTGAGACAGCAAGGAGTAGTGGAGACTTTAACTAGCTTGAAGGTCTGCGTGACTGCTAAGGGTTATAGCTGGGGCTCACATTTAAGACTGTTGCCACAGAGAGATTCAGGTACAACTCTGACAGAGCTTCTCAAGTGTTTAATTTTTTTTTTTTTTTTTGGTCTTTTTGAGACAGGGTCTCGCTATGCAGTTCAGACTGCCCTGAGCTCACTTTGTAGCTCAGGATGGTCTCGAACTCACAATGATCCTCCTGCCTCCGCCTCCCGAGTGCTGGGATTACAGGCGTGCACTACCACGCCCAGCTTAAGTGTTCAATTGAAGTCAGAAATCTGGAGTTTTATTTCCTGACTTTAAAAATACTGTATAGGAAACAACAACAAAAAAACCAACAAACAAAACACATGTACAGCAGAGCATGGTGGTGCACACCTATAACCCCAGCACTCGGGAGGCTGAGGCAGGAGGACTGCTGTGAGTTTGAGGCCAGCCTGGGCTACAAAGTGAGTTCAAGGACAGCCTGCACTCCATAGCGAAACCCTGCCTCAAAAAGGCCAAAAAACCCCCCCAAAAACCCCAAAAAAACCAACCAACCAACCAAACAAAAAAAGCCCAAAACAACACACATGTACAGGCTAGCCTCAGCCCAAGGTCTATCAACTTTTAGTTTCTGCCACAGGTAAGTTAGTAAATGAACCAATTCATTACTCCTGCAAGACCAGAAATGAATGAAAGACAACAATGAATAGGCTGTAGCCAGGCATGGTGGCACACACCTGTAATCCCAGCATTTGGAACGCTAAAGCACTAGGACTGCCACAAGTTCAAGGCCATTCTGGACTACATAGTGAGTTCACGGCTAGCCTAGATTGATTACACAGCAAAACCTTGTCTCAAAAACAAACACTGCTGAGTAACTTAAAACATTTAAAATAAAAGTCAGTGCTCAGCCCAGCATGGTGGTATGTACCTGTAATCTCAGCACTTAGGATGCTGAGGCAGGATTGCCATGTGTTTCAGGCCAGCCTAGGCTACATAGTGAGTTCAAGGCTAGTCTCAACTACTGGCCTTGAACTGTCTGATTCTGTCTCAAACACACACACACACCCCCCCAAAAAACACCAGTGCTCTTTATTTGTGGCAAAGTAAATCTCTCCCATCCATCCATCTGTCCGTCTGTCCATCCATCTACCTTAAGATAAGGTCTCACTATGTAGTTCTGGCTGGCCTTGAATTTGCAACCCTACTGCCTCAGCCCCGCCAAGTTCTACAATTGCAGGCACGTACCACCATGCATGGTTCATGCCTCTTTTCTGAGGGACGGGGGGTTTAACCAAAGGCCTTAGCACTGAGCTACATCTGCAGCCATTTTTATTCTTTTATTTTGAGACAGGGTTGTGCTACGCTGCTAAATTGCATAGACTAAACTAAAATTTCAATCCTCCTGCCTTAGCCTCTCACCAGAGTGCTGGGATTATAGGCATGTACCATATACGTGGCCACATCTCATCTTCTGGAATGAATCATCAATTTTTTTCAGAATCCATGTTCTAATAGAATACTGAAACAAAATCCAAGGACTTCCACGAACGCCCTATTTCTCCCCTCCCCCCAGTCTCCTTTAGGAGACACGTGGGTAAAGTTTCCACAGAGAGCCATAGATTTACTTCAACACCCACCTCGGACCGAGACTCTCCCTTGGATTCACCAGGATCAGGCTCGGTGTCCTCAGTCTGCGCCTCTGCCTTCATTTCCAGCACAGGTACATCAGGTCCTGGCTGTTGGGAATTGGTTTCAGCACTGGCCACTGAGGAGGGGGTGGGGACCCTGTTATCAATGCTGGCTGCTGCCTGAGAAAGCTGTGAGAAAGCAAAATCATTCTCTGTAAAGCAGACAACATAAATGGCCTTCAACTCTCGCTCATCCAATCTTCAGTTTCTTAATAGCATCTTTCAGAACTAACCTAATAAGGTCCCTACTGAGGAACAAAAGTCACCAGGAGACAGCTCTAGGGGAAGTCACTGTCAGTTAGAAATGACTTGCTTCTTGTCAAGAATGAAGACATGGAAAAACTAAGCTTATAAATTCTCATATGAAATTACTGTATCTAAATTTTCTAGCTAAGTCATAGACCCTCCTCATTGAGCATTCATTTCTCTCAATAAGGGGCTAGGGTTTTAGCTCAGCGGCACAGTGCCTACCTGGCAAGCACAAGGTCATGAGTTTGATTCCCAGTACCGGAAAAAAAAAAAAATCCCTCAATAAGGTTCATGCCTGTGGTGAAAGGCTGAGTTACAAACACCTATGTTATGAAAGGAGGGGAGTCAATTGTGTACAGGGAAGCAGAATGTCTAACGAGCCTCATGAACCGCAAGGCAGCGACAGTGCTGGAGTAAGCAAGTAGTGAGAAAAGGAGTACTGAAATACTCTAAATTTTCAAAGTCTTGGAGCTGGGGTGTAGCTCAGTAGTTGAGTGTGTACTCAGCATATATGATGTTATGGAAACACACACACACACACACACACACACACACACAGAGGAATAAATTTTCAGTTTTACTCAATGAAGTCTTAAGTAAACACAGATCTTATTTAGGGACTGGAGGCAGGGGACAGCTCAGTGGTAGAACACTTTTCTAGTATTCTCAAGGCTCTGGGTATGATTTGGGTATGATTGCTGTGGTTTACCCAACCCCTCCCCAAAACAAAAACCAACAAAATAAAAGCACATGCAAGAGTGCTTATTTAAAGACAAAAACAGAGTATGACTAAATAAGTTTATATCCTTGTAGATAAACAAAAGAATATCTTCTTTAGGTTGTGGTTGGGATCAATTTTGCCATTTAATAAATAAATTTTATATTCTGCCAGCCACGATGGCACATGGCTATCTCTAATCCTAGCTATTCAGAGGGCCGAGGCAGGAGAATCACAAGTTCAAGGCCAGTCTGGGCAACTCAGTTAAGACCCTGCCTCGGGGCTGGGGATTTAGCTCAGCGGCAAAGGGCCTGCCTGGCAAGCGCAAGGTCGTGAGTTCGGTTCCCAGTGCTGGAGAAAAACCAAAAAAAAAAAAGACCCTGTCTCAAAATTAAAAAAAGGGCTGGGGATGCACTCAGTGGTAGAGTACTTGACTAACATGCATGAGGCCCTAGGCTCCATTCTCAGCACTACAAATAAATAAATAAATATCCTTGGTACTTAAAAGTAAGGTTAATATATTCTGGGAGGTGGGAAGTCTGAGGTAGAACAGTAAGAAAATGATACTACAATTCAGTGAAAACTTGGGAGAGGGATATAGCCAGGACAGGCACAACCTGAGGCCCTGGCCAGCAAAAGCAACAGAGGCTGAAGGGCACCTACAATGCAGCATGTGGTCGTGATTCTACTGCCACCGCTTCAATGCATGATGGGAAGTTTTGGATCACAGAGGTACAAACCTGGCTCTGCTGTCTCACTATGAAAAAGAAAAGTCTTCTCTTGTCTGAAAAAAGGTTAACCATGGCCAGGTCAAAAGACATAGAATTAAGACCACAATGCATTCATTAAATCCACAAAGTATCAGCAGAAAAACTATTAAAACTCTGAAGACATTAATCTAGGACAGATAACGGGAACATACTTGTACACATATTTTAAAATTCTATGCATGACTTGGATATGACACCTCAGTAATTATTAATTTCTACAAACTCTTTTAAGTAGGGGAGATCATGTGAAGTCATATCCTGCCACACACAGCCCTTTAGACTACTGCTGGGTACAAAGTACACAGCTCAACACGGTTCATCAGGTTCATATACTTTCTGGTGTTGCACTAAGATGCTATAGCATTCTCATGGGAAAGTTATCTTTTAAGAGTAGTGGCCTGAAGACAACAGACTGAAAAGCTCACCGGCGTGCCAGGAGGCTGGGCGTGCACAGGTGTCGGTTGCTGCTGCTGTGATGACTGAGGGGTGGCCACAGACGGCGGCTGGACTGGGGTTTGAGGCTGCGGGGTCACCTGGGCTGCTGCCTGCACTGTAGGGGTGCTCTGGGTTTGTGTAGCACTGGGCACTGAGCCAGGAGTTGGGGTAGGAGTCTGCCCGGAAGACGACACGGGAGTGGATGGCTGAGTGGGAGCTGCTGGCTGGGGAGGCGTCATTCCAGGTGGCGTAGGGTGCTGGAGAGATGGCATGCCAGCGGCTGTGGAAGCAGGAGGTGGCGTCGGGTGCAAGGGTGTCTGGGTCACTGGTGGGCAAGGGAGCTGGCTGGCTTGGGGCCCCAGCATGTTCAGAGGATTAGGAAGAGCAGCACCAGGTACCTGGCCCTAAGGAAACAAACATAGTACATTAAAAACATTGCTTCCACTTAAAAATGTGACAGAGCCTCAAAGAATTAAATGTATGAAAATCTAATTGTGTTTCTTAATGAGATCTGCCTGTTGTGGTTGGGGATATAGCTCAGTGGCGCAGTGCCTGCCTGGCAGGCATGAGGTCCTGAGTTCCATTACCAGCACCAAAAAAAAAAAAAAATCCATGAAGATGTTGTGTTTATAGAAATTCATCAAGCTTTGTACTTACAGTAATGTTTCTTTTCTTTTCTTTTTTTTCATTGTCTTTTTTTGAGGCAGGGTTTCACTATACAGTTCAGGTTGGCTGGCCTTGAACTCACTTTGTAGCCCAGGCTGCCCTTGAACTCGAAGTGATTCTCCTATCTCAGCCTCTGGAATTGCTGGGATTACAGATGTGGGCTACCATACCTGGCTGCATTTCCAAATAAAGTTAACACTACAAATGTTTCTCACACTTTGGTTCATATAATTAAAGTAAGTGGAAAAGCTTCTGGTTTGCTGTGCATGATGGCATACACCTGTAATCCCAACCACATGGGAAGCTGGGCGGGAAGAGTGAGAGTTTGAGGCCAGGCTGGACAACTGAACAAATGATCCTGTCTTGAAATAAAAAAATAAAAAGAAACCAGAGATGGTGGTGCATGCCTATAATCCCAGCATTCTGGGAGGCTAAGACAAGAGAATTTCAAGTTCAGACCTACTCTGTGCAACTCTGAGACTTAGTGAGGCCCTGTCTCAAAATTTAAAAAAATTTTACGAAGTTCAAAAAGGTCTAGGGATGTAGCTTAGTGCATAGCCTCAGGGCTCAACCCCTATTACTGCTAAATACATACATACATACATAAATAGGCCTGGGGGTGCAGCTCAGTGCTCGGTTCAACTCCCACTTACTCCAAAATAAAAACAAAAATAAACAAAACCCATTTATGACTTAAACACATACAGAAGCATTCACTCAGTTATCAGTTTCATGTCATCCAGTCATAGCTTAGATAATGGAATAAGTCTTTTTTTTTTTTTTTTTTTGGTTTTTCTCCGGTACCGGGAACCGAACTCACGACCTTGCGCTTGCCAGGCAGGCGCTTTTGCCGCTGAGCTAAATCCCCAGCCCCGGAATAAGTCTTTTTGTGAGTTACTGAAACACCAAAATATTTCAATCCAGTGACTCAGAACTGTTTGTGGATTGTGGATGTTCCACTAAATGAATCCAAATCACTGTTTTAGAGCAAAGGTTGGTGCATGGGCCTAATTAAGTTTTATTATATAAAGTTATATATATATAAATTAAGTTATATAACTTTTAAGTTATATTATATAAAATTGTTTTATTAGGACAAAGCCACCTTCTTTCCTTTTTGTGTTGTCTATGGCTGCTTATGTACTGCAACAGTGGCGCTAGATAATTAAAGCCGAGACTGTGATCGAGAAAGATGGAAAATACTCTTTGCAGCCCTCACATAAAAAGTTTGCTGATCTCTGTTCTAGAGTAATGAGAAATTATGGAAGTTAAAGTCCAAACTGGACAACTTAGTGATTGTGAGTCTCTGTCACTGCCCCCCGCCATCCCCCGAAAATCTAGCTGGGTGTAAAGGTGCTGCATTCAATTTCACCAAGGGAAAAAAGTTAGGATGTGAATCTGTTCCTTTCTGAATTCCCAAGATCTCTCAGGATCACAGCTTAAACTTAAGTGCATAGAACAGCAAATCACAATTCATTTTACTTTTTGCATGAAGTTCACTTGGAGTAGACAAGAGGAATCCCAAACAAAAATTATAAGACAAAGTAGAGGACAATGAACAGATGCTTTTACATAAACATAAAATGTATATTCCAGAATTCTAATTTCCATGAAATAGGCTCAGGCTGCAGGAAGCTGAGGCCACATAAACACTGGTAGTCGGAGTCCCCACAGTGAATATACATACCTGTGACACTCCTGTCTGGGCTGCTGGCTGCCCCATCCCCACACTGTTCACACTCATTGCCCCACTGGATGATGGGAACTGACTCTGTGGCAGAAACTGGTTCTGAGCAGGTGCCTGGGCCATCATGTTGTTAGTGTGTGTGCCCATCATGTTTGGGGGCTGAGGCATCCGGGAAGGAGAAATGGCCATCTAAGAGAAAAGGATCAACAGAAAGACAGTGCAGAAGTCAAGGGTCAAAGTCTTCAAGATCAACAGTGCAACCAAAGGTCCAAGGTCTTACAAACTTGAGGGTGCAGAGCACATGGCTCTAGTCCTAGAGACAGCCACTCACTAAGAATGCCACACTCCCAGACATTTTTCTTGCCTTCTTAAGCAATCTTGCATATGAGCCAAATTGGAATTGCTCTCTGAATAGCAATCCGTATCATTTAAAGTTCAAACACACCTTTTACTAGTTTTCTGAAGTGTTTAAAAGCTGCCTCAGGAGGGCAAGCTTGAGTCAACAAATGCTGACAGTCTCCAGCTAGTCAAGTATTGAGGCTGGCTGGCTGCTTCACAAGGTTGTCCCTCTCACAAAGCCACAAATTCCTATGCGGTTTTTTTTTTTTTTTTTTTTGTACTGACACTTGAACTCAGAACCCTGCACTTGCCAGGTAGGCACTTGTGCCACTGAGCTATATCCCTGGCCCTGGATTTGTTATTCTAATAAAAATAATATAGCCAAGTAATCCTCACTGTTGTGACAAAGACTTTCTAACATCAGAAATGAAAGGAATAAAGCAGAAAAGCATAACCCAACAAAGGAACAAGCACCACAGGATTCTCAGATGACACTCAAAATCCTCTGCTCAAAGAAAGTTCCTAATGAGACAAGGGCTGAGAGGCCAGGAGGAACACTTACCCCCGGAACAGAGGCCATGCTGTTCATCTGGACAGAGTGGTTCATTGGAGAGGCTGCACGCGGTCCCATGGGTGCTTGTGGCAACTGCACATTCCCCAAGGACATTGGATTAAATGAATTCATCCCTGTAAACACACCCACAATGGTTCCTTAGTAAAAGCACTAGCAAGAAAACAGTACTCACGAAATCAACTCTGAATAAGATAAAGCACAAAGTTAGTGAGAGAAGGTGATTAAATTAACAGACTTTCTCATATTCAGGGAGAATGGCATCCATGTTGTGGGGGAGAGGATGAAATGGTGGAGGAAGCTAGGGCAGGATAAAGAGACATGAGGGTGGAGGCGAGTGGAAGACAACAAATGAATTGACCAAAGCTGATGTGCACAAACCATCAAAACAGGAAAGGTGGCACCATGAAAGAACTAAACAATTCCCCCTACCTACAGGGGCAATGCTTCTTAAGACCAAGGTCAGTATGAGTATACCTTCACCTAATGCCTTCTGGAGCAGGCAGCTCCCATCCTCCCAGACTTTTAGGCTCCTTGGTTATGCTTAGATTTACTGTCAAAATCTATGCTTTAAGACTCAAAACGCTGTTTCAATTTTGTAAGCACTTCAACTTTTAGGAAGTGCCAAGAACCAATGATTCGCACCTTCAACTTCTGGTAGTTTGCAGAAACATCGTACGACTAAAATG
Organism: Chinchilla lanigera; assembly: GCF_000276665.1. Taxonomy (NCBI): domain Eukaryota; kingdom Metazoa; phylum Chordata; class Mammalia; order Rodentia; family Chinchillidae; genus Chinchilla; species Chinchilla lanigera. The sequence continues at coordinate 13,650,670 of NW_004955442.1, read as the reverse complement.
GAGAATTTGCCAGCCAGGTTGCATCTCCAGACTGCAGTAGGTAGTTCTTACTAACTTCCAACAAAACACTGAAAACTATGAGCTCTAAATACATGCCAATTCAAGTTAATCTGACCAACAACTGAGATCTCACAGAATCCCTGACAGAGTTCCTGAAGGCACTGCCTTAACACTGTTGTAGCTTGAGCAGGCCATGAAGAACGTGTGAGACTAATACAAGCCATAACATTCTGCTGCTGACCCTCCCTCCCAAAGACTCCTATATATGTCTTTATGCAAAAGGCATTTAGTGCATCTCTAAGAGTTGCCGAAGTCCTAACAGTTTCAGCTTTGCTGAGAAGTCCAAGTTCAAAATCTCCTCTGAGATTTAAGGCAAACTCTTAGCTGCAAGCCCCTGTACAAATGAAAAAAAAGTTAAACGCTTCCAATATTCAATGGTACAAGAAAAACATTTCCATTCCAAGTTACAACACAGGACAGCAAGGAATGGGAACAAAGCAAGACCAAAATCCAGCAAGACAAACATTAATTCCCATACTTCCACTTCCAGGATCCCTAGCAATCTGTGACAAGTTGTAAACTCCAAAAGGCTTGGGTGGCTCCAACTCTATTGCACTTCTGGTGGTTATAGCTCCCATGGCTTCTCTCTTTGGGCAGTTCTGCTTCCCTCTGTGCAGTTTCTCTCTGTTTTCCTCCACGTTTCTGCCTTCTTCAAAATTCTGGGGTTTCCACTGCACCTTTGTCTTCATACATCTTCACACACTGCCCTCCCAGGGGCACACTGCCTGAGTCTCAGGCCTTCTTCAAAAATCTCGGTGAAGCATTCCTGACCCTGTAACTCTTGCATTCTGCGTGCACCTAAAACCAGCACCATGTGAATGATGCCAAGGTCTGCTGCCAGCTGGAGCAGCAACCAGGCTTCCCTTTCTCTTGGCTGTAGGGGTTGAGTGCCTATGAACCAAATCCCAAGGAACCATTTCCTTAGTCTGCTGCCGTTCTGGAACATGGTGCTCTAGGGCTCTCTACTCAAAGCAACTTCACCTTTGCAACTCTGAGGTAGTTAAGGGTAGAGTCCGGCTGTTTCTTGTGATACCTTCAGGCCATCTTTCTATACTCCAGTTCCTTCTCTGCACTGAAGATCTCCTCTGCTCCACTTCTGCAGTCTACAACTTTGCTGGAGCTTCCTTTCTGGCCAAACTCAAAACGTTTAAGTAATTCTGCTGGGCTCTTTGCTCTTGATTCTATATTAAGTCTGGCTAAAAGTCCCCAACAGTATCCATGCCACTGCTTAAACATTAGACTGCCCTGAACTTTGTTCTGCAAGATTAATTAGTCTGCTGCCCTTAATCTCAGCCTCAGGCAAAGTCTCTGGACACCTGCAAAATGCAGATAAACTTTCTGCCACGCCGTAACATACAACATCAGGAGTCCAAAAGCCAGTGCAGTCCTTATTCCCAGTAGAAACCTCCTGAGCCTGGTCTTTACTGGTAGGATTTCAGTCAGCTTTCTGGTCTTCTGAGCTCTGACCAGAATCTCCCACGAAGTACAGCCTAAGGTGTTCCAGTTCAGCTTATTTTCAGTCAGAATCTCCCACCCTTTCCAAACTCTTCCCACAAGCCAGTCCCAAAGGCTCCAGAATTACATAGTTAGGTACAGTCGCAGCAACAACCCCACCTCCCTGGTACCAAATTCTGTCTTAGTTATTTTTCTCTCATTGTAGAGACAAAATGCCTGACACCCAAAGTTAAAGGGGGAAAGGTTTCTTTTAGTTCAGTTTATAGAGGTTTCATTTTGTAATGGGCTGGCTCCAATGCAGGGTGACTTGGCAGAGCAGCACTGGTGAGTAGAATGAGTTTAAGGCAAGCAGAAGACTCTAAAAGCAAGTAAAGAAGGGACAACCATAGCTCTTTCTAACTCTTATGTCTTGTCCAAGCTGCTCAGGATGGGTACCACTCACACCCTCAATCCTAGTGCTCTTGAGCCTAGCACTGCACCATGAATCCTTTCTAGTATCACAGACTCTAGATCCCAACATGAAAAACCCCACCTATGATTGTATGGGGTTTTAGGGGGTCATCTAGACAAGCTGTAACAATATGTATGCCTCAGTAACTACCTAGACATACCACCCTCAAATGATCAAGTGCCAACAAGGCCCAAGAGAATTTTCCAGGGAGCTAATAATAATAGCAACAACAACAACAACACATTTCCCTCCATAAGAATTTTATTAACTAAGTAATAGGATGTGCACATCCTAGGAAACAATATTTAAAGCAATCTACATTTATATAGACCTAGTCGTACTGGCAGGGAGTCTGGTATGTTCATATTACCTAGAAAATATCTCTTGCACTAACTGTAGCTAACCACTGTTTCATCAGACCTCAAAGAAATACCATCTTTCTATCTAGATCACAGTCCTATCAACCCCAACATGGCATTCAGCCACTTTCCTAAGGTTCACTTTCTCCAACTTTTTGACTTCTTTCACCCTTCAAATGTAGTTCATTCAAGCAAGTCCCTGACAAGTTTCTTCCACATCTGTTTCAGTAACAGTAAGACTGCCAAAACTTTAAACCATCTCTTCTCCCCTCCAAAACTACTCTTTATTGCAGCAAATGTTCTTTGTTTAGAATCTGGATAATGTTACCACCTTATTTCACAAGCTGGAAAAATGTCCTTCCCGCTCAGGTCTCAATGTGTCAAGAGCTAAAAGGTGTTCAAATGTCTCTTTGCCCATAACTCACAAGCAGAAATGACCACAGTATTCTGACTTGAGAAAGAGCCTTTAACAGTTATTTAGATAGTTGCCATGACCTCGGTCTAGTTTGGATCTAGCACCCCACTTCCTGAAGCAAATACCCACCAGCTTGTTTTAAACCTTAAAGCCCAGAGCAGTCCCAGCAAGTGCCTGCCACTCCCAGGGCTACCTCACACACTCTCCTGAGCAATCAGAAATGCCCCCTCCTCCCAACCAGAATGCTTCTTGTATGGGCTCTCCTGAAGCATAATGCCCTAACTATTCATTAAAATTTGTTTTTTTTGTTTTGTTTTGTTTTGTTTTGTTTTGTTTTGTTTTGAGACAGGGTCTCGCCATGCAGTTCAGGCTGGGCTTGAGCTCATTTTGTAGCCCAGGTTGATCTGGAACGTACAATGATCCTCCTGCCTCAGCCTCCTGAGTGCTGGGATTACAGGAGTGTGCCACCAAGTCTGATGATCTGTTCATTAAAGTTTTAAACAGTTCTTCTGATCTGTCTGGATATTTTTCCTATAATTTTCAAGGACAACTGTCGAGCATAATAGATTTGTACTACTTCTAGAACTAATTCTCATCAGTAAAAAGAAATGGAAAGAAAAAGAAAAGGCTAACATGCACAAAGAACAGAAAAAAAATCAACAGATGCTATGGCTATTAAAAAGTTAAACTAAAATATGATTTACAATAAATAAATACCTTGAGAAACTTGCATGCGATTCACTGGCAGGGGCAGGGGTCCATCTATGATGGCAAAAAGAAATAAAAAAAAAAGAAAAAACCACACTGGTTACTTAATCTTTGATATAGTAATAAGGTATTTCCTATGGAAAACTTCAAACTTGAAGGAAAACCTGGTCAGTGAATCCAAAAGCACTTGTATTCTGATACCAGGGCACCCTTTAAAGAGCCTTCCCACAAAAGAAACTCAAATGTCCTCATAGGCCACTGCCGCACAGCTTCCAAAGTGCAGGCTTTTGAAAGACATAATTCTATATTCTGAGAAGTATGCTCCAAACACAAAAGAAATACAAGTCAACAGGCTACAAGCTGATAGATAGAAAGGAAATGCAGTTCTTACTTGGAGGTCTTACAGACTGGGCAGGTGGGATCACAGGGGCCTGTGCCCCAGGGGCTGGTAAAGTTGGCTGGTTACCCAGGATGCCTTGCTTATGTAAACGTGACCTCCGTTTTTCTTCTAGTTCTTTTTGTATCTTATAGATTTTCTCTGCTAGTAAGTGATAATATTCATCCTAAAAAGTAAAAACATTCAATGTTAAGCCGTTGAAACTGTAAAAAACAAGTGGCCTGTTTCTTAAGTTCTAACAAACTAACTGCTTTTTGTTTTCTTTTTTTGGTGCTGAGAATCAAACACAGGGCCTTGAGTATGCTAAACAGGTGCTTTTCTGCTGAGCTACATCTCAGGCAAATTTTTTAAGTGTGTTGGCAAATATACAATGGGTTTGATAAATCAAAGGACCAAATTCTTGCTCAATTCCCAGTGACTTCATTTATCAAATAGTAGGTGCTCAATACAATTACACTGCATTACACAATTGAGCCTCTTCTCAGGTATTCACCAACAAAGGAAGTGATACAGTATAAGCATGACAAGTAATACCCCCTATGAGAGTACGTCCCAAAGACATGGTGGGATTTTACATACTCTTTGTACCTGTGCAGCATAACACTTATAGTTAATAAGAGAGCTATGCAGGAATCTATGGTCTTATCAAGATATCTCTCTGGTCAGGGTCTTCAAGGTGAGGAGTCCCCAGATCACACAGGTTCCCCCACTCTGGATCACAAACTACATGGATGCCATTCTCCCCACTGCAGGTACTGCACAGGCTCAACTGCTGCCTGGTGACCTACCCTGCTGTTAGCAGACTCATACATGTCTCCCTCCACTTTCTTAGCGTAGGCGACCAAGTTCTCCATGCGGCGGTCCTTCAGAGCTGCGGGGTCTGGGGTTGGGAAGATGGCTTGAACGCTGAAACAACAACATACTCTTATCAGTCTACTTTTAACGTGGTCATATGAGAACTACAAAAGCAGGACTGGCTCACTCTTGGAATGATATGGTGTTGGGAGAAATCCCAAGTCCCTCATGCATGAAATGAACATAGGAAACAACCATGACTTGCTACCTGTATGTCGATATTTTGCTTTTAGAGATATGTGCTGGGTCATTTTAAGAAAAATGTGATTTCATCTAATTTTTAAACTACTTACTGTAAAAACATTTATCAAAATAAGGAAAAAACTTCTAAGAAAGCTAGCTGATTAACTTCACCTCCAATTTAAGATATGTAGCTTGAGAAAATTAACTACTAACTTTCTGTGTGTTAACACACTATATGGTTATGCCATCTGTACTCAATAGGACCTAGTTCCCTCCAGTTCTCAGGGATTTCTATAATGACAGTTTTGAGCCACAAGGCAAAGGTCTTGAGCTAATCCCAGAGGTCTGGTTGCTGGTCATACCCCTCTGTACTCTGTGGATGCCTCTGTTACTAGGGACCAGGGTCTTGGAAATAAGTCCTGCACAGGGCTCTATTAGCAATGTGTTGACTTCTTTTTTGTTTGTTTTTGTTTTTCTTCTGGTACCAGGAATCGAACTCACGACCTTGCACTTGCCAGGCAGGTAGGTGCTTTGCCGCTGAGCTAAATCCCCAGCCCCAATGTGTTGACTTCTTAAAACACGCAAATGACCCTTTGCAGCTCCCAGGTTAATGTCACCTGGGAGTCAAGGGGCAAACAAGGAACAAAATCAGTTATCTACGGCAAAATTGCAACACTACCCTGGGTACATACAGTTTATGCACTAGATGGCTCCGCAGGTCCTGAGTGACATGTTCATGCCAGCCTTTCCGAACACCACTGGTAGAAGGAGGTGCTGCTGTAGGTATTGTGCTGAGGCTTCCGATGTTACCAGAGTTTGAGCCATCGTTCATCAGTGGGCTGGGGAAGAGAGGTGAAACATAGTGATACTCATCTGCTACCTAGCAAGTGATTCAAATGATCTCAAAATAAGGCTCTTCTTCAACCATACACGACTTAGAAAGTTTAAGTTAGGAGGAGCAAGTAATGTATGGACAACAAAATTCAAACTATGTTCACATTATTCTGTTCTATATTTGTAACTGAAAAAAGAAAAATGGCAGCCAGTCCCCATGCCCTGCCTATTACAGCACATGTACCCAACCTTTTCGCTTGCCTGGGCCTTGCTAAATAAAGAAGTATTGTCTTGGGCAACATATAAAACATACAGTAAAACTTCCTCCATTATCAGTAATTACTGTATTTTACTCTCCAAGTATAAGTGCATGTAACGTCTCATACACCACAGGTTTTGAACGGATGGACTGTATGGCAGGTGTGGGGGGTGGAGCTAGCGCTATACTGTGGATTCCCTGACACAGAGCTCCCTTGTCACCTAAGAAGTCTGTGGTGGAGCACTATGCAACTAAGCTGTGAATAATATTGCTAAAAAATTACATAATTTACTATCTTGTGGGACCATTATTACTAACTGTCCGGGGCCCTATGTGGGGAATGGGTTGGACACACCTGCTTTAAAGAACTTCCTTTTCCATACACTGAGAAGGATCACAGAGTTGTGCATGACTGCCACCTACTCTCATGCCTGTCTGTCCCTCATTTAGGAGCCAATGAAAACCTGTGTCTTACTTGGTGGCCCCCAGGGAAGTTGGAAGAGCTGATTCTGAAATCAAGTTTGGTGGTTGCTGATCTGTTGTTATTCCTCCTGCTGGAATGTTCATTGGGTTATTTCCTTTAAAGACAAAGAGAAATCGATTAACTCTTCGATTATAATACTTTAAAGTTCTGTTAATAGACAAAAAGTCACCACAAAAATATGTGATTCATTATAGTAACAGGCAGTATGGCAGGAACTCTGGGAGCTGTATTTTCAGAAATGGAGACTAACTTGTACATATTCTGTTGTCAACTCCTTCCCACGCTACTCTGTAACTAAAATAAGGCATGTTCTGAAAGCTCACTGGTGTCCTCAGTGGACTCTATGGCTGTGGGGAAAATTATAAACAGCCCACTTCCTACCTCCAACTTTGATTCTGCTTCATTAATATCACACTCTAGACAACTACGTGAGCTGTCAGCTATGTGTCCTTTTTTCGGTCATACTATAAAATAAAATTATAAAAATTAAGCACAGGAAAAAAAATACAGAAGACCTTATTTTTCTACAATCTTCATATTAAAGTAAGAATAAGTTGAGACTCAGAAAAAGGTTATTAGTATTTTCCCAAATTATACCATTAACAGAAGTGGAATCATATTAGAACTTTGGTATTAGGGTTTCAACCTAGTCTGAGTATTAATTTGATGGTCATTAAGGCAATTATTTTCCAAAAAGCAATATACAGTGGTATCTTGGTTCATGAACTTAATTGTTTCTACAATTCTGGCTACAAAGTGAATTGGATGCAAACTGAAATCTAGTGGTTAGGTTCAATGGTGATCTTATAGGGAAATTTGACTCAGTTTACAACTAGAATTGTGGAAAGAATTAAGTTCATCAACCAAGGCACCACTGTATAAGGTGATTTTAATGGGTTCTTTCCTTGTTTTTGGTTTTTTTTTTTTTTGTTTTTTTTTTTTGAGACAGAGTCTCACTTATAGTTCAGCCTGGCCTTAAATTTACTATGTAGCCTAGGCTGGCCTCAAACTTGAGGCAATCCTCTTGCCTCAACCTTCCAAGTGCTGGGATTATAGGTGTGTACCACCACACCCTGCTCAAGTGGTTATTTTTTAGAATAATTTTTGATTCTCAAATACTGGTTCTGTTGGAAAGAGAATGAAATTAGCACAGCAGCTATGCCTTCACAGAGAGCACTGCCCCTGCACCATGAGCCTGAGCTTAAAATGGCTGTGTCCGTTTAGAGAAAAATGGGAAGGAAACAATATCCAGAAAAGGCAAAAACTGTGCATATGTATGAGCAAGTTACTAAAGGCTGGCACCTGATGGATTGGACTGACAAGAGGAAATGTTGATCCACCCTGAGGCCTGCAACAGCAGTTTGTGAGACTCCTACTGCTGACCAACTGGAATCCAGACTTGGCCACTTCCAGTGGTGGGGGGACCATAATCAAGATGTGCCAGGAAAGGGCAAACAACTACCCATTCCTCATTGAATAAGTGGTCTACCAGAGTCCACCCAAGTGATACAACCATGATTCCAACTTGAAAGATTTTGCATTCTGAGACATATGGCATGTCCTTTATAAAAATTATCCAGATAGATGTGGCAAAGCAAGCAGGAAGGCACTGTTTTTCTTGTAAATGCTGCTCTTTTTACAAGCATCAAATATTTTCCTTACATCAGATATTATAGCTTTTTCTTAGAGGGCTGCTATTTCAACCACTGAATCTGAAGTAAAAATTAGAACTGAAAGCAGCCTTGGGTCCCAGTAAGAGTTGTTATCCATTTCCTACATGTGGACAAAGGCAGTTTTTGAGCACTCCTTCACCTACCCAGGGGGTTGAGAGTCCTCATCTGCTGGTGGGCTGGAGGCTGTGCTGGTTGCTGGCCAGGAACCTGAGGCTGCAGCTGCGTCTGGGGCTGGTTCATGTAGGGAAGTCCAAGAGCAGCATAGGCCCGCTGCATGGAGCTGGGGTCTATGGGGTTTGGGTTACTTAAAGAAGTGGCATTCTGTTGCCCTGCACCAACAGAACCAATTGTGTTTTGAATTCCACTAGCTGGAGACCCCAAGATGGCTAGAACAACAAACAGAGAGGCAAAAAAAAGGTAAGTAAAAAGAAGCCCACAAATTATTTAAAAACTACTGAAAAGCAAATAAAATCTTATCAGAAGACAGTGTATGCATTTTATACAGCATTAAAACAAGCTATGGAGAAAGGAGCTGTTCCCGCCACCAAAAAAAAATCCTACTTTTTTTGTCATTAGCTGAGGAATAAAAACCTAAAGAAAATTCATATTTCTGTCTTAGAAGTAACAGACCATAAAAATCTGAGAGATCACTTAATAAAAAGTTAGCAAGCAAAAAAAAAAAAAAAAAAAAAAAAGTTAGCAAGCAGGGGGTGTACGTCACTTGTAGACTGTTTACCTAGCATGCATAATACGGCTCTAGACGTGACCCCCAGCACAGTGCAGGGAGGGGGCTATATATTAAAATCTAGAGAATTCTATGCCAGGCGTGGTGATGCAAGCCTATAATCCCATCACTTGGAGGTTGAGGCAGGAGGATCTCCAAAAGTTTGAGGCCAGCTTGGGTTACATAGTAAGTTCAGGGTCAGCCTGAAGTACATAGTGAGATCCTGTCTACAAAAAAACCTCCAAAATAAAAAATAACAAAAAAAGATCTAGAAAATCCTTAGAAGTCAGTTCCAGTGAGGGGCAAGTGTGTGACACAGCAAAATGCTAGATTCTATAGGGGTCAGCAGCCATCTGAGATGAAGGAAGGAGCCTTTCTAGGTACAGAGAGATTAGCAGAGGTGACATCCAGTCAGTCTGTTTCCATTAATTTATGACATGATTTTCAAATAACCAAACTGTAATTCTCTGAAACTTACTCAAGCAATGACAGCATTAACAAGCTCTCTGTGGGATTCCTAAGCAGGACAGCAAAATGCTAGGCTTGGACTCTCTGTCTATCTGAAGCTGTTAAAGAAATTCTGTAATGAGTGAATGACTATCTGGCTGAAATTAAGGGATGATGGAACAAGGCCTGAAGATTCTACATGGGTTTTCATTTACTTATGCAGGTGTCATCTTAGTACACTTGGTATTCAAGACTTGGATATGCCTCGTGCAGCCATCATTTGGTTCTACTACCCAGGCCTGTAAATGTCTTTATGTGCCATCCAGCAGACTAACTCCAAGAGTCTAAAGAAAAACAAGTGTTGACATAGAAACTCCATTCCAAAGAGCTCTCAAATTAACTGAGAGATGACCCCAAACTTTTATTTCTTTGGTCATTTCCAGTTCACTCCTTCAGCTCAGCAAACTACTCATGTAACTGTCCTCATCTGGCATTTACTATATGGCAGAAGTTTTATGCTACACTATTTTTTTGTTGTTGTTCTTTTTGAGACAGGGTTTTGCTATACAGTTTAGGTTGGCCTTGAACTCTCTCCTGAGTAATGGGATTACAGGCGTGTGCCCACCACACTATTTCTTAAAGAGTTCCTTTCTAACTTTTGGTAAATTTTAGACCATGTATGAAAGTACAGCTTATGGTGAGCCAAATTAAACTTCTTAAAAAAAAAAAAAAAAAGCTTATAAAATTGATCATATATATTTGTAATTCAGGGTCTCTCTTTGTAGTTCAGGCTGGACTTGAACTCATGGCAATTCTCTTACCTCAGCCTCTGAAGTGCTGGAGTTACTACCATGTGCAAGCAGGCATGGTTTTATCATGTAATTTTTGACTCATAAAACACTATCACAAAACCCTTTGTTCAAATTCACAGCATTATATGTAACAATAATATTCTTACAGTCAACAGTACAAGTATATTAAACAACTCAAATACTTTTCACAGCAACTTAATTAAGCCAAAATGTGTTTTAAAAAAAATGCTTCTTGGTAATTATCCATTCCATACTATTAACTTTTCTAATAAGGATATTCAGATCTCGAACTCATTAACTCTCATTAGACACAATTACACAAACCAAGCACCTCATTATAATAAATGAAAAGAATTCTCAAGGTATATCTTATGATAGTGTGTAGCTGAAATAGTCATGTACAATACCTTTACCTTCTGTACCTCTGAAAATGACATGCTAAATTTTTAAAAAGAACTATGATATATAAAGAAGAAAGTAATAATGCTAGGCTTACTTTCTTTGGTGCTGGGGATTGAACCCAGGACCTGGTGCATGATATGCATATGCTCTACTTCTATGACACACCACTAACCCAGTATTGTTTACAATCACCTTGTAGTATAAAAAAGAACACTCTTAGAATACATCTGATATACACGGTGATGAATTGTAGCCATAAATTAAAAAAAAAAGTATCTATGTGGCCTTCCTTTCCTGAATAAAGAGGCAACAGAGGTGCTTTAAGAACTTCACTCTACTATATTCCTCTTTCATCCATACTTCCCCCAAATGCCATCAATTTAGCTAAGACACTCACGTTAGGGTGAATGGCATTCTTACATCCAAAGGCATGTACAGAGCAGCTAGTATCTGACTTACAAAAGGCTTCTCATGCTGACATGGTCATTGTATTCTGTATTTGTGTTAAAAGCATTTATTTCCTACATATAAACATTGTTGTATTTTTATTTTGAGAGAAAATCTACCTATCAGAATGCAGGTATACATTTGGACCCTGGCATTTTATCATTTCAGAAATAAGCCACACATGCTAGTGAACATCTATATTCCCAGCACTTGGAAGGCTGAGGCAGGATGATTTTGAGGACAGCATGGATTGACTACATAGCAAGAGACCCTATTTCAGAAAAACAAATAATACAAATAAATAAAAATGGCCTCTGACATTTAAGCATGAGATCCAAATGATGCTACTAGATAAAAGAGCAGGAATATTAAAGAGACACTGGCATATACTGTGGGGGCAATGGGTGATTGATAGAGGAGTCATATGAAAGCAGCCATCGATTATGTTCTGCAAACTCAGGCTGCTACCAGGCCTCCACAGAAGTTCTGAGCCTTTCTAAATTCTCATAGGACCTACTCGGTCACTGGTTATCTTCAGGCTTGAAAATACACTTGGTGTGCTCACTCGCTCATGCAATAGACACAAATGGCAAGCACAGTCTGTGTAATTCCTGAGCTTAGGATCTGTTGGGAGACGTAGCAAAATGCTCTAACCATCACCTGACACATGCAACATGGTAGCTTATGACCCTGGATCAGAGAAATCATGCTCATCTCCCTGTTCTTGTATATCACAAAAGGTGAGAAAGTCCATGTAGGATTTAGTTTATTTTTCACCTACCACATTAGACCATGTGAAATGCCAGTCAGTCTAGGGGACTTTGCAGCTATGTAATACTGAAACCAGGCTTACCATGCTGGCTTACTGAATCCCTTGGGACCAGCAAGAATGAAAAGAAGGCTAACGACAGCATGACTTCAGCTACCTGCACTCTTGAAAATGAGGTCTTCTATGTTCATCAAGTTTTCACACTACCAATGCTGACTTTGTTTTTCTGGTCATTTTTACATCTCTTTTCCTTTCTAGAGCTTAATGCTACAATCATGTGTCATTAATCCTTACGATTTGATATCAAACCCTGCAGTGTCCTAACAGACCAGTTTAGGTTCTCCTAGAATGTATTGGGTGGTGTATCTTAATCCACATACTGTATCTGCCTCTTTAAATCCCCTAACACCCCTCTCCTCCTCACAACTACCATTTCTGTTGTATCTAAACTAAGAGTCCATGTCCTATCAAACAAAAGGTCAAGTATATAGTGGGCTCTTTCTAGGACTCATTTGCCATTCAAGCAGGGACAACACAGTCCCTTCCCCAGTAAGCACAAAGACTGATCTACTAAGATGCTCCCTGTATAGTATATGCTGCTAACTCAAGGCATTCAGTTGATCAGAATACTTCAGTCCCGAATCATTCTCAATAAAATGGAACTCAATTTGGAAACTCAATGAAAAATGAACTAAGTTCAAAGCCTTGTCAGGGAGGTGGGAGACTCATTACAAGGCAGACAAGTCAAGTAATCAATCTCATTCCTTAGATTTCTACCAAAAAAGCAGTGCCAGAATTCTTTCAAACTTGCAGATATCTCTGCCAAGGTGGAGGCACTACCGCAATGCTTCATAGGTATTGTGCAGGCCAGGACTTACCCTGTTACGGCTTCTCCTGCTGGGAGCAGGACACAGTAACAATGCGAAATACACGAGTGCCTAGGTATGTCCATGTCCACAACTGGTCCTTCCACCACTGATACTATTTCTAGCCCTCAACAGAGGGTTTTCCTCAGAAGCCAAGAGATGCACTAAGAGTGATTTTGCTGTACCCAGAAAGGAAAAGAGAAGCTATTCTGACAATCCATCACCAATGATCGATGCTTATGCCAGGGACTGCAAGCCCACCATTCTCTTTACAGTCACGCTGGTCTCAGTTCCCCTTCCCCAGCCCCATCCCCACTTCTGTCTGTCAGAGGTGTCCTGCAGACTCTGCATGCTCTCAGGAGCAGCAGAGGGCCTAGTCAAGCATTGCAGTGGCAGTGGATGAGGCTGAGTTTGGAGGAAGCTGATGTGACTCAATTTAACAAAGGGAGGCACTCCAAACAATCAGAGGTAGGAAGCCAGGTAGTGAGGGTAAAGGGAATGGAAATATTGGAGCAAAAGGCTGGAGGACTCCTGACCATAAACAATTGCCAGGGCTTGCACTGTGGCTAATCCCAAGGTTGGCACTGGCCATGAAGCACTTTATTTGACAGTTCCTGTTGGGTTTCCCTCAAAGAAAGACTCCATTCTTATCTACAGCTCTAGTACAAATACCTGGCCCTGAAGGCATCCAAGGCAAGAAATTTCAGATTTTAATGTACATGCTACAGACCTGGGAATTTGCTTAAAATGTAGATTGTAATATGAAAGCCTAGAGCTGGGTGTGGTGGCGCATGCCTGTAATCCCAGCACTTGGGACCAGGATTGTTGCAAGTTTAAGGACAGCCTGGGCTACAAAGTGAGCTCAAGGCCAGCCTGAACTGCACAGAGAGACTCTGTTTCAAAAAGAAAAAACAAAACAAAAAAACACAACCAAAAAGCCTACCACTGAGTCACCTTACTTGCATAGGCACTTGAGTTCAGTCAAATCTGTCCCTTTGCAGAGTCTACACTGTGCTGACAGTGTTCCTACTGTATAGGATCCATCATTACTTTGTTTATCTGGGATCCATCAAGCCTTGCCTTTCTCGGTGAAGTAGTCCAGGCTCACATGGACTCCACAAGGACTGCCAAGAGCCGACTTTCCCCCAATCAATCCTGTGAGTGAGGCCACCATCACATTACTTTTATTTTACTTTTTTGCAGTATTAAGGACTGATCTACCACTAAGCTGCATCTTCACCCCTTTTGCAAAAGTTAAATTCATTCTCCATGGTGAGGAGAAAAATTTACAGAAATGATATTGCTAAAACTTTCTAACTTATATAAAGAAGCTCTGTATTTGCAAAACTCTAGTACTAGCACCAAAAGAACAGACTCAACACTAGAACCTAATTTAGGAAGCATGTACATTTTTTAAAGGAATGTTTTCTTTTCTTTTTTTAAGTGAAAATGACCAAGATCCTGCGCAGAGTTCACCTCAACCTTCCCTGTAACTCTGTGTTCTAAAATCCCCCTGGTAACATCTCACATTATGACTAGTAGAAAGACTGTGGTTTACCACTTGAGAGAGCATGCAGTGAATCTATTTTCACAACATCCTGACAGTTAGTTACAGTGTAAGGATGTTAAGACAACAAACCACACACATTTCTTTTCTCTTTTAAAAAACAGAAACCACATAAGTATTTCTTAAAAAGAGAATCATGAACGTTTACAATTGTCATGGTAGTACATACTAAATACAAAAGATCCTAGAAGTCATACCTTTCAATTAAATGTTAAGAGTGAAATCTTAGATTATCATTGAATTAACATTGTACAACTACTTGACCACGAATATTTTGGTACTTAAGAGTCTAGAACTGAAATGTGTCCTAAAGCACAAGAAACTTCACCACCACAAAAACACTAATTCTTAAAAAAGGCTTTACACTAACTTGGAGGAAGAAGAGACTATATTCCTCCACCAGAACTGTCACCCCAAATATCTGGTTCTAGAAGGCCCAAAATCTTAGAACTTCATTTTATATAAGAAATGCCTAGGGAAACTTGGGGATTAAAAATACAAATTTTGGTCAATCAAAGAATAATTTAACCGACTCAGGAAACTCACTTTTAAGAAATTTACTGTGGCTCCTCCATAGGGAAGAAAAATAAGTCCCAGCATCCTGGAATTTCTCTCCTAGGTGATGAGGACACCCTATTTTCAACAAAGCACAATGTGCCTTGTCAGCTCGAAGCCCCTTCGTGAGGGAGGAAGGCTGGACTAAAAGGAAACCATGTGCTCTGTTCAACAGCACTCTCCAGATCAGAGTGCTTCTCCATCTCTCCCTGTGCCCTCCAGAGGCCACCAGAAAGAAAGCAGCACATGTTCACTAGGCAGCAACAGAACCTGAGGAAGATGACTGAGATACATGAGGAATGTATACTTAGACTGCAACTGTGGAGGAGCCCAGACAGCACAATAGAGAGACAAAGAAAGATGAAGAAGACTACCATGCTGAAAGATCACTAAGGAAGGGCATGACTCTAGCCAGAGGGTGATGTGAGCCCAAAGGGTATTTCCTAGCTGTCCAAATGAGGGACAGACCCAAAGACCACAGTTTCATCTTTGAAACAACAGGATAAGGCCTTAGAAACAGAGGAGATACTCAGACCTCTTACTATTCTCTGAGCCCTATAAACAGCTGGGTCATTTGGGGTCACACACATACACACAGGTCTCCCGACAGATAGGGATCAGCTTGAAATCAACTGTGCTACTGGCTACACAGGTAAGTCAGAAGATGACAAAATAATGGGAATGATCAGGATGTGCCTGTCCTGGGGCAGAGATTCTCAATCTGAAGCTAAATAAATTGCTAGTTACATAAATTGGTCTTGGAACTGTGTCTCCCAGTAGGAGGAAAAATGCTTCACCAATGTCTATAGGTGGAGTCTTACACTGACCCAGCCTGGCTGACACAGCTCCAACTTACTTCAGGAGAATGGATGTCCAACTCCAAAAGAAATGCCCCTGTCTCTCCCATGATGTCATCACCATTATAAGTGACATGGCATTCAAATCCTCATACTACGTATCTGTCAGACAATATCAAGTCTTCAGGTCAGCTCTTTGGTCAGTGGTTCACACTCCTTCAAGTGCATGTATGTAGGGAAGGGTGGGAGGGATGAAAGCCCAACATAGCCATTCATGTTTGCGGACAGCCCTTCTACCCTCTGAACTTGGCTGCATCTGGGTCCCTGTCCACCCTATCTCACCCTCACACTTTACAGCTGGTAACCCTTGCCCATGCCCTGCCTACTCTCTACATTGTCTTTAGAAGTAGTTGCTATTCTCATCTCCAAGCTTCTCTGTCCCCGTGCTCACTTACTTTGTTGGTTTCGCTTGTCACTGGCATTTTTCAAAGGGAGGCAAACAGGACAGTCATGTCGTGTGCAGTTCTTCCAATGAGAGATGATTTGTCGTGAAGATGCACAATGGGCAACTATGACCAGAAAAACAACGAGATGTTATTTTTCTATCCAAATCGTCATACTTTCAATTACACCTAAAATTATAATGCCAGATTCCATAAGAAAATGGTAACAAGTGCAACCATAACGTAGTACAGGCAGTCCTCAACTTACAAACAGGCTATTTTCCAAAAAGTTTGTAAGTTGACTATTAAGAATTTCAAACAGAAACTTCCTATAGAAGCAATGTTATGAATGATGGGTGATTTAGGGTTCAGCCCACACAAATAAAACAAAAACTATTCAACCTAAAATAACCACTGCAATGAAAGGTAGAACAATGTCACTATTTAAAATAAAAATGGTAAGTTGTTTTTAAAGATGAAGCCATCTAAACACTACACCTGAAGAAACATAGATAGAGAAGAAAATAAGAAGTCTGTGGAGATTCCAAAAAGAACCTTGGGTGCATCGTAAAGTATGTGAGTGGGAACTGAACCCTGGTTATTCTCAGTCTTCATCTCCTAAAGTCTAATCTCCCCCTTTTTTGTACTTCCGTCATGATCAGGAATATCCTGGGGACTCACAAATGTCACTACACGAGAGAGGGAGATCAAGGAGAGATCTTCTCCAAGGTTTATGACCACAAAGAAGAAGAGAAGGAAAAAGGACAAAGATTACAGGAAAGCACAGTTGTTAACAGAAAACACTTTCCTCAGTAGAACTGAAGTGCCTGGTAAAAGAGGGGAAAGGGAGGGACACAATGTGCCCGATTCACTACCTGTCTAAGGATGACACAGTGCACAGTTCCTGGGTCACTGTCAGTCACCCAGGACAACCTGGCTGTCACCAGAAGTAGCCTTAAGACATAGGGTAGAGGAGCAAGGCAGTGGGCCAACTGCTGGTCTGAGTCCAGGAAACAACTGCAAGACAGATCGTGGGATGCACGAAAGGGTATGTGCTTGCCTGTACACGTGCTACATTATATGACCGGAAGAAAACTACAACCTAGACGTTTACAACAAGAAGTGCTCAAGAAATGACAAAAGGCTTCCATAAGCGGAAACAGAAAAAGAACCAACTCAGGAAATAGCATCATGCAGGAGAGGGTCACAGTAACAGAAAACCACATTGCCTTTCTCCTCAGCAGGTGAGCCTTCTGAGGGTAACAGTGTCAGGTGTGGGGAACGTGAGAGCAACATGTTCTAGGCCACACTAAAAGGAGGTCAGTACCTCAGCTGCAAGGCCTGAATAAGAAATCCACCAAACAAGAAGAATAAAGGCAAATTCCACCCTGGCTGCTGCCACTACTTTAGAAAAGGGCACTTACCTTGGCAGGCTTTCCCAGCCTGACAATGTGTCATGTGATTCAAAACATTCTTCATGGTTCGACAATGTGGTAGAGAGCAGGCGCGAACCTCTCCATTGGCTTGTTCTCGTCGCTGACATTTATGAGCGTGAAGCAGTAGAACCAGCTGCTGCTGTATCAGTTTGCGTTTTTCAGGATCTGCAGTAGGGCCTGTTGCAATTGCTTGTGTGGGTACAATTCCCACTGATGTTTGCATTTGTGACTAAAATAAAACAGAATTTAAAAAATTAAGTTTTTAGAATTCCAATTCATGTTTATTAAGTATTGTTCAAATGAATGTAAAAACTGATGGATAATATTAGTCACAGAGAGGAAATCGGTGTAGTTCTTTGTAATCCATCAGTGACATTAAGAAGCTCTAGAAGCACAGAAATCAATCCAACTCAGATGCAAGGCTGTTTCAAGTTCAATTGTATACAATTATCAAAAACAAGACAATTACACTTACTCTGGACTGCAGTAGCTAAGATCTAACTCACTCTACAATACATACAGCTACTGGAAAAACTACGTATGATAGCAAGCTAAACCACAAGAAACTGCTGCTTTCAGGTCCCAAATGGTCCCAAAATGGTCAAGCACTGGCAATTTCACATTTCAACCAAATTAAAAAGACTGCCATGGCCTGATGAACTAAAAACATACTGCAAATACCTGAGGTAGCAAAGAGTTGGTAACACTTTTTGTTCTGACTTTTGTTTGCAGCACACTTCTTGGATTACTGTGTATCCTAAGGACATTTGTAGATTGATTTCTCAGTGGTCACATAGTGTCTCCTAAAAGACAATTATCTAGTACAATCTGAATGATTTCTTGTCTTAAGAAATGCTTTCATTAAAATTTCCACTAAAATATCTAACAACATTTTTCAGAAAGTATTTCATGATCTGCTAAAAATATAGAAACTAGTATTTGCTTGCCTTCATCTGTCTAAAACAACTAACCAGACCAAGCATTCTTCTAAAGTACAAATAGAAAAAGTAGGGGTCGGGGATATAGATCAGTGGCATGATGCCTGTCTGGTAAGTGTGAGGTCCTGAGTTCAATTCCCTGCTCCAAAGAGACAAAAGTGACCTGTAGGATCTCATTCTTTATGAATCACCCATATCCTTCAGACAAACTTACTACAAAGCCTTATCAGTAACAGAAATATAATGTTCCTAATATAAAATAACATCATCCCCAGGTTAAGGATTTCCAATTCTCTAATCTTCTGATATTCCCAGTTTTGAGTCCATGACGCTTACTTTCCTTAAAATATAATGCCACTCTCATTTTATAATTTAAGAACCAAAATGATGTATTTGCAATAGGAAGCAAAAAATATAAAAATGCTTTTTAATGAATCAAAGCTCAGTTTGTAAAGTTAGTTTTCTGTTTGGGTTTCATCTTTGTAAGAACTCAGATGGCTTCACTCAGGAAGCAAGGAGCACAACTCCTGGAAGCCTGAGGATGACACACAAAACAAAGCAAAAGTTCTAGGTGAGGCAGAACACCCTGAATTCGAAGTATGAAAATCCTATGAAAAAAAGTCTTTTCCTTATGCTTCCTTTCCCTCATTATAAAATCAAAACAGGCAATATACATATATTGCAGGAAATTTGGAAAATAAAAGTATTAAGGAAATAATTAATAATAATTTAAAATACCAAAATCCAGGAGTCTACTACTAAAGTATTAATAGGTTTTTAAAAACTGGTACATGTTTGCAATTCATAGTTTACAATCACTTTGGGAGTGGTTACATGTACATATTACAGCTTGTTTTTTTTTCTTACTCCCTCCTTTCCCCTCCCTCTGGCTCCCCTATCTCCCTTTTCATATTTGTTGGTGTTATTTTTCTTAGCTCATGTTATGGCACACAGTGTTTACATTAATTGGGGTTATTAGGTTCCTGCACCTGGCATATCTTTATTCTTATTTCCCCTTCCCCTCCTCCTCACCCCTCACCCTTGTTCCCTTGGATCACGCCCCTACTGCAAGAGATCTGTCCTTCTGTCCTATATCCTTTATCATTTTCTTTTTTTGTACTTTGTGTCACTCAAACAAGGGATACCATATGGTATTTAAGCTTGTGTGTCTGGTTTACTTCACTCAACATTGTATTTTCCAGGTGCATCCATTTTCTACAAATATATTATTTTTTATAGAAATATACAGATATCACATTTTCATCTGTCTTTTTCTATGTAGATGCACACATAAATTCATTGTTTAACAACTACGTTCAGTTCCTGTGACCAGGCTGTAGTAAATGAACTGGTTGCAGTGAGGAATTACATATAATGTGTACATTATAATATTTAGAACAAAAAAAGAGTCAAAGGAAACTCCAACTTGATGACTTTTATTTGCATAATTCTTACATGCAGTACTATAATATATAAGAGAACATAAAACTACAGCACAGTACTATATACTACAATCTGCAAAAATTGCTGTACTCTATAAACAAAAAAAAAGAGATGCTGAGGCTCTGTAAACAAGAGGTATAGAACAGTTTAAAAAAAAAAAAAAAGTCCATAAGTCCAAGCAGCATGCCTCAAATACATGTCCAAATAGGCGTTAAACAGATGGATTGTTAAACGAGAAATATCTGTACGTATGAACTGACCAATGTAATCTTGTATCTGATTTTATTAATATATATTATAAACACACATATGTATACATGTATATTTCTTCAGGTTCAACTGCCCCATACCATTGAGCTGTCTCAGACAGTAGCTTAATATGATATATAATGACAACATAGTATCGTACCCTATAACTGTACACTCATTTAACCAGTATCCTACCTGGGAAATAAAATGGAAGCTTTCTCATCTCCCAAGGGCAGCGATGGTGAACCTTTGAGAGATCGAGTTAAACTGCAACCTAAAACCCACTTTCTTATCTCTAAGTGCCAACATTGCAATTAAACCTGAATACTGAGGTTTTGGTTTAGAAAAGCCAACTGTTATCCAATCATGTATGCATAATTTTTGTTGTACTGGGGGACTGAACCCACGACTTTTACTCTGAGCTCTCTAACCCCTAACCATTTTTTTTTTTCTTTTGTGATAGGGTCTTGTTAAGTCACTAAATTATCCTAGAAATTGCTCAGGCTGGGCTCAATCATCCTGTCTCAGTATACAACAGGACTGGTTATTTAATTTTTAATTTAATTGTTTTGAGACAGAATCTTACTATGTTGCATAGGATAGTCTCAAATTTCTTCAGTAATCATTCCACTTCAGGCTCCCAAATAGCTGGGAATAGGTGATATTACAGGTGCAACAGACCACACCTGGTTGATTTTTTTTGCTGTATTAAATGAAGCATTAATAAACAAATAGCCTCTGACTATGCCCTTGTTGACATTCAGTATCGATGCTAAAAGTCTCCTCACTCAACTTACACCCATAAATCTGATGTGTCTACATATGTCTTCTCTAGCTGGTCTGTACAAACAAGGACTCGTGGTGACACCTTACATTTGCTTATCATCTTCAAAGCTGGTCATCTACTGTTCCCCACTGCTTTGGTACTCATGGCACTGGCTTGCTGAAGAGACTAAGCAGCTGTTCTAAATAAAGAATGAGAAAAAAAGGGCAACCCATTCAGGACCCCTCTTGTCTCTCAGGAGCTATTCCTACTTCCTATTCCTATTCGCCAATAAATTTTCCCACCCTTAAAAAAAGAAAAAGAATATTTGCAAATCATAGATCTAATCAACAGTATGTATCTAAAATATGTAAGAAATCTTAAACCCAATAATAACAAGGCAACCAAATTTAAAAATGGGAAAAACATCTGAACAGATACTTATCACAAGATGATATACCAATGGCAAATGAGCACATGACATTCAACATTCGTAACCACTAGGGAAACACAAATCAAAACTGCAATGTGATACTACTTCACACCCAACATAGCTGTAATAAAAAAGAAAAGACAAAGACAGATGCTAAATAATAGTGGTGCTGTGTGTGGTGGCACACACCCTGTAACGCCAGCACTCAGGAGGCTGAGGCAGAAGTACTGTTGCAAGTCTGAGACTAGCCTGGGCTACAAAATGAGCTCAAGGCCATCCTGAACTGCATAGTGAGACCCTGTCTCAAAAACACACACAAAAAAAACCAGAAACAAAAACAAAAAACCTATGTAAAGAAAAATGTCATCTGTAAATAATGATAATTTGACTTCTTTCTTTTTTATATGTACTCCTTTTATTTCTGTCTCTTACCAGATAGCTTTGGCTAATGTTTTTAGTACTATTTTGAACAGGAGTGGCCAGGCGTGGTAGCGCATGCCTGTAATCCCAGCACTTGGGAGGCTGAGGCAGGAGGATGGTTTTGAGTTTGAGACCAGCCCAGGCTACAAAGTGAGCTCAAGGCCAGCCTGAACTGCACAGTGAGACCCTGTCTCAAAAAAATGACAAAAACAAAACAAAACAGTGGCAACAATATGAAAGAGGCTATGGAGAAACTAGAATATTAATTTACTACCTTTGGAAATTTAAAACGATGCAGTTACTTTGGAAAACAGTATGGTAGTTCCTCAATACAGAATTATCATATGATTCCAACTCCATCCTTAGATATACACAAGAAAATAAATACACACAGGTAGAAAGCAGGCTTATGACTGGACAGGGCTGAAGGTTGAAGGGAACTAAGGAGTGAATGCTAAAGGTAATGGGTTTGAGGTGACGAATATTCTACATGTTCATCCTTTGGGGTGATAAAAATGTTCTAAAACTGACTGTGATTATGGCACATACGCACTCTTACTAAATTGAGCACATTAAAAAGGAAATGTACGATAACTGAATTGCATCTCATTAAAGCTGCTTTTAAAAGTTCTACTTCAGTAGTCATCAGAGAATACAACTATCAGTATGACCCCCAAAAAACACAAAAAAACAGATCACAGATACAGATGAACTTTGAAAAAGTCAGAGGACTTCGAAAAAGAACATGTATTAGAAGAAAAAATGTTGAGGCAGGCACAGTGGCACATGCCTGTAATCCCAGCACTTGGGAGGCTGAGACAGGAATCGCTGTTTGAGGCCAGCCTGACCTATACATAAGACCCTGTCTCCAAAATAAAAAGGAAAAATGTACACCCAGTAGTTCTACTTGTAATCTATCATTAGAGAAGTAACTGAACAAGGGAGTGCAACAATTTATGTGCAAAGACATAAGGGGTGATGATAAAAAAAAAAAAGGTACAGGGTATCAAACTCAGGACCCTGTGCTTACCAGGAAGGCTCTGTATTGCTCAGCTATATCCCTGGCCCCTAAATGTAGTTTCTAAAAGTACATTTCAGTAAAAGACACTATCATTCATCCTCAAAATACTCCTCTATCTTAACACATTTTTCCCTTTGTTCTTGTCATTGCCACTCTTTGAGCAGTTCTGAAAGTTCTCTTTAATTTCTTTAGGTGCGATTAAAAATGCTGTGAATGCTGCTGTGCAATATCATCCAACAGAAAGATAGGCTTGCTAAAAATATTAGTGTGTCCTTCTTCATTGGGTCTGGTACTGTGCTGGACTCATAGTTCTGTCCCAAAGTCAAAATAACCAGAAAAGGTAAATGTCTGGAACTGATTCACAACACTGAAGCAGCCACAATATCAATGAAGACTTCCAGAACTTTTCAGAAAGTAAGATTTTTTATTGAGTAAGTTTGCTCAAAGAAACAAGAACTGAACAATTGTTTATCCGAAATGCAGCGGACTTTTCTAAAGGGGACTTATAGTAATGTCTTTTACTGCAATCATTTTTAAATTTAAACATTCATCATATTTTTCCAAACACACACACACACACACAACACACACACACACACACACACCCCTCTTCCTCATTTAATACTGAAAAACTGGAAAAAAGTCTAAGTACCTGTCAAAAGTGGACTAATTAAACATTAAAGTTATAAAAATATACGGAAATAACACGCAGTCATTAAAAATAAAGCAGATCTGAACCCTAGCCAAAGCCATGTGGGGCAGAATAGTCAAGCCAAGCCCTGCCTGAATTCCTGAGACAAAAAATTGGGAGGTAACACAAAACAACTATTACTTTAGGCAACAAATAATAATAAGGTAGCTCTTTAATCCTTAACAAATGGCTATTTAAAATATATTGCTTAAAAAAGAAAGATGTAGGGTTGGGAATATTGTTCAGTAGCACAAGCACCTGCCTGGCAAGGGTAAGGTCCTGAGTTAGATTCTGCGTATGAAGGAAGGAAGGGAGGAAGGGAGGGAGGGAACGAAAGAGAAAGAGAAAGAGAGAAAAAGAAAGAGCAAGAACAAAAAGAGAAAGAGAAAGACAGAAAGAAAGAGAAAGACAGAAAAAGAGAAAGCGAAAGAGAGAGAAAGAGAAAGAAAGAGAAAGAGAGAGAAAGAAGCTGTAGAATTGTACTACAAGAGTCATTCAGTTTTTCCTTATTAACTTTAGGTGTCTGTACCTGTTCTTAGAGAAACCTCAGTAAAATTATCTGCTAGTTTTATCATGGGAAGAGGGTCTTTCATGCTCTACCTTTTGTAATTCTGCTTTGTAAGAATGTTCTGCAACAAGCATCTACTATTTTTAGAACCAAAAAAGCATTCCAATTTTGAGAAAATTTTCTAGAAAAATGAAACCAGAAGAATCAGTGGAAAAATATTAAGAAATTAAATATAAAAACTAAAATTATAAAAGTACTAGAAGATAAAGATAAATATTTTGTAATGCAAAGGTAGTGAGTGAAGGCCTTAATGAGGCAACATAAAAGCAGCAGCCCCCAACCACCTACCAGTGAAACTTAAACACAAACCCACCTTCTCACCCTACAGAGACTCATCTACCAAAGGGCCACAGACATTTCTAATTGTTAAAATACCACAGGGGATGTTTTATTATTTTTAGGTTGATGCTTTACCATATTTGGGGAGGAGGGGTACTGGGAATAGAACTCATGACCTCAGGCTTGCCAGGCAAGCACTTATGCCGCTGAACCACATCCCCGGCCCCTGATTTACCGTATTTTCCAAAATTAACACACAGAAATAAAATAAAACATTGAAGAGGAAAAAAACCACATGACCAACTCTCATGCAGCAGACCTCAGTGTTGTAAAGGGAAAGTGTGAGACCAGATCACATAAAAACTGATTCTCTCCCATGACTAAACTTACTGGGTACAAATGAACAAACACAAAATGATCAATAAACCATGAAAAAAGATCTGAAACACAAAAGATACTACAAGTACTCTGTGCAAATGAGTCTCAAGTCCAACAAACAGCAACTCATTTAGGATTTATCCTTCCCCAAGGGAGAGGGGCTCACTTAGGAACAGCCCCAGCTGACAGGAGGTAAAGTTTAGAGACAAGCACCTCGACCAGACTGCAAATGCACAGTCCAACAGCAGAGTCTCCATCGTGAACCTCCCCGTTTCAGGATGCAGCCTACTCAACCATCCTGGTCATCTTCACATAACTTGGTGACAGGCTCTATGTGTGTATCCACTGTCATGATAACTCAGCAGACCCCACCACTGGTCATACCGAATCCATCAAATCACTTTTAAAGGTTTGCCTCCATATATTCTAATATTCTTTCTTTCTTTTTGAGACAGGGTCTCACTATGCAGTTCAGCTTGGCCTCAAACTCATAGCAATCCCCTTGCCTCAGCCTTCTGAGTGCTGAGATTACAAGCATGGCCACGGCGCCTAGATGATACTCTTTTAACTTTTAGAAAATCTTAACATGTGTTTTTATTAGTATTGCTAGTGTTACACTAAGTCTTGGTAATTGACCCCAACTCCATTATTCCTTTATATCCTGTATTCTATTTAGAGGTTATAATTGGAGATGTGCACAGAGTATGCATAATTATTTATCCTGGCATCTCTCATAGAAAAGTAAGTTATTTTTCAGAAAGTGTCCAAGAATAGGTAAAAACGTCTTCAAAGGATTCTGTGTTCCAAACAGTAAGAGATGGAAAGAGAAAGTACAGGGAAGAACATGTTTTTGTCCTCCATAGACCCCGGTGCCCAAGCAAACCTTGGGCTGGAGTCCTAGAGATGGCCCTGAGACCCAGTCAGTCCAAACCTCTATATCTCAATGGGGTCCAGAGCCATGGTCCTTAGAAATTTCCTCTCCAACCACTTGGAAATGTGACCCTCCTCAACCTCTACTTAGAATAAGAAAATGACATCACAGCCAAAATAGGGTGGGACAGGGAACAGATATGCACTATCACTTGTTGCGATTCCCCTAGAAGGACCCTGTGACAGCTGGGAACACAAAATTCTGGAATCATAAAACAGAGGAAAAGCTCTTTATATGTACATAGCTATCACCTGGAAGAAAGGATAATCACTCCAAAGTGATTAAGAAACAGAACATAGCTATTTAGGTGGATAGAATAAGCTTCTTGCATTTTTGTCTTTTTGCTTGTTTACTGATACTTTAAAAATAAGATTAACACTTTCACTATGGGGCTGTAATTTGTATGTCTTGCTGCTGGTGGCTTAAACAACTTGCAGTACAAACATGACTATACCACTTCTATCACCAGTGGTATATAAGCTGCCCAATGCATGGGCAAGATGCATGTAGACCAGGGGTTCAAGCTGGCAGTAATGTGTTAACATACAAATTAAGGTCTAAATTTGAAGGGAAATAAATTGAATAATCTAGACCAGAATGATTTGTAAGTAATCATTCAAATAAAAAAAGCCAGAATTTTGAAGTAGAAACCAAATGGCTAGGACAAGATGGAAAAGGCCATGGCAAATTCAACGCAAAGCACCTTGCCACTCTCTCTCTCTGTCTGAAGACCAAGGCCTTTAAAACTGGAGAAGAGCAGGTCCACTTATAAGGTATGGGATTACCTGCTACCATACAAAGAAACCCTAAAAGGTAGGAGGTGCTAGGTCTGGTAAGATGGGGACAAGGTAACAAGCCAAGGTGACTGGCAAGTCTAATCTAAATTATAGGGTCTTGAAAGGCATCAGCCACTTCCCATGACCACCAGTTAATGAGAATTACCAATTTCCTAGTGTCTACTTTCCATGCAATGAAAGAGTAGAGTATCTGTTAGGCTAATTTGTGCTTCCACTTAGGAGGTTTCCCTGATTTAAGGACTAATCCTAAGAGAATTCTACAAAAGACATTTTTGATAACTGAAAACCTGTGTCAGAAAGTAAGTTAAATGACCTTGATAGAGTATACTTGTCCCTTAGTACTGCAGAAAGTGGGAGGTGGGAGGTGGTTGGTTCCAGGATTCCTGTGAATACCAAAATCTATAGATGCTTGAGCACTTTTTTTTTTTTTTTTTTTGGTTTTTCTCCGGTACCGGGAACCGAACTCACGACCTTGCACTTGCTGGGCAGGAGCTGTGCCGCTGAGCTAAATCCCCAGCCCCTGAGCACTTTATATAAAATG
>NW_004955442.1:13559495-13623720 GCF_000276665.1 Chinchilla lanigera | reverse complement strand
GCTTGCTGGGCAGGAGCTGTGCCGCTGAGCTAAATCCCCAGCCCCTGAGCACTTTATATAAAATGATATATTTGCACAACCCATACACATCCTCCTATGTTCTCTAAACTACCTCTAAAGTACTTATATTACCACATTTCCCCCAAAATAAGACTGAGTCTTACATTAATTTTTGCTCCAAAAGATGCAATAGGACTTAATTCCAGGGAATGTCTTACTTTTTACATATTCAACAATCTAACTTATTTATGTACAACAATCTACATTTATTCATGTACAAAAATCTATGTTTATCCAAATACACTCATGTAACCTTCTTCTGAAACATGGTCATAACTCTCCATTTTTAATTTTTTCTCTTTTTTTGGTGGTACTAGGGATCAAACTCAGCACCTTGTGCACACGAGACAAGAACTCTTATCAGTGAGCCGCCACACCTCCAGCCCTGTCAATCCCCAATTCTGGCCTGAATTTCTGGCAACTCCATTTTTTATAGAACCATTGGCCCCAATATCTCGTGTCAGGCCACGGAAGCTCTCCTTAAATGAACACTTCTTGTCCATGTATCCTGCTCATAGTGCACTGGCAACACAGCTGTCAGTGACTGAGTGATGCTTCACCCAAGGTAGGCTTGCACTTGCAAGGTAGGCTTCACAAAGTTTCTATTAAATCAAGTGTTAAATGAAGACTTACAAGGCAGGAGTGGAAACAAAAATGATGACAGTCAAGAATAATGGTCCATACAAAAGTGATGAAAAATTGCAGGAATTAAAATTTAGAAAACAAGGCCGGGCGTGGTGATGCACGCCTGTAATCCCAACACTCAGAGGAGGCTGAGGCAGGAGGATCGTTGTGAGTTCAAGACCAGCCTACAAAGTGAGCTCAAGGCCATCCTGAACTGCATAGTGAGACCCTGTCTCAAAAAAGACCAAATAAAATAAAATAAAATTCAGAAAATGTTTATTTCACATGAGTACATAAAGTATGTTCATTACAACATATGATGCATTGAATTATGAAGATTTATATTAGACACAACCACATCTGTTTGCTGTCAAGTACACATTTTCTTTGTGTGTTGTGTCTACACCCAGTTTGTCATTTGGCAATAAATCTCAAGTTCACCTGTTTACATAGGTGTTTACCTCTCATCCAAAGGCACTTGCACAGGTACTTACAAATAATTATAATTTATATAATCATTTAAGTATTAGCATCAATAATATTATTTATATTTAATCATACACTAATATTATCATTTCATAATTCAATGTATCTGCTGTATGTTGCAACAAGCACACCAAATGTGTCTATCTGCCTAATGATCTTAACTGGGGCCTATTTAGGGTAGAATTTATATTACAAGCATCCTAAAAAAAAAAATCATCCTAGAGCTTATTTTCCAGTTAGGTCTTATTTGGGGGGAAACACGGTATCTAATACAATGAAAATCCTATAGTTAAATGACTAACGTACAGATACAATCAAAATAATATTTTCCTGAAGCTGGTTGCAAACCCCACAGATATAGAGGGCCAACTGTACTTATAATAAGATCTCATGCCTGATCTCACAGGACCAGCTAGTGTTTCCCATTTTATAGTTTCCTGTCATGCAACAAGTCACATATTTTGTGATTAGGCTGTTTCTCAGTCAAGACTGCCAAAACAAATGGGGAAAATATCTAAATAGATCAGTTTACACTTAGCTACTGTTAAAAATTTCAGACTAAAGATTATTCTTTTAAGGCCCTGTATAAACACTTCCTGAATAATCTTCATGATACAGCTGGAGGCAGTACAATAGTAGCAAGAGATGCAAAATCTTAAAAACACATACACTTAAACTACTAATAATTACAGGCAACAGCTTACTTCCAAACCTCTCCCCACAGTCTCCAACTGCATCAGTGAGACACAATTCACAACTGCAGTATAAATTTACAGTAATACCTTGGCTCACGAACACCTTTAATTCGCAAATAATTTGGTTTGAAAACAGAAGCATTAGGCAAAATTTTGCTTCCACTAGCGAACTCCAAGTTAGGTGACAACCACAACCACAACCATCTTCCCCAGAATCATAGAAAAAATAAAGTTTGTGAACCAAGGTAACATGTACATGTAAGCTGGTGCCATGGTCAGGAGGCTGCAACCATTCACCACTACGTCCGTAAGAACTATGTAAACACCCTCCCTAACCCTAGGACAGAAACAAACACAAGTAATGAATGGTCTTCGGATTTCTACTTATAAAGAGAAAGCATTCTTGCACCATGGCGTGGAACCCCAGTGTCTGTGCAAGGGAACACAGTGAGATGAGCCCATCAAGGACAAAGAGAACCAAGAACGAAGCTCAGCCAGTTCTATCTTGATCCCCTAATCATCAAAAATTAGAAAGAAAAAATGGGAACACAACAAATGAGGCTGGGAAATACTAAGGAGGACACCAAAATCAACAAAGGAAGCCTACTAACAGGGCACAGCTAGCTCCTCGGCAATTGACATTTCAGCGGACACTCGTTCTCATGAGTTTTATCCTACATCAGTATCCCTAGAGGTGCTCACTCATAACTGCAGACCTCAGTGCAAGAAAAAGGATTATAAGTCTATCTGTTTAAGAATCACCTGAAATGCATTAGAACGAACTAAGTGGCATAAATTGGGAAACTGAGTAACAAAAAAAACTTAAATTTCACAAATGAGACCACAGGCCACAAAAACAAAGATCTCTTATACTGAGAGATTGGGGGCGGGGGGAAGCAAGGCCAGGAACCACCAACACCCACAACCACAAGACACACAGTCACAGAAGGTGTACACACACACACACACACACACACACACACACACACACACACACTCTCTCTCTCTCTCTCTCTCACTTATGAAAGGCCCATCATCTATGGTCCATCATGAAAATGCTGCAAATATCACTGTCCCAGCCAGAGATACAGAAGACCACTCAACTCTCCCTCCTCTGTGCAGTCCTCTACCAGCCACACTTCCCTTCCATTTAGAGACACGGATCAGCAGCTGCCAGGGGCCTTGTCCAAAATCTCCACTTAAAAATTCTGACACATGATCAAAACAAATCACAAGGCTCTTATGAGTAGTTTTAAATAGGCAGCACACCTGATAAATCTCCTGGATTAAGTCTCCATAAAGTAGTTTTAAAGTTTTCTTTAAAAAAAAACCACACACAGGACCTTCATTATCAGAAACAACCTGGCAGACCATGTGAGGGAACTTAGAAATGAGGCCCCTCTGATCACAAAATGTTCCTAGCCCGATTGCCCTTCCTAATAACACTCTGTGAAATTGGCAGAAGACCCAATCCAAAGCGTAGGCAGGACAGTATCACCAAAAATCAGAGGGGTCCTCTCAAAATGGACTGACCTTAAATGGTCCCCTCCCCATATGCTCACACATCCCTCCTTGGGAGACAGCCTAGAGCACCACCCCATCTACAGAGTGGTAACCTAACAGAGCTGTACCTTTCCCTTTGTCAAAAGAATTTAAGCAATTTTTATATAAGGTGACCTCAAAAACAATATCATGTATATGTTTAATAACTATCACCCTTATTAATTCAATTTATGAACAAGTAAAATAACTAACACACTGTGTGTTTTGTATGTATGACTCAAGTGAGTTTACAAACATCCTGATTTCAGAGACATGCATCTCTATAGAGAAGTACACAGAAAAGGTGCATCTGAGGATCATGAAAAAATAAATATGGTGACATTTCTAATAAACTCAAGTTCTGAAAGCAGTTCTTCCAATCACTCCACTCATTTCACTCAAGCAGCAAACCTCATGTGGCACCCTGCCATCCTCCACACAAAGACCTCTAGGATACTCGCTCCCCCAGCGGAGTGCTCCTTCCTCAATCTTCTCCGCCTTGCAACCAGAATAATCTTTAAACAGTGTGAGGACTACAAATGGTTTTTTGCAAACTAGTAACCCTCCTTCCACCTAACACCTGTCATCCAGTTGTTCGCTTCTTCCACTTCTCTTCCTCCCTAGAAGTCATCTTTCCACAGCATGGAGCTCCTTGAAGGTCCTACAAGTTAATGACCTCTCAGTACCCTCGCGTCTCTGGAGGATCTTCTTCCATTCTCCTTTCCTAGTTACAGTCTTCTTGATGGTAGCATCTCAGAAAATCCCTGTGTCAGTCTTAAACACAGCATGCCACGCTGATTTTTTGGAGCAGTTTTGTAATTATTTTCCATCACAGTCACAGCTCCAACTTCATGAAAGAAAGGCACACTCTACGTCATTTGCACATGCATTCTAGGCCCTACCCCAGCATCTGGACTCAACAAATTTGACAAATCAAATAAACAAATGACCACATCCCATCCTTTTCTCAACACCACCTAGTAATGTTGGAATCCTACAGAAACCAGGAAAAGAAAAACAAGAATGCCTGGCTCAATGGGCACATGACCTAAATTATTCTGTAAGCGTGCAACCTGGGTACCAGGTATCACAGCATTGGAATCGTAACCCTCCCCCAACAAACTGTCTGGTACCAAATCCAGTCACCTTCTAAAGATTACCCCACAAAGGATGACAAAAAGTACAAGTTCAAGGGTTTGTCTTTTCCATTTTTCATTAAACAGACCTAGTTTTCTTTTTTCTGTAACTGCTTCTCCTCACCATATGGAAATCTGGATTCAAGAGGCCTGATATAATGAAGAAAATTCAAGAAAGACCACAAAACATAATCAAAAAACTGCAAACAAGCTGTGTAAGCACAAGCTAAAGAGGCATTCCCAGCCAGCTCAAGGCTGCTAAAAGCATGCCATCAGTACATAAATTTCCTATCTGTTAAAAAGGGACTTGTAATGGTGCCTCTTAAGAGGTTATCATGGGCTTAAGGTAAAAGACAAGGTATAAATATACTTACAAAGATGCCAAGTGAACCACACCTAATCTCTCTGCCAGTGCCACTGGTTCCCATCCCCAGGGAAGCACTGGAGGCTGTTTCCCAGATGATGCTGACTTACAAACACATGCATACCCTGCCTACCCCATGTCCTCCAGAACAAATGGTGTAATGAAACTTGCTAAGGACATTCATCCTCCAAAGCATCTGCTGTAGCGCTCTCCCCTAAAGTCTGTAAGGGCTTTTGTGGGAAGGTACCCTTAGGCAAGCAGCCCAGCTCCTATGGACAAAAATGCTTCCTCATTTTTCCGTGATCCTGAGAAGCCTGGGGTGATAGGGAGAGGTGGTTAGATTCCCATCAGATTCCAGAAGACAGACAAAAAGATGAGACACTATCAATACTTCTTCCAATCATTCACCAGAATAGGAGTTCTCAAAAGGGGTGACTATGCCCCAGGGGACAGATGTATAGAGACATTCCTGTCACAACTGAAATAGGGAGAAAGGGCCACAGGCATCTCATGGGTAGTGGGCAGGGATGCTGCTAAATTCCTCTAAAGGCCCAGGCAAACCTGCAGCAACGAACTGCCAGCCTCCGAGACCAAGAAGAGCCACAAGACACAGAGCTGCAACTCCAGTGTCGGAAGAGGCAAATTCTTTAACCAGAGCCGCTGATTTGGCTCTCGATGAGCACACCACTCCCAGCCAAGTTCGGGCGGCAAAGGCTGGTAGAGGGACCCAGAATGAAAGGGTTCTGTCACTCATCTGTGGGCAGAAGAAAAAGGATGAGGAAGTGGAGCTGGAGGGGATTTTTAAGAGAAAAGAAAGGGAAATGAAGGTCAGTATTTTCCTCAGTGTAAAACACAAGACTTCCTAGAAAAAGCAAATGCTTCCACTCAAAGCCTAAATGTGCTCCTGTTACTAAGCAGGCACAAACAATGACCATCAGCCCTGGAGTGGACACCACCACTTTCTCAGTGAGGAATGGAAATGGAGAGATCAGGCATCACAAGTGCTAGGCCCAAGCTTCCTGCAGAAAAGAATCATTTCTAAAACTCCAGGACTGAACTAAGGGAGCACTGTCAGGATAGGATAATCCTGGGAACCAAAAGCTATAGGAAAGGAAGGAGAACAGGGTGACTGGGGCGGAGGGGGCTTGTATAAAAAAAAAAATGAAAAACCAAAACAGGACTTTCAGTAGGTTTATGGTTTTGAGAACAGCAACTCACCCCTCCTTTGTGGTGCTGGAGATCAGAGATCAAACCCTAGGCCTTCCTTGCACGTGTTACACAAGCATCCTACCACTGAACTACACTTTTAGTACTATCTCCTTGCTTTTCTTTTTTTTTTAAAGGCTGTAACAG
Source organism: Chinchilla lanigera (assembly GCF_000276665.1). Taxonomy (NCBI): domain Eukaryota; kingdom Metazoa; phylum Chordata; class Mammalia; order Rodentia; family Chinchillidae; genus Chinchilla; species Chinchilla lanigera. Next base: position 13,617,460 of record NW_004955442.1, on the reverse strand, counting down.
TGACAGCTCCTGACCAAGACACCTTCCTGTTCCCACCTCTGGATTCCACCCTCTACAAAAGAAAGAAATCCAACAATACGCTGTTCACCAGCAGGCTGAAAACTTTGAGTATTGTAAAGTCACATTAATTTCTTAGTTTTGACAGAAGTACCAAAGCACAGGAAGGTGTTACAAGGGGAAATGGAATGACCAATACACAGGAATTTTCTACATTATACTCTGTACAAATATTTTACAGTAAAAACTTTTAGAACCCCCACAGACAAAAAAAGCTTTCTGAACATAAACATCTGGCTTTCTTCTGAAACTTTCCTACCATTACTGTACGCATGTGTGGGTAGCAAGCTTGGAAGATCTGGTGGTAGCAGCAAGCCCAGGGAAGAGAGAATTGGCTATTCAGGGCTTGATCAAGCAAGTACACACCAGACATTCAGCAGCTGAGGTGTGCACAGTGAGAATGATCAGAAGATGGCACTGACCTTCAGTGTTTGAATTAAGAGTCTACTCTGCGGTGAAAAGATCTTTTTTCATTACTACTCTAGTTCATTACAGCAGTGGTGGGGAACCTATGGCACGCTTGCCTCTGTAGGCTGTTTGCATCACTGAAAACTCTAATTCACCATCACTGGGTTAGCGAGTCAACAGCCAGTTCCTATTTTACAGATGAGAACTTTCAGGGAAAATGAAAACACCTATAAAGTCAGATATAACATCCGTCTCATCAATACAACACAGTCCTTTAAAGATAAATGTCTTTCATTTGATTGTAAAACAAAAAGATGGGCTTCTACTGATAACTTCAAACCACAGCAAAGGTTAGAAAAACTAGTCTCACCGATTCTCTTGATTCTAGAGAAAGGCAAAGTGATTCATGTACATGAATTCTCTCCATCAACAAAGGGAGTCAAGAAGGAGTGGCTAAATCACCCTTACCTAACCCTCCCTGTTCCTAGCTCATCACAGAAAATATAAATCTCACTTAGCTATTCATAAAAATATGGATTTTGGGGGCTGGGGATTTAGCTCAGCGGCAAAGCGCCTGCCTGGCAAGCGCAAGGTCGTGAGTTCGGTTCCTGGTACCGGAGAAAAACCAAAAAAAAAAAAAAAAAAAAAGATTTTGTTCCTATCACCCAACAACACATTATCAGTTGCAAATTCTCTCTCTCTGAAGGGGTAATAAAATCCACATGCCATAGCACCCATTAAAACCCACAGCACTAAGAGCCAAGGGCAACTTACCATGTTTGGCACACTGGTGACCGAAGTATTCTTGATGTCAGCAGGGAAGGTAGACAAACTGTTGACCATGCTCTGTTTGCTGGATAACTGGGGGTTTACCCCAGTCGCTCCCATTTGCTGCCCTCCAGTTTGACTAAAGGGCTGTCCAAATGGACTTGTGTTACCAGTAATTCCCATCTGAAATAAAAACAAGTAAGATCAGCTGTCACAAGGCAATCATACATAAAAGGGCTTCAGAAGGCTCACTTAGCTAATGATGGAAAAATTGTTATTTCCTGTGATGTCCTCATTTCAATTACAAAAGGATTATCTGAGTTCACAGTCAGGATTACAAACAGAGCAAGTTGCTCAAAAGGCTATAGCTACAGCGAGAAGGCTAAAAAACTGCTCCAAACTGCTACACCCAGCCCCATCCTAAACATACCCCATAAAAGGCAGTGCTTTTCTCTCTTCCTCTTCAGCCATGATCCCTACCCCAGCCCTAGATCCTTTTACTATGAGGGCCTCAATAGTCGGTGATCAAGGGCAGCTCCTCCAGTTCAATCCTTAATTATTCTGTTATTTCATTTCTTCCACATTCCCCATCATATCTGAACTATGTTTCCATTAGTTCAAAATGCACAGGAGAAATGCATGCAACAAAATTATGTAATATTTGGGATCTGCTTCAAAATGGTCCAGTGAGGCAGCCAGTGATGGCAAGAGGGGCAAAAATTAAAGGCACGGGCATGATGCTGCTAACTGCCAACCACATGACAGTAAGGAACCTGGGCTGTGTCATGCCCTCTATTATTACACATGCTGGGGATTTTCCCTTTGGCCTATGCCTGTAATCCCATCTACTTGAGAGCAGCCTAGGCAACTCTCAGCAAGGCTGTCTCAAAAAATAAGGCTGAGCACCATGATGCACACCTATAATCCTAGCACTCTGGGAGGCTGAAGCAAAAAGATCACAGATTTGAGTCCAGCCTGGGCAATTTAGTGAGACCCTGACTCAAAAAATAAAAAGAGCTGGGGTCCTGGGTTCAGAGGCTCTGGGTTGGAGGGGTATCAAATGTATGGTAGATCAAAGGAAAACGAGGAAAGAAGAACCTTCAAGGGTGCCGCCCTGAGGTCAGCCACAGACCCAGACCAGTTTCCTCAGGCCTCTAAGGCCCCAACCTCCTCAGCTCCATGTGGGAATCTCAAACATAATACGGTGATTCTTACTTGTTCCCCTGGTGAGGAACAAAAAGTATGCACCCAAGAAACTTGATTGCCTGCCCTTGCTTTTTCACTAAGTTAGAATATTCTACCTGCTGTCTAATGTTCATTCTACATTTTGGCATCTTGATCTGTTTGATGTTTGGACTGGGAAGAAGAGTCCTGTGCAGGGAAGACCTCCAGGGGTGAGTCTCCATTTAAGAACTCACCATCAAACCAGACATGGTGGCACATGCCTATAATCCCAGCTACTCAAAAGACTGAGGCAGGAGGATGCTAAGGCCACTCTGGGCAATTTAGCAAGACCCTGTCTCAAAATGAAAACTAAGGGCCAGGGAGATGGCTCAGTGGCACAAGCACCTGCCTGATAAGCTTAAGGTCCTGCGCTGGGTTCCCAGTACCAAAAAAAAAATTAAAATGAAAACTAAAAAGAGCCAGCAATGTGGCTCAGCAGTAGAGTGCTTATCTAGGATATGCGAGGCCTTGGGTTCAGTCCCCAGCACTACTGGGGGAGGGGGAGTCACTACCAGTCCCAGCTGGTAAATGCCAATGCCAGAGCATCCACTCTGGATAACTCACACCCCTTCTGTGGAACTTTTATCTCCTCTTCTGCACGGTATCTTGATGAGATAGATCACAATTTCTTCTAGCTCTAAAAAAAATCTAAGCTGCACACAAAACATATGCATAACAAAACTAATTCCAACTTGTACTTTTGTGCTGAAATGTCCATATAAAACCATAAAATAAGTGTGGCCAAAAAGACTTTGCTGTGTGAATTGTCTTATACAGGTGGTTTCCATTCCCATGCAGCCCTAACAGCTGATCTTCCTCATCTTTCTGAAAATGGACCCATTCTAGCTGCCATTTTTGCCCTACATGAGTCAGCTGAAACTCAAATCCTTTACTATACCCACTAATGAACTCAGCCTTGAGTTCAGAGAGCGTGCTCCTCATTCTGAGCTAGGTTCCCTCAATTATAATCTAAAACTCGGAAGAACTGAAGTGGGAATATGTACGTTTAGAAAGTACAATACTAAATTAATTCCATATACCAATTATGACTTTCAGAATTTCTGTATATTACATATAATCAAAACTCCTGAAACATTGTTCTTAAAGACCCCAAATTTTAAAACCAACAAAAACCATACAGTTGTAAATTCTAGTCCTATTTCTACTTTGGACCAAACGTGTGTTCATTCACCCTTGACACCCTCACAGTCAATCAGTATCTATGAAATGTTTGCTTTGAAGTCCGGCGTGGTGGCGCATGCCTGTAATCCCAGCACTCGGGAGGCTGAGGCAGGAGGATTGTTGCGAGTTCGAGGCCAGCCTGGGCTACAAAGTGAGCTCAAGGCCAGCCTGAACTGCATAGCAAGACCTTGTCTCAAAAAAGACAATAAAAAAAAAAAAAAGAAAAAAAGAAATGTTTGCTTTGACCAGGTGCCAGTTCTGAGTATGTGTAGATGCTTTACCAAGCTTGCCTCTGGTACCCACAAACTTGAAAAACAAGAAAAATCAATGTCCTCTGGAAGTTTCTGATTAATTAGGATATGATTTGTTAGCTTCAAAGTAGATGGCTGCTAGAAATACTGAGAATTATGATACCAGTGACTCTTCAGTGAAGACAGAGAAACAAATAGAAAGAGGCCAACAAGCTTCAAAAAGGGCCCAATGGTTCTCAAAGTTCACCTGACTTGTTTTTAAAAATCTATTTATAAAATTTCACAAATATTTCTGACAGTGTTCCAAAGAGCATTTTGCCAATCTTGCCAGAGGGGTGGGTGTATCTGTCACTGGGGAATAAAACTTGCCTGGTCAGACTCTGGGGCACTTTCTAACTGGTTCATTTCAAAGAGTAATAACCATATATTTTGGAAGACTATGATAGATTCCTGCAGGAAATTTCTTTGCACCTTTTTTGCTTGGCCATGTGATAAGATGGGACCATTTTAACATGGCTTTGATTCTCAAAAGATAATAACCATGGCAAAGTCTAAGGATACAGACAAGTAAGGAGTCTACCTGCCCACAGAAGTCTACTTATTTTGAAAAATGGTAGTGGTGGGTAGAACCCCATGCTGAACCTGTGACAAAAACAAACCCAGGCTATCATGGCCGGTCAGAGCTGGGGTCTCTGACCCTAGACCCAGCCACATCCTCCCCTTGACCAGCTGAGAGCTCTTTAACAGTGAGGCCGACAAGGCCAGAGAGCCCTCTGAAAGGCTACAACCCCCACCCACAAGCAGATTTGGTAGCGTCCCAAACCATCTCTTGGCAGAGCCAGGTACAACTCAAGGGCCACACTCTCATCTTCTGCTACAGTTTTAGGGACTAGCCATTTGTGTCTAGAAATTCTAGATTTCTGAATTCTTATTCTGTATCTATTCTCCACTGGTCAATTTGAACATTGGTGGTCTCCAAAACCCTTTAAACATACCTTTCTTTCTTTTTTCTTTTTTTCCCAGTACTGAAGATCAAATCCAGGTCTCTATCAGTAAACTACACCTCCAATCTACAACACATACATACTTTTTAGCTCTAATACTCAAAATGAAATACTATAGCATGTCAAAAAAAGTCAAATTCCAATCAATAAAAACCTTAGTTCTTTTCATTTTCCTATTATTAGACAATAATTTAGTAAATTTGGCTTTATTTTCAAGTGAAGTCTATCAGGATTTGGTTTAAGGCTGCTACAGAGAACCTCCAAGAAAATCTTTCCCCAAAAAATTCATTCATTCATTCCTTCATTCATTTAGTCAGTCAGTCTTTTTGAGACAAGGTCTCGCTATGTAGCTCAGGCTCGCCTTGAGCTCACTTTGTAGTCCAGGCTGGTCTTGAACTTGCAATGATTCTCCTGTCTCAGCCTCCCCAGTGCTGGGATTACAGGCACGTGCCACCACGCCTGACTCCAATAAATTTAAAAAGCTGACCAGAACAAAACTAGGAACTGTTCAGTAATGGTAAAATTTATACATGAACTAATTAAAACCTATAGGATGCTTAATTCTGCCTCATCCACCAACAGCCCACACATGTTAAAATGTGCCCTTCCACTACAGGTAGTCCTTGTTTAACAACCTACCCGTTTAGTGACTGTTCAGAGCAACCTACTGCTCAGACTTACGACCCATCTTTTTTTGTATGTGTATAGTTCTGTGCATGTTGTTTATAGAGCCTAAATATCTTTCTTCTGGTACAGTACACCTTGTTTATACAGTATTGTAATTTTTGCTGACTGTACTACACAGTATAGTAGTTTTGTGGTATGCATACATTACAATAATTCATATAAAGTCGGGCATGGTGGTGCAAATAGGAGGCTGAGGCAGGAGGATCCTGGTGAGTTGGAGGCCAGCCTGGGCTACAAAGTGATTCGCACACCCATGCTCTTGCTCCTCTTAGGATGGATGAATAGAGAAACATCTTCACAGTGAGGCTATATCAGTGGTAGTTGCTCTCCCATTACAGCAGTCCAGAATGCACTGGGATGAGACAATGGGCAGGGACCACCTGGGTAGCCAGTGGGAACAGGAGAGAGTAGTTTGGGTGGTAACACCTGTGCACGTTTTTGTGGGGGATAAAGATGTGCATTTTTTTTATTTTTATTTTTATTTTTATTTTAAAGATAAAAGGAGGGAAACATTAACAGACATACAACATTTTACAACATATCACAAGCACAATACAGACAACACAGAGTTACAAACAAAGTGGTAGGGAGTTAACAATGGTGGTTGTATTACATATTGATATCTTCAAAGTGGCTTCTCGTGAAAGATGTGCATTTTTGAGGGGGAAAAAGATACATTATTAGATTCTCAGTGGGAGTCCAAAGGGGGCCCTAAAAATCTCCTAAAGGTGAAGAACAGTGGAATCTGATGTAGCCACCTGGAGATCTTCACAAGTTCTCAAGAAAACCTGGTCCTATCTCCCCTGAAGCAAGAACATTTGAGTAAAAGGGAAGAGGAGGTTCCTGTATGTGCATGTCCTTTCTCAGGATACGCTTTAAGTAGAAACTGACTTCTGAATAAAAAGTAGAGGCAGATCCAGAGAACAACAAAGGTAGACAGCATCCCAGTTACTGCGTGTTCCCAAAGTAAAAGAAAACAGCAAAGGCTTGGGTAACTTTTGGTTTCTTTTACTAGGTGATCTTAACTTGATTCCCGGATGGATTTGTGGAGGTCTAAGTAAATCAATTCACTTAATGAAAAGTATAAGTTGGAGAAAAATAAGTATCTTTAAAAGTCAGGGAAACAGAAAAGATGATGAACACTTATCTCTTGGGAAAGAAAACTCAACCCAGCACCTACAATGCTCAGAGAACAGCAAGCTTGGGCCTCATCTCAAACAATCCCAGGTAACATACATACACCTGAAAGCATAGGCAGTCTCCTTCCAGAGACACCTACTATGCAGGAAAACAACCATGTCATAAATTTTCACCTCCAGTCACTGGCAACATACTGTACACTCAAGGGAAGGGTCAGACCACAGCTACATGTCTAGACAGGACCTTCTATGTGACCAGCAGGAGGAAGAAGAGGCTGGACAGACACACGCTACCACACAAGATCTCACTTAAGACTCAGCTGAGCCTTAGGGAAAACACTTCCAGGTGGCAGCAAATGCTTAGTTTGATGTGATTTCAAGAGCCCACCAATGAGGTGACTTTGTTTTGAAAACTGACTTCTGTTTTCCTTACACCTTGATAAGCACTTAAAACACAGCACAGTGCTTGGAGGAAGTGAGGCTTTGCTGGTCAGAAGCCATACAAAAAAAGAAACAATACAATCTTCAGCAATAAACTTAGTAGGGACAATCGGCCAAGCCAAAGTACTAACTAAATCAGTTCACAGACAAGGAAAGAATTGTCTAGAAAGCTCAAGCATATCAAGTCAGCTCAAGAACTCACTGTGAAGCTCTGTAACCTCCATCCAGAAACCCTGTCCTGTAGCATGTGATTTGTTCCCACTCTACTTGAGCACAGCTATGACAGGCAACATATATATGGAACTCATGCATATGGAACTCAAATGAGTGCCACTAGACAGGGACATGAGCTCTAGTCACAAAAACCAAGCAACCTAAGGTCAGCTGGACAAAACTAATTCTGCCATTTTGGGGGCAGGGGGTGGTGGTGGCGAGGACAAAAAATTCTACTGGAAAACTACCACAAGTAAGATTTTATTTCGAGAGGTGGTATCTACCCTTGTGGCCAAGTGTGTGGACTCTGGGGATATAACTGGACTAATTGCAGCTTAGCTACTTGCTAAGTGATCTTGGGCAATTTACTTAAACCTCTTGATGTCTGGATCTCATCATGTGTAAACAGCACCTCATCTCAGGGCCATGTGAGTCTGAAACAAATGCATATCCACAAAACTCCCCAAAAGAGGAGCTGACATGCAGAAGTGCTATGACTGTTGGCTACTTTATGGGGATAACTATTCTCTATCTTTGGAGAATGATCACTTTAAGCTAGATATAGCTTCTTTTCTATGTATGCCTAAGGTTAATAATGAAATACAGGGACACTTTTCAAAGAACATGTAACGTAAGAGAACGGCTCAAACACATAGGCTATAGTGAGAGGCCAGCTGGAATCACTGGTATTTGATTATGAGACAGGTTTGGAGAAACATGAAAAACACTGTGACAAAAATCAATCTTACGAGTTTAATACTTGTAGAAATACTCTCCAAAGAGATAATTATTTTCAAACTGTCCTGGTGCATCATGAACATTTCCAGTTTTCACTCTAGTCTTCCAGCTTTAAAAACAATAAATCCAACGTTAATTTCAAACTTAAAACAATATAAGCAATATGATCCAAATATCCTAAACTAAGATGCCTGGGCTGAAATTTAAACCAAACTACAGATGAATAGAACATGAATGAATGTGACGAACAGAACATTTTTTTTTTAATGAAGAAAGAAATCCACTGCCTCCCACTCTTCTGCCTGACCTACTTGTTAAGGTGTGATTTCTAGCATCATTCTCCACAAGATGGATAGATGTAAAACCATAAACTCATATAATGTACATAAAAACAACACAATTCAGCATACAAGGAGCGAAAATGTGTAAATAATTTAAGGGGCAGAAATATCCATTTTTTTCAGTGATATAAAGAACCATAACTAACCCAGACTGTCGCCAGATCACTTGTAAAGCCAAAAGCATTTTCACTTGGCAATCTACCCTGCTGGAAAAAAGCCAAGAAAAGCAGTTTTTGTGGAAAGACGGGGCTTATTCAGTTGTCTGCTATCACTTGCTTGCATCTATCAGTTCCAGCATCTGAACCTGGTGACAGAATAAGAGAAATACATCGCTGCCAACAATGCTATGGGTAGCACTGGCCAGCTAAAGCACAGCCAGGGTACTGAACAGGACAGGGTTTCTTGTCCAGTTCAGGCAAGAGTACCTGGGCAGGGGAGCAGCCCACTTCCCACTTGTCAACTCAAGCTCTACGCCACTTCCTCCTGGTGAGTCTCCTGGTCCCAGCAGCAAGAAGACTAAATGAAGACAGGCCTACCACATTAAACAACATAACCTGAGGGTAAAGCACACTCAAAGACATATTGTTATTTAAAAACATTATGTGACTCTAATTGAAAGATCTTATCAAACTACACCTAGCACAGGAAAACGTTTTTAAATCAAGTCTTCTTGATTGGTGACAGTAGCGAGGAGAGACTAAGGAAGTCCTGGTTCACACAAGAGGTGTCAGGAAGAGTGAATGGTGCCAAATCAATGTAAAGGCTTGGTTGGTGGTGCTGGTCAAACAGCTCCACCTCTGGGACTATACAAAGACAGACTGATTACTGGCAAGAAAAAGTCCCTTGAAGATAAAAAAAAGAGAAAAGAGGAATACACAAAACACAAACATGTACACACATACACACAGAAAATATCAATATTTAATAGTGACTACCCTGGAGAGTTCTTTTTTATGTAATGTCTATATTAGTCAAAATGTTTACACAAAGCATTATTTTATCGTAAGGAGGAAAAACTGCTTTTAAAAGTAATTCCTTACTCAAACATCCTAACTGTCCATAGTGACAAGATGACCCATTATTTGGCTGCAGAGCTGTCCTTAAAATATTAACTGAAGTTGTTATGAGACACTGAATACTAGGTAGAACAAACTGATTATGACTATCAGAGATCACTCCTGGGTGCTAATTTAAATCAAATTCACTATGATTATAACATGACTATAAACTGTCATACTTTGCTCTAGTGAATTATACATACGGCCAGAAAAAAGTCTGAATAAATGAAGTTCAGCCACTAACTAGTACCAGACCTCTACGCCCAGTCTTTGCAGAGAAGGCTGGGAGGTAAGACAATATAAACAAGCGCAATCAGGGCACAAGAAGTTGTATGTTATTCTAACTGTTTATGTTTACTGCTTGAGCAATCTCACCCATGGTTCTTCATACAACAAAAGTACAATTAGCTCTGCCATCCAAGCTCTGGTTCAAATTCAGGAAGCCACAGATACGCTTCATCAGAATCTATCTGGTACCTGAGCAAGAGACTAAATCAGAATTTTGCCCAAAAACGTTTAGTTCCCCAGTTCAGATGGTGAGGTAGTTGTAACTGGAAAGTACCTACAGAAAGCACAGACCCTCTGGCAAGGGCACTATATGGCAGCTATGAAACTACCTACCTGCCTCAAGTCTCAGGCACTGTGTTCCAGACCATGGAAGTTGAAAATGCTGAGACAACACATTTACTATGAATCTTCCTGGAGGAAGCTACTATGTGGTAGGAGTGGGCAAACATGCAGTAGTCAAGTTCTCCCAAACCCAAGGTAAAAGACATAAGCTACGAGGAAACCAGATGTGTGCAATCAACAGATGACACCACACTGACCGTGGAATGGATCACAAGAGAAGGGAGAAGTTCCAGCCCAGAAGGCTGACAGGGGCTCAAACGGGCACTCTGAGCCTTGAAGGGCAGCCTTCGTCACAAAAATAACATTCAACTGCCACTGCAGTTGCTCTCCATCACCAGCATGAACGAAAACATGGCAAGACACCTAGAGAAGCCTGGATAGCCCTCATACTTGTAGTTCCAAAGGCTATCTCTCCTTGATCTAAATGTCTACAACAATGTCACAAAATGACCAACCACCTGATTGGGGAAACTGACAGATCGAAGGTATCAATTCATTGAAGTGGACACAGGCTGGAAGGAGGAGTAAGCCAGTTATTAATGTTGTTGACTAGTCTTAAAAGGTAAGCACTGTCTCAGAAGAGCACCATCCACAACACCAACAAACAGGATGAAAGCTGCTCAGATCTCTCTAATCAAATCCTGAGGACTCCAAGAGTCAGAGCCTCTCAACTCCTGGCCACTGTGAGCCTACCGGAGCAGCAATAGCACACTGAGGCTGAGCCACACCCTGACAACCAGAGAGCCAGCTGTCAAACAGGAGCAACTCTGGTTCTCCAGTGACTCTTGAAGCAGACATGCCAGGGCTGCGAGGGGTACACTCTGTAACCTCCTCCTGGCCTGTCTTTATCTCTGTGTCTCAAGCCTTGCTCCCTGGGCTCAATCAGGATACCTGCTGTGGCTGAGATTACACACCTCTCTTCATTCACACAGGGTCACTGAATTCCTGTTTCCAACTTCAAAAGGATAGCACATAGAAAAATGCTTGAAAACCACAAAGTATTACAGTGGCTTTAAGATCTCTTTCCAAAAATAGAGCACAGAAAATCTCTAACATCATGCAGGACTCAAATTATTTGGCTTCCAATGTATGAAAACAGACAGGAATACAGCTCAACTGCAACAATTACAAATATAACTGCAAAACAATTTTTAAAGGCCCCACTTTCTAGTATTAGCTGTCTCCTGCCTCATTCTAAGAAGAATTTAAGATGGCCTATTTTCCACTTCATTCTCCATTACTTGACAGAAAAACAAAATGTATAATACAGCTCAGTACTGGGTGCATGAAGACTATACTCTGACACTAACAAAGCAACAGATCATATTACTTCTGATTATATGCTTTTTTCTTTATTTAATGAAAGGGTCTCACTATATTTTCAGGCTGGTCTTGAGTTCACTATGTAGCCCAAGCTGGTCTCAAACTTGTAGTGAGTCTCCTGCCTCAGTTTCCCAAGTGCTGGGATTATGGGCGTGCACCACCAAGCCTGACCAATATACCACTTTTTAAAAGCAACAAACCAAAGTACCATATTCTTTTATCTTTAAATAAATAGTAATACTCACAGATACATATACATACTAGTATGGCTTTGAAAATTACAACCAATGATAGATATCTGTACTTCCTGATGAGAAAATATCATTAGCATTCAGTTTATGTTTCTGATCATGTGGCTGCTTAGAGCATTCTAGATTCCTGTCTCAGAACATTCAGGAAAGGGACTCATTCATATGCCCACAACCAAAAAGAAAGTGAAATATTTACTCAGGGAGAATGTATATCATAGCAAGAACATCAAAGGTAATCAAAGATACTTGGGCTAAGCCCAGGACATTCCCATGAGGTGGTACAAGCCACACAATGAGACAGTCATGCATGTACTACCAGTAGCTTAGAGCTGCATGGCAGCAAGACATTCGAATTACAGCCTGGTTGTAAACATGACAAAGATAGCAGAACATGGTCCTCCACACCCTTATGTATGTGCTGCACAAAGACTCCTCCCAAAGAGGACAGTAGGGAAAACAGTAACCTTTATCGTGGAGAAAGCTGACAGACAAGACATCAGCCAGTGACCCACAGCAACAACTGCAATGGTAATTCAGCCGACAATGTGTACCTCTGATAATAAGTGATGAAAATATTTAATCTTGATAATCTTCCTCAGAAATATCCAGAGCCTCAATCTTAGAAAAACATACAAATCTCAAAAGAAGGGAATCCTACAATATATCTGAGTGGTTCTCAAAACCATCAAGGTCATTGAATACTAAGGAAAGTCTTAAGAAAATGTCACAACCAAGAGAAGTCATGGGAAACTTAAAAAAACAAAACTAAATGCAGTATGGTTGTCCTGAATGGACTCCTAAAACAGAAAGGACATGGAAGGAAAAATCAAGGAAATCAGATTAAAGCACGGACTTCAGCTAATTATCAGGTATTATTAATACTGATTCAATAACTGTGACAAATGTACCACAGTAACATGAGATGTAAGCAGGAGAAGCAGTGTGGGAATGGGGGAGGGGAGACATGAGAGACTGCACTATTTTCCAATTTCTTTATAAATTTAAAATAGTTCTAAAATAATAAAGTTGAGCTGGGATTGGTGGTACACACCTGTAATCCCAGCCCTCGGGAGGCTGAGGCAGGAGGATCACTGCAAGTTCAAGGCCAGCCTGGGCTATACAGTGAGTTTGTTTATTTAATTTTTTTTTGAGACAAGGTCTAACTATGAAGTTAAGGCTGGCCTTGACCTCACTTTGTAGGCCAGGATGGTCTCGAACTTGCAACGATCCTTCTGCCTCAGCCTCCCGAGTGCTGGGATTACAGGCATGCGCCACCACGCCTGGCTACACGGTGAGTTTAAAACCAGCCTAAACTGCATAGTGCGACCATGTCACCAAAAAAAAAAAACTATGATAAAAATATGATAAGTATCAACATGTATTACTTTTGACTAACAGAAACAGTTGCTCATTATATTGTTCTTGTGTGTTTAGAACACTTAAAAAATACAAAGTTATAAATCAAACTTTTTTATGGCCAGTAGTAGGAATTGAGCAGCACCTTGAGCATACTAGGCAAGCACTCTACCAGTGAGCCACATCCTCAGCCCTTGTAATTTTTATTTTGAGATAGGGTCTTGCTAAGCTTTCCAGGCTGGCCTCAAACTTGTGGTATGCTACTCCAATCTCCTGAATAACTAGAATTACAGATGTGCACCATATAGTACCTGACTAAACTATGAACTTTTCTTTGCTGCTATAAAGTAAAATATTTAAAAGGCAAGATCACTTTTTAGAATCACATGTAAGAGAAACTATAATTATGCTGCCTTTCTGCATTTAGGCAAACACACATTTTTCTAGACAGAAAAGTCCATTTCTTTACGGGTTTTGCAAAACCTACTCAGCTGGAGCACCAAAGCCTGATCAGATAACAGGCAAAGCGTAGTAGTCAAGGTTATGTTTCCATGAGATGTCAGCAATAAAACCTTTCCTTACAACAAAAAATACTCTCGATTCCTGGTACACCCACAAAAATTCTGGTTCATTACAATGAAAAACACTCCTGGTTAGGCTGGGTGTGGTGGCACACACCTGTAATCCCAGCACTGGGGAGGATGGGGAGCACTGGGGAGGATCATTGACAGTTTGAGACCAGCCTGGGGAGCAAAGTAAGCTCAAGCCCAGCCTGAACTGCATAGTGAGACCCTGTCTCAAAAAGACAGACAGACAGACAGACAGACAGAAAAAGAGAAAGAGAGAAAGCAAAGAAAAATACTCCTGGTAAATGACTCATGCCCCAGCTATCTGTTCTATATATTTTGTGTATGGGGGAACCTGTTATATACACAAAAAATAAGGCACTATACATCCCCCTGTTATCTTATAAACAAAAGAATACAGCAGAAAAAATAGACTTTGGAGTCAGTCAAGGGAAGGTTTTAAGTAAAAGTCTGCTACTTTGTAACATGTATAATTTGAATAATCTGAACAGGCAAGAAACTGGCACAGACAATTTCATTCCTTGTGTAAAACAGATCTTGCACTTACTTCACAGAATTCTTAAACTTCTGAGAGGACGCAAGACTATGTTTGCAAAGCTCCCAATAACAGAGTGCCAGGTACAATGGGCAGGTCCTTGCACACTCTCTTTAACATAATCAGGAAGAGTATACAGAGTAACTGTTATTCACAAAATTGTGCTGAAATTTTATGCCATAAAGCAAATACATGTATTTTTAAATGCCAAAAATATTACATGGTAATCAACATAAAAATCCTTAATTATTTTAGTTCGGTGACAGATGGACAGTAAATTACTATCTACAACAGTGTAACTCCTTCCAAAACTCAGCAAAAACATTTTGGAAAAGCCAGTCCTTGAAGTTATGCTTTCGACCCATTTACATGAAGAATGTTAGGCACAGTACTTTCCAGTTTTATATACTGAATTTATTCCATGAACAATTCAGAAAATAACAGGTATTTTTTAGTGTAAAGTACATAATCACCATGGGTCACCGTTACTTGCTATAGTACATTCAAACCATCAAAAGACGGAATACCCCCCAGTGAATCTACATACCACAATTACATAGCAGATACCACCTGAACTTGTCTGAGGAGTCCCCAGGTGTGTGACTACTAAGAAACTGTGAGCAGATGAGATTCTGGAGATGGCATAATGCTGGAGACAGAACCTATGATCAACTGGAGTTTTGAGGCCTTGCTTACCAGCCCAGGAATTGAACAGAAACTCCTTCCCCGAAAGACCATGTCTTAAACAAAGGCATGCTTCAAGGTATGACCTAGAAAAGTTTAAAAATAACCTTGGAAGGATCAAACTGATCTATAATGAACATGAAACTAATTCCAACTGAAGACAACAAACCCTACTCAATCATGTGTCAACCACAATGTCCCCCTACAGAGTGAAAAATTATTAGACATGCAGAGAGGCAAGAAAATGTGACCATACCCAGGAATTTTATATTTAAATAAACTAAACACTGCAAATAAAACAGACAATGAGATGACAGATACTGAAATTATCTTTCAAAAGAAGGGTCAGAAAGGAGGAAAAAAGGAACAAAACAAAACAAATTGAAAACCAGTAGCAAGATGAGACACCCAACCATTATCAACATTAAATGTAAATAGCCGGGCATGGGGGCCCATGCCTGTAATCCCAGCACTCAGGAGGCTGAGGCAGGAGGATCACTGCGCGTTTGAGACCAGCCTGGGCTACAAAGTGAGCTCAAGGCCAGCCTGAACTGCATAGTGAGACCCTGTCTCAAAATAAGACCACACACAAAAAAAGTAAATAAACACTCCAATTAAAAGACTAAGATTGTCAGTATAAATAAAAAACAAGATCTACCTCTATGCTGTTTATAAGAGGCACATTTTAAAAGAGACAAAAGGGTAAAAAAAATATACTTTGTGAACAGGACATGGTGGTACATGCCTGTAATCCCAGCATTTGGGAGGCTGAGGCAGGAGGACCACTGCGAGTTCGAGGCCAGCCTGGGCTACAAAGTGAACTCAAGGCCAGCCTGAAGTACATAGCGAGACTCTGTCTCAAAAAGACAAAAAAACAAACAACAACAACAAAAAAACACATAACACTTTGTGAACACTGATCATAAGAAACTAAGAAGCGCTATAACAAAAAAATTAGACTTCAAGACAGAATATTAATAAAGAGAAATACTTCATAATGGTAAGAGGTTCAGTGTATCAGGGGAACTATAACAATCAAAAACACAGAGTCTGTCAAAAAAAATGTATACATATTTCAGCAGCTCGCCATACTGATAAAATGTTTGGAGACTAATGACCATCACTTGGAGCACCTCCTATAATTGTAGAGGCCACAGGTAACTTATATTAATCTCATGATGTCTCAATAAATTTAGTATTAAAATATTTACACAGCTGGGGATTCAGCTCAGCAGCAGAGCTCCTGCCTGGCAAGCGCAAGGTCGTGAGTTCGATTCCCGGTACCAGAGAAAAACAAAACAAAAAGAAAAAATATTTATACAAGTTTTTCTTTTCTCAATGTACACATTTTGGGGGGTATTCTGCATCTATTTACCTAACAGATTCCCAACACACAAAACAAGCAGACTTTGTCTAATTAAAAGAAAAAAAACGGACCAATCTACAATTATAGATCAATTATCTTAATGCTCTTCAGTACCAATAGGATAGATTTAAAAAAAAAAAAAGACTGCCTGAATACATCAATTTATTCTGACATTTATGAAATGCCAAAACCTACCATTATAGGAGTTAGTCTTTTTGAGCATACACAGAGCATTCATCAAGAAACACACAGGCTGGTCCATAAAGTAAGTCTCAATGAATTTCAAACTATAAAAATAATACAGAGAATGTTCTCTGAACAGAATGGAATTAGAAATCACTAAGAAAATAGTATCTGCAAAATTTCCAAATATTTGAAAATTAAGTAATAGTTAACACAATCCAGAGGTTAAAGAAGAAATCACAAATGAAATATGAGAATGTTTTGAACTAAATGATAATTAAAATTTATGGAATATAATTTTAGAAATACTTAGGGGATTTACTGGTTTAATGAAGTACTGAAGAACAGACAAGGAAATGGAAGAGATACACACAATTTAGGGGAAAATTTATTATTCAAATGTCAATGCTGGGAAAATGTAGTCAATATCTAAAATGTTCTAAGAAGCTACATAAAGCACAGAGAACCCAAATTAAGCAAAAGAAAAAAATTTTACAAAGATAGAAATAAATTACACAGAAAACCAAGCTGGGTACAGTGGCACATTCCTGTAATCCCAGCACTCTGGAAGGTTGAGGAAGGAATAATCTCAAATTTGAAACTAGCCTGGTCAACTTAGCAAGACCCTGTCTCAAAATAAAAAATAAAACAAGGGCTGTAGATGTAGCTCTCTATATGAAGGCCCTGGGTTTAATCCCCAGTACACTGGCAGAGATGAGGGGAGGAATATATTGACAAAAATCAAAAAGTTAACAAATTCTAGTCTAGACTGATAGGGAAAAACAAGAGAAAAGCACAGATGAACACTGAACATTACTACAGATCTGACATATACTAGAAGGAAATGAAATATTAAGGACACTTGCCTGGCTTGGTGGTACATGCCTATAATTCAAGCACTTGGAAAGCTGAGGTGGGAGGACTGCTATGAGTTTGAGGTCAGTCTAAACTGCACAGCAAGCCCTTTGCTCATACATACATACATACATACATACATAAGATAAAATCAAATCCTAACCAAGAAAACCACCTTTATGCCAAGTCAATTCAAAAATGAGAAGGGAAAACTTGAAAAAAAATGAATGACCAAAGTAACACAAGACATAGAAAACATGAATAACCTAGCATATGTTAAAATAACTGAACCATAATTAAAAACCTTCCCACCAGGAAAATTTCAGACCCAGACAGCTTTACCAGTGAATTTTACCAAAGATTTAAGGAATAAATAATACTAATTTAGATAAAATCTTTCAGAA
Organism: Chinchilla lanigera; assembly: GCF_000276665.1. Classification (NCBI taxonomy): domain Eukaryota; kingdom Metazoa; phylum Chordata; class Mammalia; order Rodentia; family Chinchillidae; genus Chinchilla; species Chinchilla lanigera. The sequence continues at coordinate 13,599,775 of NW_004955442.1, read as the reverse complement.
AAGAAAGGAAAAGGGAGTCTTTCTTATCTAATTTTATGAAGCCAGTGTATTCTTGATACCAAAACCAAATAAAAACATTACAAAAAAAGAAAGAAAATTAAACACTCACACCTCTTAAAAAATACAGGCATAAATCCTGAATGCTATTTCCATTAATAACATTCAACAATATATGAAAAGAAAAATATTCCACAATCAAGTGGCATTGCCCCAGGAATGCAAGGTTGGTTCAACATTAGAAAGATATAATTCACCATATTAATGTAAAGAACTAAAGTAGAAAAAAAAGAATGAAGAAAAAAACCCTATTGTCACCAAATGAAGGAAAAACAACAAAATTCAGTAACAATTTAAGATCAACAGACTCAACAAAGGAAGAAGAGAAGGGGATTTTCTCCATTTGATAAAGGTTATCAAAAAAGCCTATACCTAACATTATATTTTAAAATGAATGAATGCTTTCTTTTTCAAATTAAGAACAACACAAAGGATGTACACTATCATTGCTTTTATAAGCGGAGTAATAAAGCCAGAAAACTGAATAAAATGTATACAAATTAATAGAACTGGTAGGTGAACTCATCAAGGTCAAAAAATACATCATTAGTACAGAACCATCAATTACATTTCCCCATATTAGCCACAAATAAGTCAAATGATTCAGAATCTAGAAACTAAACAAACAGAAACAAGAAAACCCTCATATATTTACTGTAAAAATAAAGTATACTAATGGAAGAAATAATTAAGCTGGACTTCATTAAAATTAGAAACATCTGACCTGGGGCGCACACACAGAATCCCTGCATTCTGGAGGCTAAGGTTGGAGGATTACGGGGAATTTGAAGCCAGACTGGGCAACACAGTGAATTCAACTCCAACACAGTACATTCAAAGCCAGTGAGATCTTTTCTCAAAACAAAACTAAACTAAACTAAAGTAAAAACTTTTGCCCTTTGAAAGACAATGTCAAGAGAATGAAAAGTCAAGCCATAGAGAAAAAAAGTAAGCAAATTATCCAAAATATACAAAGAACTCTTAAAATTCAACAATAAGCAAGCAACCTGATTTAAAATGGACCAATGATCTTAATAGACTTAACCTCACCAAAGAAGATACACAGATAGCATATAAGTATATGAAAAGGTATTTCATAACATCAGAAAAATGTGAATTAAAACACTAAATACCACTATATATCAACACCAAATGCTAGTAAGAATGTGGAGTAATAGGAACTCTCATTCACTGTTAGTGGGAGTGCAAAATGGTAAAGCCACTTTGGAAGACAGTTACGTTGTTTCTTACAAAACTACACATCCTGTATTATTACCATATGAGCCAGCAATTGTGCACAATGGTTTTTATCCAAAGGTACTAAAAGCATGTCCACACAAAGACCTACACATGGATAGTTATAGTAGTTTTATTTATAACTGCCAAAATTTGGAAGCAGCCAAGCTGTCCATCAGTAGCCAAATGGATAAATGTCATAAAAAGACAAAGAGAAACCTTAAATGCATACGACCAAGGGAATAAAACTAATCAGCAAAGACTACCTACTATATGATTCCAAGAATATGACAGTGTGGAAAAGATGAAACTCTAACCACAGTAAATCACTGTTAAGGTTTGAAGAAAGAAAGAAGAAACTAACCAGAGAATATTTTTATGGCAGCGAAACTACTTTGTATATACAATCATGATGGATACATGACATTATACATTTGTCCAAACTCAAGTGAGGTATACCAGTAAGAGCAAAAACTAAGGTAAACTATGGAGTCTCGATGATTATGATGTGTCAAATGGATTAATCAACTATAATAAATTGTACCACTCTGGTGGGAAGTGTCAACAAAGGGGAAGATTGTGCGTGGAGGGGAGGGTATGTAGGCAATCACTGTACCTTCTTCATTTTACTGGAAAGCTAAAAGTGCTCTAAAAAATTAAAATCTTTAGCTGAGCACAGTGGTATACACCTGTAATCCCAGCACTCTGGAAGGCAGAGGCAAGAAGACTGCAAATTTGAGCCCAGCCTGGGCAATTTAGTGACACCCTGTCTCAAAATTTAAAAATTTTAAAAGGCCTGGAGATGTGGCTAAGTGTGAAGGCCCTGAAGGCCAGCACAATACATAAATCTATAGTTTTCATCACAAGTTGTTGTTTTGTTTTAGACCAGGTCAAGCCATACAGTCAGGCTGGTCTGGTCTCCAACTCACTTAAGTAGCCCAGGATGGCCTCAAAGTTAAGGCAATCCTCCCCTTCCTCAGCCTCCCAAGTGCTGGGATTACAAGCATATACCTCCAGGCCCAGCCTCTATTTCTTTTTTTTAAGCTACCTTATAACAATACAAAAGTCATGGTTAGGTTGCAAGCTATGGACCAGATGTAGAGCATGGGCCATGTGACCCTTCAGAGTCTAGAAACAGACCCTCCTTATCCGGTCAAGCACATTTCCAGTTTTTTATCCAAGGGAAAAGAAAACTTGTACGTACACAAAAATGTTCACAGAAGCTTTATTCATAATAGCTCCAAAATGGAAAGCACTCCAATGTCTATCAATAGGACAATGGATAAGCAATATGTTGCACACTCATGCAACAGAATACCATTTAGCAATTAAAAAAGAAAGCCAACTACAGATTTAGTACACATGGATGAATTTCAAAAAACAAATATGTAGTGGGGTTTGGGAGTAGGGAACACAACAGAGCATATGATTCCATTTATATGAAGTTTGAGCACAAGCAAAACCAATCCATAGTGAAAAATGTCAGCAGTGACCGCTGGGTTAGGGTTGGGAAAAAAGGAAAAGGGAAGGGTACAAAGTAACTTTTTAGGTAAGAGAAACATCCTGGATCTCCACAGGAGATGGGTTATAGGAATCTGTGAGTTGTGACTGATACAAGATTTGCTCATTTCACTCCATGTAAATTAAATCTTCAAAAGTGTTGAAAGTAAAATAGAATATTTTTAACATTAATATAGGTATGTATTTAATTTCAGATTCTTAGGGTTGACCTTTAGTTGATGAAATAACAAAGAAGATTAGTGTTTCGTACTACTCTTCAAAGTAATTACTTGGGAGAGTTATCAAGTAAGTCTTCATTGTTGCTATAAAACGTCCACTCTGGTTGTGTAACAGTGAATAATCAGCTACAAAACTAACCAGGAGAAAGAAACACTGACTCTGATTTTAAAAAGATGTATCATTATAGATCACAGACTGGTCAGTAAAACATCAAATAGTTAATACCTGGTACAACCGGGTGATGGAATCACAGGTAACACTTTTCTAGACCTTATGCTTTCAAATATTGTACACTTCTATGATTAGAAAATGTTCTCTGAAAACATTACAAAAGGGGTCTACCACAGTCTTATGCAACAAAGCAGCCCTCCTCAATTGTCAAAAACTCAGTCAACTTAGGCACTGTGCTGAGAATGTCACAGATACATCTCATTTAAGTAGCACAATAATTCTATAAAATTTCCCCTTTTAACTGACACGCCAATTCTCAGAGACAGATTCTATTATAATCCTCGTTTAAAAGACAACAAGAAAAAAAAAAAAAAGAAACAAGCTAAGTAATCTTCCCACAGGTAACAATTAACTGGAGCCTGCGTATTAACTGAGGCAGTCAGCCCCAGACCTTAAAATCCAAGCTCTGCTCTTGAGCACTTAGCTGTCCTATGTCTGAAAAGGTAGTCAGTCCAGGCTGCTGCTGAGTGTACTGAATACTATTATGATTCAATCCATTTTGTATAAAATATAATATCATTTAATTACAAAGACTTTAAAAGAAATTCATGGGTAATCATGGGGGAGGTCAGGCACATCTTGAATCACACATTCTAAAGGGTATCTTCTGTTTTTAAAAAAGAATGTCTGAGAATTTTAGCACAACTCAAAGTTTTTAAAACCTGGATAAAAAAACATCTATTAAAATACAAACTATAAAACTGATCCAAGAACAGGCTACACAGGTTAGTGATTAAGAGGTCCTTAGCTGGACTACCTGGGATACAAGCAGGTTCTGTCACTTACTGGCTATGTGAGCACAAGAAGTTACTCAACATTTGTGCCTCTCCATTTCTTAACCTGTATCATAGTGGTAACATAGCACCTGTAACATAGTAACATAGCATGTACTACCTACTTGGTACTTTTTCGAAGTGAAAGCTAAAAGAATTAAATATTGTTAGGTTGTTCTCAATAGCAAATGTGAATACGTGGATAGGTAATACATAGATATATATTAATTTCACAGACCAAAAGTCCAAAAGGGCTAATATCTATAGAAAATAGCAAGAATGCTGTCAAAGATCCTAAGTCATTTGGGGGTGAGGGAAGGGACACTTGGTTTCCAAGGAAAAGGGAAAAAGGGGGCAGACCCCAAAGCGTAAGGGATTCAAGGAATAAAATCATGCCAACGCTAAATAGTCCAGAGAACAGATGTGAAAGACTTCCACACTCTCTTTGATCAAGTTAACACTGACAGAAAAATTCTGGCACAGCACAAAAGACCTGTAGGTCAATCCCATTACTGATTATTGAGAAGCAAAAATTCTAAATGAAACACTTCAAATAAAATTTAGGATTGCATTTATAACTTAATTTTATAAGTATAGGAATGGTTTAATTTGGTATTAGGAAACCTAAGAAGATAAAGCAAAAACATCTCAGGATAATTACTACAGGTGTTAGGAATAGGATAAAGTCTGACATCTAATAAATGAGGAACAGATTATGCTTCAATTTTAATACTGACTGCAAACTAAAGCTCACATTATACTTTTGAAACACTAGATTCAAGAGTCAGAAACAGATGCCAAAGAGCATAAACATTGGTACAAATACTGGCAAAGAGAAGACAAAAGTTACCAATAATGCGAAAAATCACTGTCCACTTGGAAAATTCAAGAGAATCACTTTGAAAAGTATTAGAATACAAGAATTCCATAAAGTGGGCAGATTACCAAAGTGACATATACACATCAACATCTTATATAAAACAACTAATTAGATAATGAACCAGAACTCATCCCCCAATAACAACTAAGACCATAATGGCAACAGGAATCCAGAAACAAACATACTAAAAAAAGGTATACTACCTAGATAAAGAAAATTATATTACCTTTCTGTCAACATATGAAAGGATATACTTCTATGAATAGAATAAGAGGAGTCAAGAAGTAATAAAATATTGAAATGCCACATTTTTAAACTAGACATGGTGGTACACATCTGTACACAGGAGGCTGAGGTGGGAGGATCAAAAGTTGAGCCCAGCCTGGGCAACTCAATGAGACCCTGTCTTTGAAAAGGCTAGGTATGTAGCACAGTGGTAAGATCATATACCTCATATGCACAGAGCTTGGGTTCAATTCTCAGGATAGCACAGGATTCAACACAATCCCAACCAAAATCTCAAACTTTCTCAGGGGAAGGGGGTGTGTAGGGAAGGTCCTGTTTTTTTGCGGGGGGAGGGCAGGAATCAAACTCAGGACCTTGTGCTTAACAGGCAGGCACTGTGCCACTGAGCTATATCCCTAGGCCAGGGTCTTGTTTTTAACAATGTAAAAAAATAGTCCTAATGTTTATCTAAAATCATGTTTTTCTTCCTTGTTTGTCATGAAAATCACATGGAGAACTAAAAACTATTTTGATGCTCTTGCCATACATACCTCAGAGATTCTGACTTAGGTCTGCAGTGAAGCTCAGGCATTGTTTTTAAAACAGCCCAGGTAATCCTGACGTGTAGCCAGGGTTGATACCTACACATCTGAAAAGAGTGACCAGTAGCATCTTGTCTTAAAATCACCATACAACTAGGATACTAAGTTTTTGGAAAAGGAAAAGCAAAGATCAATATAACTAAGAAGAAAGGGTTCAGAAGTAGACCCAAGCCTTGTATATCTGAAAAGTGACTAAGTATTTACAAAAACACTGTACATCACGAGTCAAGAGTAAAAATGGAAAAAAAAAAAAAAAAAATGGATTACCAGGATCTACATAAATTGTATTAGCACGACTGTTAACTTGAAAAAATATACTGTTGAACCATTCTTTGCCCAATATTAACTGAGTTAAAGACTCCAGGAGTAAGGAGAAAAATACAAGAAAATACTTTTTCTATTTTTTATGGGTATAGTCACTACAGTACTTCATACATACTTACACATTCTCTACCACTGAGTTATACCCCCTCCAGCCCTTTTCCCTTTTTTTTTTGGAGACAGGTTCTCAGCTATGTTGTCCAGGCCAGTCTTGAACTCCTGGACTCAAGCGATCATCCTGTCTCAGTATTCGGAGTAGCTGAGACAATAGGCATGCACCACCACAAGCAACCCAAGAGAATATTTATAATTTTGGAACAGGAAAAGCATTTCTGAACATGACCTACAATCTAAAAGCAATAAAGGAAAACTGGATCAATTTTTTCTCATAAAAACAGGAAACATATACTTGGTAAAAATATGCATTATAAATCTGTGACTATATTCCTGCTAAAACAGACTAGGCAAATAAAAAAGGGGGGAAAACATTTATTAAAAGACTTAAACTTTTAATACAAAAAGAATAAGAACACAATCCAACAAGAATAAGCAGCTTGCTTTGCTACCTTCTACCTGTCATGAACTGTTTCTCCGCTGCGATGCCTGTCCGCCGTGTATCACCCTGCCTTGGAGCCAGCTGATTATGTACTGAAAGCTCCACAAACTGTGAGCTAAATAAACCTTTCCTCCTTTGCGGGAATGGGAAAGTAAGTGGGAAGGCCAGGCATGGTGATGCACACCTATAATCTCAGCACTGGGGAGGCTGAGGCAGGAGGATCTTTTGCAAGTTCGAAATCAGCCTGGGCTACAAAGTAAGCTCAAGGCCAGCCTGAACTGCATAGCAAGATCCTGTCTCAAAAAGACAAAAAAAAAGTGGGAAATAAGAGAAAACTAGACAAAGAACACGAACAATTAGGAAAACAGAAATACCCATGAATTTATGACAATCCTATTAAAGGTTATCTGCCTCACAGAATGACAAAAAGTACAAGAATACTTTCATCTAACAACAACCAGTGATATTATGATTTAGACAGGGACTTATTCACTGTTGGTGAAGGCGTAATTTACACAATAATTCTGAACTTTTGTTTTGATTTTTTTCTGGTACCAGGAATCAAACTCACGACCTTGCGCTTGCCAGGCAGGCGCTTTGCTGCTGAGCTAAATCCCCAGCCCCTACACAATAATTCTGGATATCTGGCAATATCTATATTTTAAATGTCAATATCCTGTACTACAAAAATTCTATTTCCAAGAATTTATCCAGCAATCTCTCAGCTGCACAAAGATGTGTGTGTGATATATATATATATATATATATATATATATAAAAGTTTTTATGAATCAAATTCATGACAACAGCAAATGCCTAGAGGGCACCTGTCTTATAAATTAAAATATACCCAAATCAGGGACTTACTATTATACCTATGAAGAATGACCGACAGTTATATGAAACACAGAACAATTTCCAACTTGTATTGTTAAGTGGCGGTTAGGAAAGCACTCACAGAGACATACAAAAAAGAAAGGAACTCAGAAAAATGTTATACTGTAGTACTACTCTATGTTTGGGGAGCTATCATCAATACACTCACCCCTCTCTCTGTGCCTCTACATGTACAGACTACCCGTGGGGCAAGATAAGAAATAATAGATGCTTTGGTGAAAGAATATGGGAGAACAGAAGTTCAAGAATTATGAGACAGAGCAGGCATGATGGCACACAATTGTAATCCCAGAACTTGGGAGGCTGAGGCAGGATGACTGCACAATCAAAATAACAGTTTCTTCAACAAAAAAGTCAAGGATCCCATAGACTGGGGGTGGTGACCCTATGGCACGCATACCAGAGGGCTGCTTGTTATTACTGAAAGCTCTAAAAGGTTCACCATCACTGCAACAGAGTAACAGATTTGTATGATCCCTACCCACTGACTAAAATACATACTATTCAGATTCTGAATAAAAATCTGTAAAAACAAATAATGAAATATAAGACCACTGGAAACTTGCATAGTGGATACTGGGTCACATGAAGAAATGATTATTTACATGTGGTAATAATCTTGCACTTAGGTCAAAGCCTCACATGTATAGACATTTTATCAATGGCTCCCTATGTACAATTCAGGGCACTGGACCTTTCAGGGGACACATCATCAAACCTGTCTCTACAAAACACTAAGACAGGACCTGACTTTCTCATTCTCATCACAAGAACGAAACAGAGTTTCCCAAACTCTGAAGTGTAATGCCACTTTGACTGCTAATGTAATGTGCTTATGTTTTAAAATTCTCTGTAAAAATTTTAAAGAAATCTCTGTGAGGTCCACAGTAACTCTTAAGTTTATTCAGAAATCCTGGTACCAAAACATTTGAGAATCACTGCATTATGCTATGTTACTTTTATATATGACTTGAAGTCTCCAAAACAAAAAGGATTTTTAAACTGGGTAGTGTGGACTAATGCGTGAAGTAGGAGGGTATAAACACTGATCTATCCAGGAGCCATAAGCATGTCAGAAATCCTCTCTCAATCCAATTCTGAAAGGCACAAACCCAGATCTTTCTTTAAATGCCAAGTACAACTAAAATTTAAGTTCACATCTCCCTCTCTCAGTATTTCAAAAGATAAAAGCAACTAATTTAGAGCTCTCAGCCTTTTAGGCGCCTCAGGACTATCTGAAAAGTTTAGCCTGGTTTCCGAGTTGGCAAGTATGCCCTTCCAACCAGCTCCAGGTAATGTCAAGGCTGCTAGACTGGGGACCCTAGTTTGAGAACTACTACCCTGGTGTTCCTAGTGAAACCCAAGGATTCACACTTACCCCGATTCTGCTCAACCTCTCTCCTGTTAACTATGGCAGGACCTACCCTCCTTGGAACACAGGTTCCTCTGGAGTAAGATGAAGACTATTTCAGTAAACATCTTCTTAGGTGGGTATAAGGAGGAAGTACCTCATTAGCTGTGTAAAATGAGGTATTAAGTATCCTTTCCTAAAACGACTGTGTAATAAAAAGTTGATTCTCAGCAGAAGTTGCCTCTTTCAACCATCTGGTCCTATTTCTACACATTTTCCTCAGGGGCTGAAAAGTGGCAACTACTCCAAAGGCATTCCCTGTATTTACCAACTGCCTGACCTGCAGGCTATTCTGGTGGCTTCTCTTTTTGTTTGTTTGTTTTTCTGTTTTTCTTCCTGTACCGGGAATAGAACTCATGACCTTGCGCTTGCCAGGGAGGCACTGTGCCGCTGAGCTAAATCCCCAGCCCCTCTGGTGGCTTCTTAAGAGTTCTCATTTTAATCATCCACAGTGGTGCACTTCTGTAATTCGTGCTACCTGGGAGACTAAGGCAGAAGGATCACAAGTTTAAAAACACTGTGGGCAACTTAGCCAAACACCTGTTTCAAAACAAAGTGGGCTGGCGATATAGCTGAGTGGGATATAGCCTAGCACATGAAAGGGGGTGTATTCAACCCCCAGTTTAAAAACAGAACATCAAAGCGAGGAGTGGTGGCACACACCTGTAATACCAGCACTCAGGAGGCTGAGGCAGAACGACTATCAAGTTTGAGGCCAGCCTGGGCTACGTAGTGAGCTCAGGGCCAGTCTAAACTACATAGCAAGACCCTGTCTCAAGAAACCAAAAATAAAAACAAATAAAAAAATCCTAAAACAACAATAAAAACAAAACACATTAATTTTAAAGACATGGGACAGAGATCTTTATCCCAGAAAGAAAGCCTCCACATAACAAATCTGTTTTTTCTACATATCAGTGGTGTGTGCAAAGCCTGACAGGAGGGATAGGATGTGGCCATGTGTCCCATCTTACCATCTTTGAAAGAACCCACGGTTGGGTAGCAAGGGTCAAGCACTTCAGCTTACTTACCTTGGCCATGCCTCCTGCCTGCGCCGTGTTCAGTCCCGCATGACCAGCCATTTGTGGGGAAACCTGCGTTAAGGTCTCAGCCAGGACACTGCTTGTGGCTCCCTGCATGGCTGGAGCAGGGTATGGCATTCCAGCTCCCCTTCCTCTGCCAGCAGCTCCAAGAGATCCATTCATGACTTGCGCTTGCCCTTGCTGGGCCTGATTCATTAAACTATGGCCAGAGTTACTATTGAGGAGGCCAGGGTGCGTCTGGTTAAAGTTAGCATTCATGCAGATCCCAGGTCCAGTCTGAGATGTGGCAGGGCTGCTGGTTACCAGCCCCACTTGCTTTTGTGCTTGTGGATTCAGTGCTTGGGAAGCAGGGGGTGTGGGTCCAGAGGTGCTGGCTGCCTGTTTGGGCAGGCTGGCAGCTGACGAATCTCCCTGGTTCAGGGGGCTTTTGCCCATGGCACCCAGGCTGGCCATGTTCGTAGTGTTCGGCTGCCCTTGGGCCTGGCCACCGAGGCCCTGCTGCACAGGGCTGCTGGCGCTCACATTTCCTATTCCTGGGTTGATACTAGAGCCAGTGCCTCCTCGAAGAAGCTCCGATAATTGTTTATGTTTGGAAGCAGCATCTGGAACAAGGTTCCCACTGTTTAAAAGGCCTAATTCGCCTCCATTGGGGATCAGCTCATCAGGAAGATCATTTTCCAAGTCAAACAAAGATCCAAAATCTAGAATTAAACAGAAACAAGAAGATAAGCAACCATAATAGCTCTCCAACTGTAATATGTTACTATGATCTTAATAGGACATTTCACACCAACACTAGCATGTCTTAAAAGTATTATTGGGACCAGGAATATAGCTCAGTGGTGCAGCACCTGTCTGGCCAGTATGAGGTCCTGAGTTCAATTCCCAGTACCCCACCCCCCAAAAAAAGTAATGTCAAAATGACTTGAAACTTCACTTGGGAAAGCAAGGAAAAATACTTTTCAGATTCTGAAAACGGAAACATTAAACAAAGATAAAAAGAGGGCTCCCAACCCCTCAAAAAAGCCAGGTGTGGGGGCAAATGCCTGTAATCCCAGCACTCAGGAGGCTGAGGGAGGAGGATCGTTGTGAGTTTGAGGCCAGCCTCCACTACAAAGTGAGCTCAAGGCCAGCCTGAACTGTATAGTGAGACCCAAAAACACACACACACAAAAAAAAAAAAAAAAGAAAAAAAAGAGGGTCAGCCCTGCTAATTTTTACCATACCTAAAAATAATAAATAGTATGGTATGATGAAAAACTCAGATACATAAATTAAAGGGTAACAATGAGAAGTCCAGAAACTTACTAAATTAAAACATTAAAATGCCTTTTAAAATGTATGTGTGTAAAAACTAGTATGATACAGCCAGGGGTGGTGGCATGCACATACAATCCCCACACTGAGGGAAGCTGAGGTAAGAGGACCCCAAGTTGGAGCCTAGCCTAAGCAACTTAGCGATAACAACTCTGTCTCAAAATAAAAATTTTATATGGTGATATAGCTCAGTGCACAGCCCCTGGGTTCAATTTCCAGTACCAAGGGCGAGAGGGCGTAATTAGACATTAGGTTAGATGAACAGCAATCTAAAATGGCAACCAGATTAAAGCTTGATTTTAAGTGACAGCATATATAAAAGTTAAGTAATTTTTAAAACTAGCTATAAAACGAGATTAGTGCTTTCTCACAGTATTAAAGCTGACAAAAATAATAAATACATACAAAAACTAAAAACAGTAAAATGTTTAAATATTTGTATACACGAAAGCAGTGTTGCCAGGTGTGGTGGTGCACACCTGTAACTGGAGCGCTCAGTAGGCTGAGGAAGGAGGATTGCCATAGCTTCAAGGCCAGCCTGGGCTACATAGTGAGACCCTGTCTCACAGAAGACAGAAGAAAGAAAAGAGGAGAGGAGGGGAGGGCAAGAGAAGGCAGTGTCAATCATGCACAAAGATGAGAAGCATCTTGCTTCTCAAATGGACAAACCACATAAGCAGGTAACCATACCAAAGGAAGATAAAATAGTAAACAAAACAGATCATGCTTCTTGGTCATCAAATGAAAATTTAAGCAATTCCTTTTTCTGGCTCCCCTCAAAACAACAGTCCTCTCTGAATTGTAGTTTTATCTGTATCATTTATACTCCTTCACCTTCCATTTGCCCCCACAGCAAGTAGGCTGTATTCCTTGGAACTATCCAAAACAGAAAAAGAAGATGAAGACAAAACAAAAATAAAAACAAAGGCAAGGAATATTCAGAAAGCAGTTTAGTCTGATAGTTACAGATTCTAGACTGACAACATCTCACCTGGACCTAGATCTGCCTCCAGCCCCCCACTTAGGAGCCATAAGACCTTAAGTAGGTAACTCAGCCTTTCTGTACCTCAATTTTCTCCCCTGCAAACTAGGGGTGATAATGGTCCCCACATACCCAGGGATGCTGTAAGAACTAAATGAATGAAAGTGCTGAGAACAATGCCTATGGGTGTTACACATTCAGTAAGTTACATATTTAGCTATTACTATTATCCAATTAGAGAAGGATTAATAAATTGCCATGTTATGACTGTAGAAATGTAGAAAAATGTGTGCATGTTTCAGATAAATAAGCCAATGGAAAATGCATGCAAAAGGACATATGGACTAAGATTAGAACAATGGCCGAAATGTAATATGCCAAAAATCAAATTAGCTGCACTGATACAGTAGTGGGAAGATGGGTGCTTTTTTTTTTTTAAGCACAACTACTTGCCCTCCCACCTTTAGAAATTTAAGAACTACAGTACTTCTTCAGGGCAGGAGATGCTAATGTCTGCTTACCCAATAGCCCCCCTCCCCCTCCCTGGCAAAACCAATGTGGTTCTGAGTTAGACGCCTCTAAGGAAGGGCAGCACCTTCCACGGTCACAGGAAGGAAGGTGACCAGATAAGCCAAGCAGCATGACCACCTTCTCCATGCAAGTGACACAGTTCCAGCTACAGTAAGCTGAATGGCTACTAGCCAAGATTCTTCTGGAAAATATTTTGTTTCCCAATAATAAGGGATGTTCAGAAAGAATTCCCTTCTCCTTACCAGATTTTGTCAAGGCCCTTGCAACAAGGAGAGGAGCTACCATCACTCTCATACTGGATATGGGTGCGTTTAAAAACAACACCTGAGCTGGCCAAATCTGAGCGGCTGAATTCTGGAGCCTCTCTACCTTCTGCCGACTCCGTGTTATGTGAGAAAATATACTTCCTATGGCTTAAGCTATTTTACCTGGTATTTAATGTAAAGGCCCTCCTGTCAACCTTTTACCAGGCACCTCTGGATGTACCCTGCTTTCTAGCAATTAACACAGCAAGCTGATATGTAAATCAGTAATCCTTCTTCTGGCTGTGCTCTGGTCTAGAAAACCCATCTCAGCCCTACTCAGATTAAACACAGTGATTATGCAGACTTTCTGCAGGCTTCAAAACTGACCAGGCTCTTTTCAGTCTCCCAAGTTCTCTGCACTTACCTGCCACTAGCAAACTTCTAACACACACCTCTAACACACACTAACCTGACTGTAAGGAATGACGTACTAATTGTCCAACATGTGCACACACTTGCAGTTTTTCCACACGCTTAAAAGTTAAATTGCAGATGGTAAGATCTCTTTCTAAGTATTTGAGTATGTATCAGCTAAGAACATCTTTTTTACATAATCACAGTACATTTGTCAAATTCAGAAAGTGTAACATTAAGCACATACTTAATATACTGCCTCTACTCAAACTTTGTGGTTATCCTAATAATGCGCTTTATGACATTCATTTTCCCTATGAAGAAGCAATTCAGGATCTCAGTGAATTCAGTAGTCAGACCTGTGTCTCACTTAATCTACAAAGGGTTCCCCAGCTTTTGTGTCCCTTAAGTGTTATTTCTGAAGAGTAGATAGATGACAGCCAGGTGTAGCAGTGAACTCCTTGCCCAGCACTCAGGGAGGCTGAGGCAGGAGGATTTCAAGTTCAAGCCTAGCCTGGGGAACATAGCAAAACACTGTTAAAAAAAAAAAAAAAAGAGTAGATGCCAGCTACAGCGATTTTGTAGAAGGCCTATCAGTTGGGAATATCTTTTTAGGGTCAAAAGTCTTATCATTTTGAAAAGACAAGAATATAATCCTGAATAAAGCAGACAGCTCCAAGAGAGCACAAGTATATACTTCGGGGATGACCCTTCTACAGGTCTAGGCACAGCTTTTTATGCTATTATGTTGTCCACAATCTGGAGAGTCACTAGGGTCTCCAGATACAAATCACATGTAAGTTTTTTCTTTTTTAATCCTCTCCATATAATAACAAATGTTCCAGCATTCAGGAGGCTGAGGCAGGAATATCACTGTGAGTTCAAGACCAGCCTGGGCTACAAAGTGAGCTCAAGGCCAACTGAATGCATAGCAAGACCCTGTCTCAAAAACACACACACACATACACACACACACACAAAAAAATGTTCTGTATCTGTTGCCTTCTAGGATTTGTCCACATACACACACTTTTTACTCATCACACTTTTAAAACAGTGTTCTGTTTTAAGTGTAGTGCTCCTTAATCTATGAGCATGAAAATGAAACTTCATTCTAATCAGAAAGTACAGCATTATGATACAGATCAGCTTTCCTTCCGGTATTCCTGGAGTGGGAATGAAGAGACCATATCAAGCAATGTAAACCAGACAAAGGAAAATACCCCAAATATTTCATTCCTAAAGTACAGAACAACCTACAGAATTTCTCCTGACAAATTCTTGCAAGCATTCCCAGCAGTCTTCCCAAGAGAAGGAGTCAAAGCCAAAGAACCGCAGATAACCCCAAAAGAACAGCTAGGTAAACTTGCAAGTGTGTGTCTCAGGGACCCAGCTCAGTGTAGAACAGAAAAACAGAACACAGGAGTGCAGATCCTGACTTAAAATGGGCTAAGTATCCTTGAACAAAATGCTTAATCTCTTCATTGAAATACCCTCATCCCAGGGTTACATGATCAAAGCTGGACATCTTCTGCCATGGATAGTTGTTATTTTATAATATCCTATAGAGGGGCTGGGAATTTAGCTCAGCGGCACAGTGCCTGCCTGGCAAGCACGAGGTTGTGAGTTTGATTCCCAGTACCAGAAAACAAAAACAAAAACAAAAAAAACCCAAAACAAAACGAAACAATATCCTATAGAATAGGTTCACCCTAAAATTTTCTTGCCTTTAAAAATTCTATCACTCTCAGATCTACCAGTTTTCATTTATGGCTTACTCTAGTTTTTACCAAAAGCACAGGCAGGTTTTACAGTTGTAGGCAGGGCACTATTCCTGGGCTAGTGTTTTGGTTTCAGTTTTGACTTGTCTGTAACATTCTGCCTACCTTGATCACATTTTCTCATCCTACTTCAGTCCAAACACATTTAACAACTGCTTGGGTGTATTGAAAACTGACTAATTCTTACACCCTCAGCCATCAGTCCAAACACACCTGAACATGTATACATCCAAAAGTATTAGGTATGGCATTTTAAAGACAAAGACAGGCTGCATACATACAGTATTCCTATCATCACCCATCTCACCACTTCCTTATTACAGTCTAGTTCAAAAAAACTGACAAAGCAGAGTGAAGAACATAGGCCAGGATGTTGCAAAATGGCACAACTGTGCTTTCTACGCATCACAGTGTCTCAACACACGGGGTTGAGCAATAGTAATTTGAATCATTGGAAGTTCCTAAGATTCAAGATTGAGAGCTACCACTTCCAATCCCAGGCAAACTTCTATCCATACTCAGAGCCCTAAGAGAATGCAAGCCTGAGGCTACACAAGGTCCCAAGCACTGTGCTTCTATTTCTACAGTCTGCATTCTTCTTAGCAGGGACTTTTTGGTTACATATCAAATGTCAAACACCACTTGACACACTTCCATGGCTAGGGACAAGAATGTGCTTTTTCTCTTGGTCTTCCTGGCCACCAACCTGGAGCCTGCCCCTTTCACTAAACAAATAGGAAAGAAAACAGAAGCTATAGCTTCCCAGTTTCTATTGAATACACATGGGAGTCTGAAAAGGTCCGATGAGGAAGGATGTCAGGGCTTTAGGGTAGAGAAAGTCACAATCAAGTAAGATAACAAAGGATGTTTGTTTCACTGCTAGTCAGGAACCCAGACCTACAGTCTACACACAGAGGTCCTGTTCTAGTGGTGAGCACTTCTGAACATCAAACAATAAATGGTAAAGTTGTGAGGTCTCTATTTACCATTATCAAAAATCACTACATCATCTTTTTTCAATTTTTACTTTTTATTAGCATATGTTTACAGTAATGATTACATTCCTAGCATGATTACATTCCTCATGGGGAGTTGGTACACATACATAACACATTTTAATTCTTTTTTCACCCCTTCTCCTCTCCCTTTCCCCATCTCTTGGTCCTCTTCCCTTTTGCAAAATATCTTTTTATTTCTTATTATCAATCTTTTATTTTGCTCTTGATTTATATTTTGGATTTCTCATATAAGAGAAACCATGTGATATTTTAAGCATGAAAAAGCACTATTCCATCTTAAACAAAGAACAAACTACTATTAGGTACTGAGGAGGAGAGGGAGGGACAGGCTTCTCATTTACAGAGCCGAATACCAGGATGAGCCAGGCAGGATGACATGCACCCATGGGCCTAGCTACTTGGGAAGCTGAGGCAGGAGGATCACTAAGCACAGGAATCCAAGGAAAGCCTGGGCAACATAGCAAGATTCCATCTCACAGCAACCACAAAAAACCAGGTAAGTGGCTGATTCACTCTGTCCAATCAATAATATTTAAAAACAGTGCTGTTTGAAAAGTTTCAAGGCAGGCATGGAAGTGTACACTTGCAATTCTATCACTGAGGGAGGATAATAAAGCAGGGGGATCACAAATTCAACTTCCACCTAAGCAACCTGGTGAAACACTGTCTCAAAAATAAAAAAAGCCTCTACCTCAGTAGTACAGCACTTCTGGATTCAATCTCTAATAACACACACACACACAAACACACACATACACACACACACACACACACACACACCTTTCAAATGCCATCAAACATATCCGGCTTTGAGAGCTTGTTTGATGCTTCTAGCAGGGAAGCACAGCTACTTATAGATCCTTGACCAAGGAAGCAGTCCTCCTCCATTGTGGAAAGGTGTCCTTGTCAACTGAGCACATAGCTTCAAGAGGGATAACAGGGAAATGGTGAGGGAGGAGGGGAACACCCGCCTAGACAGCCAGATCAGCCAATCAACCTTTGGTGATCAATGGCATGACAGATAATGGAGCCAGATCCCCCTCACATCCAGGGAGACAGATATGTAAATGGGAAAAGGACCAAGAGATGGAGGGAGAAGGAAGCAGGGATGAAGGAGGGGTTGTAAAGAGAAGATGTGTTATATACATGTACCAACTCCCGACAATGAATGCAATCATTATATACTGTAAACATGTACTAATAAAAATAAAATCAGGTTTAATTAAATCATCAGGTTTTCTAAAGTCTCCTCTACCTATCTTAAGACTTTATTTTTTCTTTGAATGGAAACCAAATTCTCTATACTGACAGAATTGGCTTTCTATCAAAACACGGACAAGCTATTTTTAACCATATCTTCTATTAGCCAGAAGTATGAACTTTTGTACTGTACGGATATACTGACTGAATTAAAGTTATACTACGAAGTTTACATTGTAATTGATGAAGGTCTAAGTGCCACTGGGGCGAGGATGCTGTCTGTCCAGCTCACCACTGCCTACTCTGGGCCTAGCATACAATTCTCAAAATGCATAAACTACAGAGAAAACCATTAGTAACCGAGGAAATATACACAATATCAATTTTAACAAGTTGTGTGCCTAGTTAAAAGATATAAAATGGTAATGCTAACTAACATTTATTATTACATTCTGAAAACAAAATTCTCTGGAATGCTACATTGTTTTACTAATCTTTTTTTTTTTAAAACATGTCTTTATCTTCTAGGGGCCCATTTCAGGATATTTGACCCTACTGCTACTACACCTCACCATTAATGAATCTTGATCCTAATGTTAACACAAAGATTAAATTTAGAGTAAGAAATAGTAGTGCGGGGCTGGGGATATAGCTCAGTGGCACAAGCGCCCGCCTGGCAAGCTCAAGATCCTGAGTTCGATTCCCAGTACCGCCCCCCCCAAAAGAAAGAAAGAAAGAAAGAAAGAAACAGTAGTGTGTGAAACAGCTAGATATTGTTTTGTTTAAAGGAGTTTAGGTACTGTTTGGTATGTGTTCATATTTCTCTACTTTCAAGTGTGAAACTCTTCCCATGAATATTTTCTCTCCCCACCCACTCATTTCCCGCCAGCATTCCTACACCCTGTGAAAAAGGTCTACTTTCTTTAGAGGTTTTCAGAGTTCATTAGGTTTTCTCTTGGAATTTCTTGTACTATAACTACTCAAATACTTTCCTAAAAATCTTTCAAAAGCTGAACACTTTTATTCAGTCACCCAACTTACAAAAGGAATTCATTCCTAAATCACTCCTGGACACAACATGTGGCAATGCCTATGTTCATTAGCTTGATTTTGCCAATCCACAATGTACATATATTCTGAAATAACACGTTGTATATAATATACAATTTTTGTCAATTACAAATGGACAAAATTGATCAAAAAACTGAACCTAACAAGGGCAAGAAATGCTGAGAAGTTCACATCTTGAGACAGAAGGTAAATACTTTCACAGGGTTACTATTCTTAGATCACCTGCAGACTACTGTGGACTTTCCTGGCATATTTTTTGAGATATTACTAATGAGACACAACATAAGAAGCATCACCTGGTACAGTGAGAAAAGTACCCAGAGAGTCTAGGTTCAGATCATAATTACACCACTGCCCTACACTTGTTTTCTCAGCAAGAAATGAAAAAGCACTGCAGCACCCGCCCTAATGGACACTAGTTGAAGGAACTCACCCACACGATGTATATGTGGCACTCAGCACTGAGCCTGGCACACAATAATGGCTCAATACCCATCACTGCCACCAGCTCATCTCCAAAGACAACTGAGAAATGAATGAGATAATGCCTGTCAAGGACCTGATATTCATGCCTGTCACAGGATACATGCTCTACAAGCACAACTTAAGAGTTCTGCTACTACCATCAACCTTGATGAAGTCTGCCAATTATAGCAAAATTAAAGCTTACTTGGCCTTGAAAATTCTTAGGGGTTACACATATATAATGGAACAACTTTTCCACAAGTGAAGTTGCAAAAGAGAGAGAGAGAATTATTTTATTAGCATGTATGCCACTGTAAGTCAGTTTTACCTACGCAATTAATTTCCTAAAAGACGTCAAACCTTTTTCTTTTTACAATGACTATTAGGAAATAATGAAAGCAAAATCTCTCCTAAAATCTTCTGTAATTCAGACTTTTATGCAGATACAACAGCCCCTAATCAGTACAGAATAACAGGCTTCACTTCATTCTGAAAAGTGATCTGAGTTAAAAAAGAAAAAATTACCACTCCTTGGAATCACTAATCTGTGGGAGATTAGATCCCCTCTGCTAAGCACTCACCTGCTCCCCAGAATCCCCTGCAGGAGGAACCAACTCACTGCTCCAAGCCTTCCCTCTATGAGGGACAGTCTGGACTTGAGACTTGTATAAAAGTCTGCCCTCAGAAGATTGTAATCTAATTGAGAAAAGCAACCTACAGACACCAAGTTACAAACAAACTGGTAACATATGTATCATATTTAACAACCCAGTGGAATAAGAAAGTGGGTGGAATCCTTCAAATAAAGAACTCTGAGCAAAATTTGAGAGACAGTGCACTGAGAAAAGAGGAAAGAAAGGTCCAAACAGGTGAGAATGGAAGATAACTAAGCAGTCACATGGTGGTCATTTTTCTGAATGAGTTTCAAAAATAAACACCCTCCAAAATATTAGACCTCTCACCGGGCGTGGTGGCGCATGCCTGTAATCCTAGCACTCGGGAGGCTGAGGCAGGAGGATCGTTGTGAGTTCAAGACCAGCCTGGGTTAAAAAGTGAGCTCAAGGCCAGCCTGAACTGCATAGGGAGACCCTGTCTCAAAAAGACAAACAAAAACAAAACAAAACATTAGAACACCCTCAACAGATACGTGGCTTAGACAAAGTAGGAAGAACCCCAATAGAATGCTCTAATGAGCAATGGACTTACTGGGGAAGATCACTATCAATGCCCATTCAAATATTACTCATCATCCAGCATGCAGCAACTCAGCAACTTAGCCTCAGACTTAAAAAGGGCTGGGAGTGTAGTGCAGTGTGATGCTCCATGTGAAGGTCCCGGGTTCAAACCCCAGTACTGTGCCCCTCCCCTAAAACCCTATGACAAAAGTAATAAAACCCAAATCCTAGCTTTGAGTATACATGTAAACGCTGTGTTGAGGGCTGTAAGACACAATTCTACTTATTAAATGTAAATATATAGCTAAATATGGGACAGATACTCATGTTACAGAAGGACTCATCAGGCAGACTTTTAGATGGAACCTGTCTAGTAAGGGTACTTACATATTTAAATTACATCAACTATACCGTTTGAAATGAGAGGAAGGAAAACAAGCTATGGTATCAAATGAAACCCACTGAAATAAAACTACAAAATCTTAGGAACTATAATGTAAGTTAAAGGGAACTATCTAATTTATTAAAACGCACTTTAAGCCAGGCATGGTGGCACATGCCTATAATCCCAGCCCTTGGGAGGTTGAGGCAGGAGGAGTTCAAGCCAGCCTAGGCTACATAGTGAGTTCAAAGCTAGCCTGGGCAGCCGGGCGTGGTGGTGCACACCTGTAGTCCCAGCACTCAGAGGCTGAGGCAGGAGGATCGTTGCCGAGTTCAAGGATAGCATGGACTACAAAGTGAGCTCAAGGCCAGCCTGAATTGCATAGTGAGACCCTGTCTCAAAAAGACAAAAAAAAAAAACTAGCCTGGACTACCCAGTGAGACGCTGTCTAAAAAAAAAAGCACTTTGTACAAGTTTCAAGAATACTTTGATTTGGAAAAAGTATATACAAATGATAACTCACTATTAAAATTTTAGTATTTTTCACTCTCAAATGTACTACTTCCTGGCTACTCTGCATTGGGCATTACGAAACTCTGCTTCACTGAGTGTGACTATCTATCTTCCATCTGAACGGTCCATACAGACTTCACTGAAAGTTCTTTGCCACACTGCACTCTAAGCCACCTAAATCTGGAAATGCAGCCAGTCTGCCATTTTCATTATATGAACTTAAAGGTCACAAGGGAGCACGGCATGGTGGCGCATACTGGTAACCAGCACTCCAGGAGGCTGAGGCAGGAAGAGCTCAAATCTGAGCCCAGCCTGGGCAACTCAGAGAGAGCCTGTCTCAATAAAGTGTGAGGATGAAGCTCAGTGCAAAGGATCAAACCCTAGTACCGGGGGAGGAAGAAGGAGGAGAAGATGTCGTCGCTGCCATCATCAGCATCATCACAGGGTTAGAGTCATTTGCAGACAGCTAGGACAACTCCCAAGTCTCCTCAGCATGGTGTGCATGCTGCTTCCCTCAGCTCTGAAGGCTGGAGGAAACCTTCACAGGTACAAGACCCAGCAGTTCCTACAAGTTACGTCAATTGTCTGAGGCAGGGACAGCAGAAAGGGGCTCACCATTCTCTGGTACCATGGCTGAGAGGAACTGGAACCCGGGTGAGGGGCTATAACCAGCGGGCTACTCACCATGCAACCCAGTAAACTAATGGGAGAGACGACCACCTTGACAACAACAATCCTGGAGAAAGAGGGACACGGGGGTAGAGCTAGGAGCAAGCCTAGACCCCAGCTATCTCAGATTCTCTGAAGGGTACAAACAAGCAGACACTAAGGGAACAGGTCCTTTGACCAAATGCTACTCCTAGGAGAAAGGGAGAGAAGAC
Organism: Chinchilla lanigera; assembly: GCF_000276665.1. Classification (NCBI taxonomy): domain Eukaryota; kingdom Metazoa; phylum Chordata; class Mammalia; order Rodentia; family Chinchillidae; genus Chinchilla; species Chinchilla lanigera. The sequence continues at coordinate 13,577,827 of NW_004955442.1, read as the reverse complement.
TGTTCTGGACAGGAAAGCAAACTCAGGTGTCAGATATGTGCACCATCTTAAAGTCCAAAACAAAACAAAACAATGGAACTCTAAAACAGAAATGCATTGTCTAAAGACAGCCTAGTAAATTAAAGATAAATCAGAAAACAACCGAGGCACAAAATGAGAAATCTCCAGTTAAGAACAACTGAGTAGTAATTACCAGATTATGCTAATAAATACATGTAAATATTCAGTGATGTTTACACTGAGCACAGGTGCGCTGTTTTAAAGATTTTTTTTAAGACTTCAACATGTAAGCTTCAAGAGAAAATTTGATAAAATTGAAACTATAAATGCACATGCCTTTTATCCATTAATTTCAGTCCGAGAAGTCTGTTGTACAGATTCACTTGTACCTGTAACTGCACAGAACTATTCCTTAAAGCACAGTTTTTGAAAGGTCAAGAGGTCAAGAAATAACCTAAATATCCATCAGTGATGGCAGATTACACCAACTAATGGCACAGTCCCTATAGTGGAGTAGTAGGTAAGTGTAACAAGATAATACAAGTTCTCCCAGTGCTGGTAGGTTAGGGTACACAGCCACGTGCACAGTATGCTACCTCAGGAAGAAAAAAGGCAGAACAAGAAAGAGGCAGTAAGGAGACACCAGTATCTACTTGAACATCTATCAACCCTTTAAGGGCATATAAACTATTCCAGTGTGATCCAGGAGGAATGAGGTGAGGGAGCAAGGAAGGCTTTCTACAGTATTTGCCCTCTAATTTTTCAGCCATGTGAGTTAACACCTAATTTAAGTAGTAAAGGAAAAAAAATGTTTTAAAGGCAGACTCCTCCTCTGGGGTGACCAGGGCCAGATGATTAGCTTCAGTACCAGTCATAACATATGGAATGGTTCCAGGTGCTCCAGTTTCCAGCTGAAGTGCTTACAGTTTGAGGATAAAATCTGAAATGGTTCAGAATTAGCTTAAAACATTTTTTTGTGTTTACATGAGCTTAAAAGACTGGAAAAGAGAAAAAAAAATTAAAATGAGCTTTTATTTTTTTTTAAAGGAATGTGACAATTTACAGGTATCCAAAGTAGCAGTATGATAAATGCTGCTCACATTCAGAGGAATGTGACATCATTTCAAAAGCTGAAAGAAGAGGGGCATGGTGGCACATGCCTGTAATCCTAGCACTTGGGAGGCTGAAGCAGGAGGACTGTTACAAGTTGGAGGCCACCTGGACTACAAAGTGAGCTCAAGGCCAGCCTGAACTGCACAGTGAGACCCTGTCTCAAAAAGGCAAAAAAAAAAAAAAGTTCACCATCATTGATTATTTGAAAAATGCAAATAAAACAACACTGAGATTTCATCTCACCCCCAAAAGAATGGCTATCATCAAGAAATCAACTAATAACAAATGGTTGGGAGGCTGTGGGGAAAAAGGAACCCTGTTCCACTGCTGGTGGGAGTGTAGACTGGTGCAGCTACTGTGGAAATCAATGTGGAGATTCCTCACAAAACTAGGATTGGAGGTCCCACTTGACCTAGCTATTCCTCTTCTGGTTATTTTTCCAGAAGTATTGAAAACGTCATACCACAGCAAAATATGTACACCCATGTTTATGGCAGAGCAACTGGTCATAGCTAGATCTTGGAAACAACCCAAATACCCAACACCTGAGGAACAGATAAAAAAGGTGGTATTTTTATACAATGGTGTATTACTCAGCTATAAAGAAAGATAAACCCGAGGCTTTTATAGGTAAATGGATGCAACTAGAGACCACACTCATCAGTGAAATAAATCAGACCACATGTGTAAACATTATATTGTCTCCCTAGTGTAAGAAACAAAGAGTAAATAAAATCTGGGGGCTGGGGATTTAGCTCAGAAGCACAGTGCCTGCCTGGCAAGTGCAAGGTCGTGAGTTCAATTCCTGTACCAGAAAAAAAAAAAAATAGCCAGGCGTGGTGGCACACGACTGTAATCCCAGCACTCAGAAGGCTGAGGCAAGAGGATCGTTGTGAGTTCAAGACCAGCCTGGGCTACAAAGTGAGCTCAAGGCCAGCCTGAACTGCATAGCGAAACCCTGTCTCAAAAAGACCAAATAAATAAATAAATAAATAAAATCTGAAAGGTACAATAGATATTGTGAAAGGGACAGAAACTGCTCAAAAGGAAAGAACACCTGGAATGAGGGAAAGGACAAAAAAAAGGAAGGAAAAAAAATGTATATTATATATATATGTATATATACATACATACACACACACAATAGCTAAGGTAATTGTACTACTAATTTCTACAGTTTATTGAAAGGAGCAGTTAATGCTTAATTTTTTATCAATTTTGCATGCCTATATCTGGTAATCTGAACAACTACTTTGAAGACAACAATATGCAATATAACAACCATTGTTAGTTTCCTATCATCTTGTTTTGAAATTCTCTACCATTTTTCATGTTTTTAAATTTTTTTTATTCTTGGGCATGTTGGTGCATGCCTGCAATCCCAGCAGCACTCAGGAGGTTGAGGCAGGAGGATTGCTGCAAGTTTGAGGCCAACCAGTGAGCTCAAGGCCAGCCTTAACTGTATAGCGAGAACCTGTCTCAAAAAAGACCAAAAAAAAAAAAAAAAATTTTTTTTTATTCTCTTTAAAATAAAAAAAATTTTCAGTTGTGGTGGCACATACCTGTAATCCCAGCACTCAGGAGGCTGAGGCAGGAGGATCATTTCGAATTTGAGACCAGCCTAGATTACAAAGGGAGCTCAAGGTCAGCCTGAATTGCATAGCAAGACCCTGTCTCAAAAAAAAGACAAAAAAAAAAAAAAAAAAAAATTAAAAATTAAAAAAAAATTTAATTTTTTTAGAAGATGGAACTTCTAGCTGGATGCAATGGTGCATGCCTATAATCTCAGCTATTCAGGAGACTGAAGCAGAAAGATCACAAGTTCAAGGCTAGCCCAGGCAATTTAGTAATATCCCATCTGTAAATTAAAAAAAAAAAAAAAAATTGTATAAAGAGCTGGGGACATAGTTCAGTGGTACAGCACCCCTGGATTCAATCCCCAGTACCAAAAGGAGCTGTGACAAAAGAAGTGCCAACTGGACATCACAGCAAAACATAATCACATTTTCCCATTTCTAAATGGCAAATCAGGTAATTTGCACATTGTTCAAATAATTCTTACTAATAAAAGTCTACAAAGGGGGCTGGGGATTTAGCTCAGCGGCAAAGGGCCTGCCTGGCAAGCGCAAGGTCGTGAGTTCGGTTCCCGGTACCGGAGAAAAACCAAAAAAAAAAAAGAAGAAAAAAGTCTACAAAGGTTTTATGACAGAAATTGACCAAAACTGCTTGCCACCATTTAACAGATTCTCCTAACCTCTAATACCAAAAAGTATGTCTTAATATGTAAACACATACATTAAAAAGGGATATTCTGATTTGCATTTCTTTGTTTTTAACTATTTTTCATTAGGAAAAAAATTTTCTTTCTTCAGTGCTGGAGATAAAACCTAGGTCCTTATGCATGCTAGGCAAAGTACTCCACCACTGAACTACATTCCATGTTCTGAATTTGGGTTTTTAAAAAAATCACACAAGAAAATATAAAATGAAAGGTAGAGGAAAAAAAAAGAAAAAAGAAAAGAAAGGTAGACAGGCTCCCAAAATCCCTAGTTCCTCAATTCACTGAAAACAATTGCTAGAAATTTCTAGAAATTCCATACACCTTTTTACCCTTTAAAAAGAACTAATTATGATCTCTGTTCTCCAACCTGACTTTTTATTTAATAATTCACAAAAGGTTCCTGCCCTCTGCAGTACCCACCCCTCTCCAGCCCCACTATCTGCAGTCAGGGCCCTCAACTACTCTTCAGATGGAGCCCTCGGTGATTAGAACTTTTCTACAAGATTTTTGGGTCATATTCAGTGTTTAATAATCTCAAATTAGGGAGTGGGTATGGTGGCGCAAGCCTGTAATCCTAGCACTGAGGAAGCTAAAGCAGAAAGATTGCTGAGAGTTCAAGGCCAGCTTGGGCTACAGAGTGAGTTCAAGGCTAGCCTGCACTACAGAGCAAGACCCTATCTCAAAAAAACAGAACAACAACAACAAAAAACCCCAAAACAACAAACAAAAACCCCTCAAAATTAATGAAAAGGTCTGGAGTTAATGTGAATGTTCTTAGAAGGTCTACAAAGCAAGAAACTAAATTATTTTTACTTTATCTGCTTATACAGGTTGTTAAGCTATAGATACTTGTGTACCAACTAATAAGGTAGGTATAATAAGGGCTAGAAGTTTTAAGAATCTTTTCCAGGAACTAATAAGTCATAAACAAAATGCTGCTGTGAACTGGTTGCACAACATACATTTTAACAGTAACAAAACTCCTAATTTTTGAGATATGGAATTAATTTTCTAAAATTTTAATTATTCCTATTTATACATTAAGTCCCTTTGTGTTATTTAAGTATTGCACCAACACACTTTACCATTAAAATAGAACTCAGAGTGAAGCCTGTTTTTAAAATTATTATTTCTAGTATCTCTGAGACATTTATCAGTCCAAAATGCACTGAGTGAAACACACACAATGAGCTACTCTGGGGTGAAAAATACAGTACACAGAGGCTGCATCTGATTATCGATGCAAGTACACCTAAGAAACAGCTGAGGCTGGCTGCTTGTGTGCAGGGAAACAAGTGACTCCAGAAACTGACTGGAAAAAGGCTTTTTACTAAGTATTCTTTTCTCTTTTGGGGATTAACATTATCTGTTCAAAAAAATTTTTTTGGAGACAGGACATTACTGCGTAGTTCAGGCCAGCTTTAAACTCATCATATAGCCCAGACTGGCCTCAAACTTGCAATCCTGCCTCACCCTTCTGAGTGCTAGCTGGGATCACAGGTGTACACCACCATGGCCAGCAATTTATTTTTCCAACAATTTTTAAAAAATAAAATTTAAAAAAAAATCAGAAAAATAAATAAATAAAAATCCTCCCTTGAACAAAAAATTCCTAACATTTAAAACAATACCACTAGTTCCAATCAATTTTTAAATTGCTTTCACAGGCCCTCTTCCTCCCTAAAATGGGGTTAGGGGAAGTGAAGACAGTTGTCAACTCTACACATCTGAGCTTGTATAGAAAATCACATTTTGGATTTTTTGCTTTTGTTTTTGTTTTTTTGGTACAAGGAACTGAACTCAGGACCTTGCACTTGGAAGAAACTGATCTAGATCTCTGAGAAACAAATTACAATAGCTTCCTTCAAATACTCTGAGCACAGTCAGTTTTTAAAAACTTTGTATTGGTCTCTGCCCTGAAAGGAAGACTTGGAGACCCTGGTCTAACATTCACGGGTTTGGTGACTTTACCTCACTGTCAGGTGCCCAAACTATCTCCCCGACTCACCTTGCAGTGAGCTCCTGGGTCTATCTCTGTCTGACAAGTCTCCCTGTCTACCCAGCCTGTAGCATCATCCAGCCCCTTTTGGTCAGATGATCTGACTTTGAATGATACTAGCACTGGTGGATTGCCTGGCCACACCATTCAACTCTGGTTCCAAAAGGCAGGAGCAGCTTCTGTCACCGCTGTTATCACCCTAGCCCAGCAGAGTACTCCATACATAGCACTGAAATATTTGTTGAATAAAAGAATAATGTGGAAGAGCTGAGACTGGAAACCAGGCCCAACAAATCCCCCAGGACAGGATCACACCATCAGTACTCACTCTCTCAGAATCAAGCCGTGGCTGCCTAAATTTTGGTGATCCAGTGAAGATACCAAAAACAAACTGATTTTGTAAAAACTATTCAGATAACTGAAGTTTACACCTCCAGACCTTTATACCATTTGTGCTGTTCTGTAGTCCCAGAAAAATAGCTCCCACCATACCTCCTCTTCATCCTCTGATTTCAACCCTATGCCACAGCCCCCAGGAGGCTTCTCAAAATCTTTCCAAGCAAGCTCAGCCCCTGTCTAGTGCCCCAGCATGCTTGGTGCCTTCCCTCTGAGGTTACACTTGACTTTGGTCACCTGTCCAGACAGTCTTTGTACCACCACCCATGAAGGTAAAGTCTGCACCTATCTAGATCGTCAGGTCCACGCCACATTGTAACAAATACTTTATAAGTAAACAGTCCTGAACAGAATGACCTACATCATGAATATTTCTGAAAAATCTTTTCTATTTTTAAAAGAAGATCTTTTTGAAGAAACTTTGTCCTTTAGGTATAAATATCTTAAAGGAGACTCTAGGTAGGTAAATGGGAGAAACAAATGTACTTAGAGCTGTGCTGTCCAATACAGTGGCCACTAGTCATATAGGGCCACTTATTTATTACGATTTTTAAAAATTTAAAATTTAGTTACATGTACTCAATTTCACACGTGGCTCTAGCACTGGGCAATGGACATTTAGAACACATCTACTGTTACAGAAATACTACTCAACAGCAGTGACTACCGGGCGTGGTGGCGCACCGGGCGTGGTGGCATAACCGGGCGTGGTGGCACATGCCTGTAATCCCAGCACTTGGGAGGCTGAGGCAGGAGGATCACTGCAACTTCGAGGCCAGCCTGGGCTACAAAGTGAGCTCAAGGCCAGCCTGAACTGCATAGTGAGACCCTGTCTCAAAAAGACAAAACAAAACAAACAAACAAACAAAAAAAATAGTGACCTAGAGATCATTAGCAATATCACCTCTCAAATAAGGGAAATGTTCAAACCCTCTCTTAGGCTGTAGAGAAAGAGCCTTTTTTTTTTTTTTTCTCATACATCACAGACTGATAAAGTCATCACTAAGAGCTGAAACATTCCTTTTTCAGTCAGTTGAATGGATCCCGAAGCTGGGTACAATGGAACCCAGCTGTAATCCTGCTACTCTGAAGACTGAGGCAGAAGACTGCAAGTTCAAGCGCAGCCAGGGTAACTTAGCATGACCCTGGCTCAAGGGGGTAAAATGGTTCTCTGAAGATTTTTCCAAGTAAATTCAACTGTGGGTAGCTTCAAACAAAACCTTATTCCCATAATAACAGAGGAACCACCAAAGTGACACAGAAAACCTATCAATATTTTATACCTTTGGCTTATTCTCAATAAAGGTTATGTAAGATATAAGATCTAATATAAAGATACCATAAATAAGGGGCAAATTTCGTTGTCTGCCATGGAACAATTTTGTCAGTAAAAAACATAAACCAAACTGGGCATGGTGACACATGTGTATAATTCCAACACTTGGAAGGCTGAGGCAGAAACCCAGCCAGAGTAACTTAGTAAGACCCTGGCTCAAAATAAAAAGTTAAACAAGCACTGAGGATGCAGTTCAATGTCAAAGTCCTAGGTTTAATTTCTAGTATAGGGGCTGGGGGGGGGGCGCGGAGAAGCACACCTGATATATCCGGGACAATGGAAAAACTGTAACTTTCATTCAAAGAACTTCCCACTATAGAATCTAGTGGAAGGGGAAACTAGGTTTCCCTGGCACTTCTTTCAACCAATCAACCTGACCAAAAAATTTCTCTGGGCTCACATTTCCTTCTACTCTAAATCCTAACCTAAGTCAAGTCCTCGTTCTGAAACAATAACCAGAAAAAGTTACATTTATGTATGTATGTATATTTTTTTGAGACAGGCTCTTGCTCTGCAGTTCAGGCTGGCCTTGAGCTCAATTCCTAGCTCAGGCTGGTCTCGAACTTGCAACAAACCTCATGCCTCAGCCTGAAAGTTACATTTATTTTTATTTTATTTTATTTTTTGGGGGGTTTTTTTTTGGTTTTTCTCCGGTACCAGGAACTGAACTCACGACCTTGCGCTTGCCAGGCAGGCGCTTTTGCCGCTGAGCTAAATCCCCAGGCCCTCAAAGTTACATTTAATTAAGAGTTCAATTTCCCAATAAAAAACAGGTAAACTGCAAGCACAGACCTAGTAAAGTGAATCAAATTTACTCATTTTGTAGAATTCCCAAATCTTAGCTCTTCTTCTTTTTCTTTTTTTTTCTTTTTAACAAACTAGAAACCAAAACTGCACCAGACCTGGAACTGGAAGTGAAACAGGCTGGAGCAGCAGCTTCCCCTTTTTGCCACAGAAAAGCTTCCATGGGTCTGATTCTGGGTCAGGCCCTTACCTGCATCACCCCAATCCTCACCGGCCGAGAGGCAAGTGAATGAAGTCTGTAATTTTTCCCCTTACAATGAATAATAATGGCTGTCTCAACCAGCGATATACCAAGTACCACAGTACCCAATATATATACAAAGCTAATCAAAGTGGTCAGTAGAGCACAGTAAGGGTAAAGTCCCTTTTAGAAATAGCTTCCCCCTTTCTCTCCTCTTTCCCCAATCAGGGCATGTACATGGGTACCCCTCCACACCCCCGAAGCTCCAATGTGAAGCCCTTGGCCCCAGTCAGAATGGCAGAGCTGGGAACTGGGCTTCTGTGTCCACTCTGAGCTGAAGCCAGGACTCCCTTCTGAGTACCAAACTGCCGGCTCCCAGTATAAAAAGCTCTGACATTTCCTTCAACTCTGAGTCATGCTTAGATGGTTCTACTTTTAATCAGGTGACAAATACTCAAAATATTTTAATCCAAAGGAATTGGGTCAAGCTCTTATAGTCCATAATTGTCAAAGCAAACCCTAATTATTTGACAGATTTCTGTAACTCCTGAGTGTCATCATTCAGTTGGTAATCAAAGACCACAATCTGCTCCACAGGCTATTATAAAGAACAGCTTGTTTTTCCTGCTATTTCACTGGATACTCAACTATAAAGACTATAAAGTTAAAACATGTAGTATAGGTGTTGCAGTTTTGATAAGAAAAAGGCAAACAAGACAGAGAAGTTTTTGTATTATAGAATTTTTACTGCAACAGAATTGTATAACTCCATTAAACTGCTCTTCTCCTGTGATTATAGATTTAAAAGCAAACAATCAATGCAGGTACAGCTATAAGAAATACCTATTGTAGCTGGGCATGGTGGCGCACGCCTGTAATCCCAGCACTTGGGAGGCTGAAGCAGGAGGATCATTGAGAGTTTGAGACCAGCCTGGACTACAAAGTGAGCTCACGGCCAGCCTGAACAGCATAGCAAGACCCTGTCTCAAAAAGATAAAAAAAAAAAAAAAAAAAGAAAAGAGAAAAAAAATAAAAAAGAAATACCTATCATATACACTAAGGTTCACGTATATTATAGAGAATGACAAATTAGATTTTTTATTAAGAAATTTTCAAAGAGTAGCAGATGGACACCTACAGCTGGGAGAGGAAAGTGAAATGTAGTCAAGACAGTATTCACCACTAGATTTTATGGTTTTTAAAGATGTTTCAACTAAATGTTCCTTTGATTAATAGAAATAAAACACAGAGGGAAATGTCACATGGGATGATATCCAAATTATTCTTAAGGGTAAGTTTAAAAATGAATTCAACTTTTAGACACAGAGCTCAAAAATAGCCTTATTCCCTAAATTTAGAACCAAAAAACACCCTAAAGTCAGTTTTGCAGCAACAGTAATTTTCTATATTATCTAAGAGCTTTTAAAAGGATGGAATACTTTGCTTCTTCCATCTTATCTATAATCCCTGGTACCTGTAAGTGCCCTCACTCAGATCCCTTCAAGAAGTCCCAGCTCAATGGCCAGGCTGACCCCTCTCCTGTGGCCCTCTTATAGCACTCCTCAGGCAAAGTAGAATATGTAAAAGTTTAGTACCTAATGGATAGTGAAGCAAGGGCTTACGTTTCTCAATCAAGGTGAGACCCTTCCTGAAAACTCAGCTTAAGACTGGACATCAAAGGGAGAATCAGTTCCCCAGTTAAAGCAAGATCTCTGAACAGGATGTATCAGAGCAAATGGACATATTCTGAGATGGGATGCACACGGAGGGAAAGGCCTCAGAGTGGGCTGAAAGGAGCTCAGAGCATGTATGCTGTAACTAGAGGGCTTGCCCAGGAGCATAAGGGCTTCTGAAAGACCATCTGGAGACAGAACTTAGATAAGAGCCATGGCCTGCAGTGACAGTCAAAGAAATGAGGCTGTCACAGCCAAGGTGTTGTTCCCAATAAAGAAGGCCATGAAGACAGATAGGCTTCCCCAACTGCCTGGCTGAACTTAGTCACAGTCCTTTTTAACAAGGGAGGTGGTAGAGGGCCACCAAACTACTCAGCCCAACACTCCTCACCTCCACCAGTCACAGTCTGTCTCACGTACTGCCCTAACCTGGGCACCCAGTCTTGGGCTTCTATACACATGGGTATTCAGGAAAGAGCAAGGAATGAATGCAGTCCTCTTCCAAATGCCCTTTCAGGCTGGGGTTGGTGAGGCATGCCTGTAATCCCAGCACTCCAGAAGCTAAGGCAGGAGGATCATTCTGAGTTTGAGAGCTTGGGCGACATACAAAGTAAGCTCAAGGCCAGCCTGAACTGCACAGCAAGACCCTAGCTCAAAAAGACAAAAGAAAATCAAATGCCCTCTCTGACTTGGGCATTTTCACACTTCATTGCATTTTGTACTCTTTTCTCAAGTTTGCCCTCTAAGTCTTGTTAACACAGTTATTTCTAAGCTACTCTAAGGCACCAACAAGAATCCTCTCTACACTGCTATTGCCTAAAGAACTTCTCAAACTGAATTACAACATATATAGCAAGGAGCAGGAGCACACACCTGTTTGCTAAAATATGCTTCAAAGTTATCAAGAATTTTCCTAATACATGACACAAACTTGTATTTTTGCTATTTTAAAATTTCATGGTCATTATGTTTCTATCTTTAAAAATACAACAGAAAATAGAAGCAAGATCAATAGTATTTATTACAGAATTCTTGGCAATGTTTCTGGTGAGGGGCTTTACAAAAACAGGTATGTCTAACACACAGACCTCATATGAACACACACAGCTACCATCACTTTCAGAACTATCAACAAACCGTCCAATCAGACTATCACTCCCAGTAAGTCCTACAATGATAGGGCACAGCCACTTTCCATGGTAACTACCATGCCTGCTCCCTGTCACTAACCATTTGCTTCCAACCATGCACTTTCCAGATATCACCTCAGTCTACCCTCAGGTGCTTTGATATAAGAATCATTACTGTTTCATTTTCAGGCAAGGAAACAGGCTCAGAGAGCCAAACATGCTTAGTAAGGGTACCAGGTACAGAACTCAGGATTGAGGCCACAAAGAACAGTCCCAAAGAGCGATGGCAATAGCTTAAAAGCAAAGCCTAAGGAGAAACTATGAGAACTCTGAAGAACAAAAACTGCATATTCCTTCACTCATTGCCTCAAATATTTCCTGAAAGCCTACTGTGCTAGGCACTATGCCCAGCACAGGAAGGAAGCTATGGGAAACCTCTACTGGCTCTGACAAAGTTGCTCATTATCTAGTTTCATAGGAAAGGGACAATGAAGGCTGGAGGTGACAAAGGAGTGGGAATAAGAATGTTGTTTGGGGTCACCTTAGCAAAAAGCAAAACAGCCAGCAAAAGAACTTAAAAATCTCTTCATGAAGTTATGGATTTTTCTTAAACTTATCTGATTTTAAATAGAGTACATAAAATTGTTACAGAAAAATAAAAAGGGAAAGAGGCTCCCACTAAGCTCCAAAGGGCTGGTCTCACCACTCTGCGCGCACCCTCACTCCCTTCTCTCCTACCAACGTCCAGGCCTGCACCTAGTAGAGGCTCAAAATAGTTGCACTGTTGCTGCTGTGCCCAACCTGGGGCAGCCATGGCAGTCTGGTGCTCCCAACTAGGTGCTCAGAGGACGAGTACCCTTGTCACATCAGGGTCATCAGGCTGCACCTACTGGGCCAAAACCACTGAACACCAGTTTTTCTACAAGTTTAGTGGGTCACAGTCATGCCCATTTATTTACATACCGCCTACGGCTGCTTTCTTGCCAAAACAGCAGTGTAGTTTGAAAACAAGACCAAATCAGGGGCTGGGGATTTAGTTCAGCAGCAAAGCACCTGCCTGGCAAGCGCAAGGTCGTGAGTTCGATTCCTGGTACCGCAAGAAAAACAAAACAACAAAAAAAAACAAGACCAAATGGCTTGCAAAGCTGAAAACATGTACTCTCTGGCCCCTTTTGGTCAAAGTCTGCTGATCTACATATTACATTGAAAAGGAGTTTTAGGGCTGGGGATATAACTCAGTGATACAAGCACCTGTCTGGCAAAGCACAAAATCCTGAGTTCAATTCCCAGTACCCACATACATAAACACACACATACAGAAATAGAAGTTTTAGTACTAGCAAAGTTTGGGAATGCTGCAAACTCCAGACCTTCTCTCCAGGACTCAAAATGCCCACCAGCACAGATAGGCTGGGAGAAAAGTGCACTAAAACTTGGCCAGAACCAACCTCACTTGAACACAATACCCTTTTTTGAGAAACACCTTTTAGCATGCCCTCTAATTTTTTGGAATATATTCCAAGTGATTGTTTAAGACAAAGACATGGTGCCCCCACTAACATGATCTCAAGAACTAAGTGGCAAACTCTCCTAATGTTTACAAATTCACAGTAAGGTACATTTCATCTTAAAGTAAGGCATACTTCTACCAAAGTATTTAAACTCTTTTATTTTCAAGTACGGTAAGTAAATATACTAAGTCAGCACAACTAAGGAACCCCCAGGCAAAGGCATACTTTGAGACAATTACAATGGCAAACCTTAAAGGTATAAAAACACTATCAATCTAACAATCAACTTCCAATTGCAGATTAAGTAGCCGTGGCTGCAGGGCATGGTGGCGCAGGCCTGTAATCCCAGCACTCAGGAGGCTGAGACAGGAGGATCCTTGTGAGTTTGAGACCAGCCTGGGCTACACAGTGAGCTCAAGGCCAGCCTGAACTGCATAGCGAGACCCTGTCTCAAAAAGACGGGAAAAAAAAAAGTTGCCATGGTCACCTCTCTCTTTTCTGTTTTTGTTTTTGTTTGTTTGTTTTTTTTTTTGAGACCAGGTCTTGCTGTGTAGTGAAGGCTGGCCTCGAAATCACTATGTAGCCCAGGCCAGCTTCAAACTCTTAGCAATCCTCCTGCTTCAGCCTCAGGAGTGCTGGGATTATGGGGTATCATTTTTAATCATATTCTAAAAATGAGAATCATATTTAAAAAATTGTTTTAATAGAGGGTCTCGCTATGTAGTTCAGGCTGGCCCTGAACTCACTTTGTAGCATAGGCTGGACTTGAACTTACAGCAATCCTCCTGCTGCAGCCTCCCAGAGTGCTGTGATTACAGGCATGAATCACCACACCCAGCCATTTTTGGGTTGCTTTTTTGTTTGTTTGTTTTTGTCTTTTTGAGATAGGGTCTCACTATATAGTTCAGGCAGGCCTTGAAGTCATTTTGTAGCCCAGGCTGTTCTTAAACCTGCAATGATCCTCCTGCCTCAGCCCCTGAGTGCTGGGATTACAGGTGTGTGCCACCACGCCCCGCTTGTTTTTTGTTGTTTTTTTTGAGATAAGGTCTCACTATGTAGTTCAGGCTGGCCTTGAACTCAAGGTGATCCTCCCTCCTCAGCTTCCCAAGAGTTGGGATTATAGGCGTGCAACACCACCTGGCTTCAAATCCAAACATTAAACAAGCAGTGATTCTTAATCTTCTGATCCACCCTTCAAGGCACCCTTGAATTGATTCATACCACCATCATCCCTGAGGCCTCAATGTAGCCACATTCTCCCCTTACCAAATTATTCCAAATCCACAGTGACAAAGCAAAGTCACGAAAAGTCCTAGCCCCAGAGTATCTATAAAAACTTTTATTTCCTATTTAGCCAAGATCTGGATACAAAGAAAATAATTTGACTGTTTCTTAATTATTCCCTGTGCATTGAACAGGAACATGAGCCCATACAATTTAGACAGGTAATACCAGTACCACAGGGAAAAGGGGGTTCCGTCCCACCCGACACTAGGAAGAACACACCCTGCTTCCCCCTAACCCGAGGTGGTTACAAGTTTCTCCACCTGGCTTCAATTCCCTGGCTATAGTGATGCTACTGAAATTTACCAAGTATCCCAGCCTTCTGGGTGTGTGATTCAAATAAATTCAGTGTTCATTGATGCAGACTTACAAAATAAATACACAGAACTCTTACTTTAACCACCTAGGTTTGGTTCAGGTTTTGACCCTTTCTGTTGCTTTGGGCAGATCATTTTTCTCTCTGAAGTCAGGTTCCTTACCTAGAAAACAGCAGTAATAGTGTCTTCTCTTCCCACCCTGTGAATGGTGTGATCACTCTGAGATGATGCAGAGAAAAGCACTCCGATCTATACAACTCTGCACATGTATCACAGATTATCTGGTAGTAAGGATATACTGGTTGGTTAATCATATTCACAAGTCTTTAAATATACTCTACTGTATTTAAAGGTACTCATGACTGGGTCCAACACAGTCGCAGCTACTCTGGAGGTTAAGGTAGGATTCTTGTTTGACTCCAAGACCAGCCTGGGCAACGTAACAAGACTCTTAATTTTTTTTTAAAGGCATTCATAATACAAAATGTAACACTAACTGCTTAAGGCCACTTATACACAGCAATGAAACATACCTAGGCTCAAAGTCAGCAAATTTTAAAACCTTTTAAATAGGGTATTTGTCATGTACAGATTTTGCCATAATAAATGGTGAAATTTATTAGTATATAGTTAGTTCTGTATATTTATTTTGTAAGTCTGCATCAATGAACACTGAATTTATTTGAATCACACACCCAGAAGGCTGGGATACTTGGTAAATTTCAGTAGCATCACTATAGCCAGGGAATTGAAGCCAGGTGGAGAAACTTGTAACCACCTCGGGTTAGGGGGAAGCAGGGTGTGTTCTTCCTAGTGTCGGGTGGGACGGAACCCCCTTTTCCCTGTGGTACTGGTATTACCTGTCTAATTTTTTTTAAAAGGCGTTCATAATACAAAATGTAACACTGTGTTTAGGGCCACTTATACACAGCAATGAAACATACCTAGGCTCAATATTCAGAAAGCAAATTTTAAAACCTTTTAAATAGTCTATTTGTCATGTTCAGATTTTGTCATAATAAAGTTAACCAGAAAAAGAATTTACTACTTGCCTGGATATTTATTTTTCTTACATTGTTTCCATCATGAATCCCTGCTGTTCAAATGACAGTAGTATGCTGTTTTAACTTGGACATATTAAACAAAGAAGTTTCCAAAACATATATACTGTATTGGTAACATAAAGTCCCCACTTCTTACAAAGAGTCCCAAGAGGGGCTGGGCATTTAGCTCAGCGGCACAGCGCCTGCCTGGCAAGTGTGAGGTCATGAGTTCGATTCCCGGTACCGGAAAAAAAACAACAACAACAAAAAAAAAAAACACAAAAAAAACCAAAGAGTCCCAAGAAAAGACTACATTTGGGATTTAAGGCTTCAATATAAAACAACAAAAACTACTCCATCAACATCTGATATGATCAAACTCTGATCGCTCCAGAGTCTCTGTGTTAGTAGGGTGACAAGTACCATCTCCCACTGTCCTTTGAGGCACATTCCTTCTTTCTGCTATTCTCACCCTGCCTTCAGTCTGTCACTAATGACAATGGTATTTATCACTCAGCTGCTTCTGGCCTTCCTGGAGCACTCTGCAGGCAGCACTCTTACCGTTAAGCTCCCTAACGTCAGGGGCACTCTTCTCAGCCCACTACTACCTCCATACACACACCTAAGGGTAACTGGTGGCTTCACAGGTCAGTCCCTACAGGTGTGCTCTCATCACAGTAGTCCATGGTGCTCCTGTTTCTCAGGCTCCAAGGTGTCCCTCTCCTAACAGCTCAGCTCTTCCCAGGCACAGAGCTACGCTCCCTTAAATTGGATCATGTGCACCAGACACACACCTGGTTCAATTTTCTCTGGAAGCCTGAGATACTAAAAAAAACTGAGTCACTCAAGAACATTATTCTTATAGTCACGCATGGTGGCGCACACCTGTAATCCCAGCACTGGGGAGGCTGAGGCAGGAGGATTGTGATGAGTTCAAGACCCACCTGGGCTACAAAGTAAGGTCAAGATCAGCCTGAACTGCACTGCGAGACCCTATCTCAAAAAGACCCCCACTCCTCCCAAAAAAGAACATTATTCTTAGGTCTCTCTGTCCCACCTAACCAAATACCTTTACTCCTCTGAATGTGTTTAACACTTTAGTCACTTATTTGTTTAATTTACATCTCTATCTCATCACTGTATGCCTTAGACCAGACTCCAGGCAAGGTTTCACCTTATTTAATGTGTTAGATACTGTTCCTTTCCTCAGTAGCCCACACCAGTACACCCTTTCATGATAACGTGATGGTGGTTCACATGTAACCAAGGACTCAAAATATGATCATCATTTTATTCTTTAGATTTTTAAATCAAAAACTGTTACTCTTTGTTCTTCATTTGGAAAAAGTAAAAAATGCCCTTGTGCCTTTCAACAGTCAAAACTGGAAAGGAAGCCGGGGAGAAGTGCTTAAATCCTTTCCGACAAGCTCTGCTGTGATTAAGCAGCAAATTAAGTAACTGACTATCCAGTAACAGAAACTACCCCAAAGGGCCACTTTTTGAGCTCCATCTTGGAAACTGCTGGACACTTATATACAGTAATACAAGTCCTTTGGTAAATGTTATTAGTTTGTCCCCTTTTCAAGACAAAAATATACAATAATTTCATTTAATAACAGTAAAAAGGGAAAGCCATTCAAGTTACCCATTTTGTACAAAAAGCTTTAAAGCTGAACTTGCATGTACTTATCATGCACATTTCATACCATTAAAAATTTCTTTTCAGTTAAACATGAACAGATTAATGGAGAGTTCCGCAGAAGGGCATTTAACCTATTGTTTCTACATTTCTCACTTCAGTAAGTTGATTTTAAGATTAATGCCAAACTCAACTTTTACCAATTAAGAAAAAAAGCATTAGTAGTAATTTTTCTACATGAGAATCATTTACTCCTTCCCACTGCTGAGCAAATTTTAATTCAACTACACAAGAATATCCGTATTTATACACACTCCCTTTCATAACTAGATTCCAGGAATTGTATTCAAACCGAAGCCACAAAATTCAAATTCCGTTTCAACAGGAGAAATAGATTTTTAATACACTAGTGGTCAGTCACAGAAATAGTTCCACAAGTTGAAGAGCTGTGTCTAGCACCAACCTGAAGGCAGCAATGTAATTCAATTTGACCCATTCATCAGAAACTGCTTTCAGACGCTACCACCACAAAAACTGTAGTGGAGAAACACTACCTGCACTGAGATGGTAACGTTCAGCAGCAGTAGCGCCACATAAGCTTTTACTGCAAAGGAAAACTTAAAAGAAGAAATACAACTACTTGGTAATGTTATCATAAACCAGCTCTGAAGAACACCTAATTACTGTGATGTGCTCTCATCACAGTAGTCCATGGTACTCAACAGCAAACTCTTGGACATCCGATAGGATTATCTAAAAAGTTTCCAGGGAAGCTGTTTAATAAAGGGAGATTTAGTCTGTATCCTAATTTTTTTTGAAAAACTGGAATCCCTACATTCCTTAACACAATTTTTTTTGTACATCTACACTGTACAAGCATCGTAAGTTCACGGAGAGACTGGAGCCCAGACGGACTTAAAAATTTGCTAACTTTCTTTTAAAGTTACGTATGTAAATGAATCACACCACAGCAACTCTGATGACATCTTGCTAACGAAGTTCTGAGTTCTAGAAAGGAGTGACTAGGTATCCCCCCACCACAAAAAAAGTTTTCAAAATAACTGCTAAGCGTTTTCCCAAGGAACACATTCCAAGAAACTTCTCAATCACAACTCTAGGCGGTGGCTGCCGTGTCCTCCGGCTGCACGCCGTGGATGGAGTTACCTCTCCATCGCACTTTCTCCCGCTTAGCCCCTGAGGTCCTCTCCGCTGTCATCCCCTAAACCGGCCGCATTCCCACTCCACTCTGCCACCTTGGAGCGCCCCGGCTCGCCACGAGCAGGACCGGTCCCCGCCGGAGAGGCGCAGAAGACCGGGCACCCTAATCTCAGCCTCACGCAACTCGGCCACGGAGACCCCCCGCCCGCCCCCCGCCGCTGCCACTGACAGCGCGCCGGGCCCCCCGCCTTACCTGTGCTGTCATTCGCCGAGAAGCCGGGCGAGCTGAGTTTGGCTCGTTTGGGGTTGGGCGGTCCGTCCAGCAAGTTCTCGGCCATCTTCACCTGCTCGCGGAAACAGCCCCGGGCGCGGGCGGGGGTCGGGGCAGCGGCAGCGAGCAAGCAAGCGAGCGCAGGATGAGCAGCAGCGCGGGCCCGGCCGAGGCGGCGCAGGCCGGGTGGGGGAGG
>NW_004955442.1:13554520-13558946 GCF_000276665.1 Chinchilla lanigera | reverse complement strand
GGCCGGCCGGACAGAGCAGGGTGCGCGGGCGGTTGTGGGGCCCTGGACCGGCGGGGCCGAGTAGATCGCGCTCGAAGCCCCGGTCGGGTCCGCGACAAGATGGCGGCTGTTGATTCCTCAATTAAAAAAAAAAGAAAGTTTTTTTTCTTCTCTTTCCAGAGCCTGAACGGGGAGGGGGAGGGGGCGGGGCACGCCGGTGCGTCACCCCCTGGGCGTCACCACGCACGGCCCCCGCCCCGCCCCCTCCACCTGCGCCGGCCGCGACGGAAAGAGCCGAGCGCGCTCGGGCGGAAGGGCCGAAGGCTTTGCAACTGCGCGCGGGGCGCGGGTGCCTGGCCTGCGGGACTCCGGGTCGTGAAGCGAGCCGCCACTTTTGTTGTGACTGCGTTCGGGGATAGGGGGTGCTCTAGGAGGGAGGCTTGGCCGCCGGCGGGACTTCCAGGCGCGGAGTTTGTGCCTGCCGGATCCACTCTGCCTCGTCCCGGCCCCCTGCGACCCTCCCCGGTGACTTCAGAGGGGTGGCCAGGGAAGATTCCAGCCCAGGCTGCGCGACTTCCTCTCGCCACATACCAGTGAAGTGGGGTGTCGTCTGCGGGTTACAGACCGCCCTCGGGTCAGCCGATGAGCGTTGCAGATGGGGAAACTGAGGTGGAGAGGCCCGAGCAACTCGTCCAAGGTCACCAAAGAAAAAAATGACGGGGAGAGATTCGAGCACCCGTCACCCCATATAAAGTGAGCGAGAGAGTCCTGAGCGCGCCTGTTCCCAGAGACGACCGGGCCCATGTACCACGGTCGCCTTACAAGCGGAGGGCTGCGAGTGCTGTCTCCGGAGGGTGAGAAAGGCCGTCCCAACAGGGTTGAGGGCCGCCACGTCCTGGGTGTGCTCCCCGCGCCGACGACCACCTGATCCCTCGCAGGTGCCCAGATGGCTGTGGGGTCCTGGGGAGGCCGGCACCATGGCCACAGCTGTGGGACACGCCCACAGACGCTAAGGTGTTCGCAGTTCCTCTCTGCCGCTCAAAACTTCCCAGCTTCACCCCGAAGTCCTTATCTTAAATGTATCACCAGCACTCCTGTTTCCTAAGTCAGAAACCAGTAAGGCGGGCTCCTCCCTTTCCTCGCCCACGAGGCAGCCTGTCTTCCCTTGTCCTTTACCTGGAGAGACGGAACGGCTCCTCCCTAACCCGACGCCCCAGTGTCGACCTTCATCTTCTCCGCCTCAGGTGGGAACTTCTCACTTGAGCCTCCCTGGGTTTCATGTTCCTCCCCACATAGCACCGGAGTTAGCTCCCTGCAAAAGTGCAGTTGGGGGTGTTCCTGTTTAAACAAATGGCTGCTATACGGGAGGGGGGGGGCACTAAGATCACATGCGCTTTTGAAACATGTATGTATATATACTGTATAGATAAAATGCATACGTATACACATATGTAGTGATTGTCTTCCTAGTGTCAAGATTGAATGATTTTCCTACTTCTTTCTGCTTCCACTGTTCAAAATTAGTGCTGCACACTGGTCTTGTCCCTTCCAGTTTCCATTGCTCACATCACTGTCAGCAACCCTCGCCCGCTCAGCCACTAGGTATTCTCATCTGTAAGTGCCTTTCGCAGTGCTGAGGACGCGACCCTGGCAAACCCTAACTCAGTCTCCAAAACCCACTGCAAATATCACTGGCTGTAGGAAGTCTCCCTAACCCTCCATAGGGCTCTGACATCACTTCTGACTGAACTGTGAAAGGATGTATAACACACACCATTGTTTTTTTGCCCATCTCATTCATGTTTTTATTTATTCATCAAATATCTCTTGAGAATCTCCTGAGAGCATTGCCACTGTGCTAATGCCCAGGATGGAGCATAAAAGAATCCCTATGCACTGTATTCCAGGAGCTAAAATAGCCCTGGAAATCATATACAGAATATTCAAGAGGTCACCGGGTGTGGAGCATATGGCTGTAATCTCAGCTACTTGGGAGGGTAAGGCAGCAGGATCATGAATTTGAGGCCACCCTGGGTAATTTAGTGAAATCGCACCCCCTAAAAAAGTCAGAATATTTAAAAAGCCAGCCTGTACAAGAAAGGCAGGAAGTATACTGAGCGACAGTGCCAGCAGCATCCTGTGTGTCTCTGGTACCCATCTTAGCATGGGCCTAGGAACTCTGTGAGGGCAAGGGCTGTCTTAGCCATAGAGTAGTGCCCAGCTGAAAGGTTTATAAATGTGATGAATGAATGAATGAATGGTGAAGTGTCAGGTCTGGAAGCTTTGGAATCTTCCAGACCACTGAGAAGGGTGGGCCTAGCCTACGGGGTGGGTAGGCTGCTCCCGCATGAAATGGACAAAGGGTCCCACCACCTTAGCCAGAGCCTTCCTTGGAGTCAGTAAAGACATGTCACAGTCCTCAGAGCCCCCTTGGTAAATCATTTACACAGCAGTGTGCATGAGAGCTCCAACAATGCCCCTTCTGGTGGGCAGTTAGGGTTGGGATTCACACTCGGTTTAATAAAGGAGGGAAGTGAGGGAGCCAGTCAGTCTCCATAATCCAGAGAGAACATGTCAGGCTCAGCCTGGGTCACAGGTTTTCAAACTCCAAATTCTACCCCCTTTCTGTCCCTTTACACCCAACCCTGAGACATCTTGGTCCCTTTCTCTATCTCTTCACTGTCACTTGTCTCATTTTGGCCAGCTCCTCAGGAACTTCCTGGTACCTGTTTTTCCTTTCCTTTCTGTTTCTTTTACCTTCAGTCTGAGGCTCACCAGAGAAGCCTGCACTCAGACACGGATGGTAGAAGAAGAGTAAGGGAAGACGTACAGAACCTGCCTGCCTACCTCTTGCTGGGTACCACAGCTGAGTGCCCTGTGTGTTACAGGGTACTGCTTCACTTCCACACTTCCCATGGTCCTGCATGGAAAACCTACCTGCATTTCACACATGAGAAAATGAGCCCAGAGGACATGTCACCAGCCACTACAGGGCTTCAGTGTGTTCCACTCTTACGGCTCCCTGCTCCTCCCACAAACTTCTCCCACAAACCTCTCAAGTGTCAAAGAATATATAAATGACCAAGAACCACCGTTTTCAGAGGACTCAGGAGCCAAGAGGAGGTAGGGAGGGGGGTGTAAAGAAGAGAAGTGGGAATAAATCAAAGTTTCCTAAACAAGGCATGATGACACACACACCTGTAATCCCAGCACTCAGGAGGCTGAGGCAGGAGGATCCTTGCAAGTTTCAGACTAGTCTGTGCTACAAAGTGAGCTCAAGCCCAGCCTGAACTGCATAGTGAGATCCTGTCTCAAAAAGACAAACAAACAAACAAAAAAAAAAACCCACCAAGGTTTCCTAAGCAAAAGTAATTGGAATCCATCAGTTGATGAACGGGTAACCCTAATGTGTGTCCACACAGTGGAATATTTGGTCATGAGAAGGAGTGATATGCTGTTACCTGTAACAACATGAATGATCCGGAAAAGCATTATACTGAGAAAGAAGCCAATATATGTTGGCCACATATTGTATGATTGATTCTATTTATAGGAAATGTCCACAATAGGCAAATAATAGAGACAATAAATAATTAGTGAGTGCTGGGGCAGGACAAGGTGGGAAGAGATGGTTGTGGTGGTGAACATGTCCTGACATTAACTGTAATGGTGTATAACTGAGAATATACTAAATACCATTGACAACTATGTTTTGAATGGCTGAGTTATATGGGATTGAGATTATATCTCAATAAAACTGCTTTTTAAAAAAATATTTCAGGGGCTGGGGATTTAGCTCAGTGGCACAGTGCCTGCCTGGCAAGCGCAAGGTCATGAGTTCAATTCCCGGTACCAGAAAAAAAAAGTCTTCCAAAAAATATTTATTTCAGTACTGGAGATTAAACCCAGGACATTAGCACTGAGCCACATTCTTAGGCCCTCTATTTTTTAATTTTTTATTTTGAGACAGGGTCTCACTAAGTCACTAGCCCAGGCTGGGCTCAAATTTGCAATCCTCCTGCCTCAACCTCTCAGAGTATGAGGAATACAGGCCCACAACATCACCCCAGGTTAAGTAAAGTCAATTTGGAGAAAAGGAAATGAGAGATAGAACACAGCAGAGAGGGACTATGGGGTCAGGGTCTTGCCTGGAGTGCCAGGATCTGCTTGGTGGAGCCAAGGAGATTTGAGCTGATATATCAGGGATTTCCCAGGTAGGAGCTGGGGGATGAATGGCAAGCAGATAATGGAGACTGAAATTCACAGACTGGACTGTGAAGAGAAATACAAAGAAGGTGGAGAGGGCTCACGGGGAACCACAGGCGGGGAGCACCAGTCTTCCAACCGACGGCTCGCTCCCTGCCTCATAGGCCGCTGGAGGGAGGGTCTCCGGCACACAGGGAGCCATGGGCGGGGAGCGCCGGTCTTCCGGCTGGCTCGCTCCCTG
>NW_004955442.1:13548862-13552609 GCF_000276665.1 Chinchilla lanigera | reverse complement strand
TTGAAACAGGGTCTTGCTATGCAGTTCAGGCTGGCGTTGAGCTCACTTTGTAGCCCAGGCTGGCCTCGAACTTGCAACAATCCTCCTGCCTCAGCCTCCTGAGTGCTGGGATTACAGATGCGCACCACCACACCCGGCTGTATTTTTTGAGATAGGGTCACACCAAGTTGCCCAGGATGGCTTTGAATTTGTGATCATCCTGCCTCAGCTCCCTGCTAGGTAGAATTACAAACATGGTGCCACCATGCCTGGCAGAGACTTTTGTAAAACAGGAGATTTTGTGTAATTTGGTCTTTATTGTCCCTTTCTAGGTTCAGATTAAAAGACTGCATCAAATTTGCACTTTGCTTTCAAGCAATGCAGAACAGTGAGAACAACATTACAAACAGCACACACTGAAATGAAGCAAGGAGAACACAATCCGAATAGCACAAAATATGGCTGAGGCAGGAGGATCGTTGCAAGTTTGAGACCAGCCTGGGCTACAAAGTGAGCTCAAGGGCAGCCTAAACTGCATAGTGAGACGCTGTCTCAAAAAGACCAAAAAGAAAAAAAAAAAAAGAATAGCACAAAATAATACCTGCTATCCTAGGATGGCAGTCCTCAGAGAGCCAAGGGGTGATGGAGGATAGGAGAGAAGTCTCTGAGATGACAGAATGTGGAATGGCGATAGGGAGAGAGGTGGAACCCGCTGGTTCTGGGGAGGATCAGGTGGAGCTGGGTTTAATGCGCGATTGCCATCCTGAACTTCTGGTCATACATGCATGACTGTCCCATCAGGCAGCTCGTACCACTGGTGGTAGAAGTGGCACGGTCAGCATGGGGCAGTCATGCATGTACCACCTGTGGTTCAGCTCATCTGGGAGTGAGACATAGTTTATGGCCTTGTCATAAACATGTTAAATTCCAAATCTGTTTTCTCTTAAACCTGACAGAGACGAATTCTTTCTCACCTGCAGAAATAGTTGAGATGTGGCTGAGGAGGCGCAGAGGAGTGTCAAGTGCCCAGTGCCCCAAGCGGGGCAGCAGGAGCTCCAAGGAGAAGGTGCTCACCTTTCTTATCTGCCTCCCTCTGCCTGCAGAGTTTCTGCAGCCTCTCTCATCGGGACGCACTATACCTGCCCACCGTCCTCTCTTCTGTATTTTTCATCTCTGATGTGTCCCGGACACTTTCTTCTCAGTCCACACTCAGGCAGGGCTGTGCCACAGTTTAACCTGACGCTGTCCATTTCTTCCACACCCAGCTAACCCTTGGAAGGCGTCACCTGCAAGGGTGGCTTACTTCTGCTCCCCTGCACTGTTTTTAATTTATATTCAGAAAAATCTTAGACGGGTCATAGAAAAATACACAACACTCATGCATGCTTTACTAAAGCTGGACAATGGTGATGTTTCGCCATCTCAGCTAAGACTTTTTATAAAAACTACTCCCCTGTCCTGCCCCCTTTCCTGAAGGTCACCACTTCCCTGTATTGGGCATATAGATGATTATTATGCCAAATGTACATTTTTACTAAGCCAAAACAAACCACTTGATACTGCCAATACTTGCTGTGTGTGGCCCTCCAAAATGACAAGTCCATGTGGTTTATCGGTGGTTCACTTAGGTACTTGACTACTAATGAAATTTGTTTTGAATATTTAGATATTTTACATAAATGGCACATTGCATGATTCTCTCTGGAAATTGCTTATTTGCATTCAATATTATGTTTTCTTTAATAGCGGTAAAATGTACATAACAAAATTAACCATTTAAAAATATTAACCATTTTAACCAAATTTAGGTGTACATTTCAGTGGCACTAAGTATTCAGATTCTTGAGCCAGGCATGGTGGCACAAATGCCTGTAATCCCAGCACTCAGGAGGCTGAGGCAGGAGGATCCTTGTGAGTTCGAGACCAGCCTGGGCTACAAAGTGAGCTCAAGCCCAGCCTGAATTGCATAGTGAGACCATGTCTCAAAAAGACAAAAAAAAAAAAAAAAAAAAAAAAAAAAAAAAAAAAAAAAAAAAAAAAAGAATGTTCAGATTCTTGTACAATTACCTGTCTTCAGACTATTTTATCTTCCTGATCTGAAATTCTGTGTTCATTAAACAATAATGTCACGTTTCCCTTCCTTGAGCCCCTGGCAACCACCATTCTAACCAAAGTCCATCCAGTTTGTAAAGTGTGTCAGAACTCCTCCCTTATTAGGCTCAAATAATATTCCATGGAGTGAATATACCACACTCACTTGTCAAAGGACGTTGGGTTGTTTCTACCTTTTAGCTATTTTGAATAATGCTGTGATGAAATAGGTATAAATATCTCCTTGAGACTTGTTTTCAGTTCTTTCAGGTATACCTCCAGGTGTGGAATAATTTCGGTGTCAGGTAGAAATTGTATTTTCAATTCTTTGAGGAACCATGTTGCTTTCCATAGTGAATGCACCATTTTATGTTTCCACCAACAATGCACAAGGGATCTCATTTTCCACACCCTCTCCAACACTTCCTCTTTGCCTTTTCTGGTTTGTGTTTGTTTGTTTGACTGTGGTCCTGGGGATTGAGCCCAGGGTCTTTCCACTGAGCTACATCCCCAAACTTTTCTTTATTTTAGTTTTTATTTTGAGACAGAGTCTCACTAGGTCTCTCAGACTGGACTCAAACTTGCAATCCTCCTGCCTCAGCTTCCCAGAGTGCAGGAATTACAGGCATATGATACCATGTCTAGCCCTTCTTCTGTTTTGATATTAGCCAACACAATGGGCATGAAGTGGTATCTTCTAGTTCATTCATTTTAACTGCTGTATTGTATTCTATTTCAGGAATAAACCACAATTTATTTGTCTATTGTCCTCCTAAAGGATGATTAGGTTTTTCTCACTTTTTTTCCTTTGACAAGATGGGCTGCAAGAAGTATTCTTGGACAGGTCTTTTGTGTACCCCAGAGCATCATCAGATGAACCCTAAGAAGTGGATATAGCAGGAAGAATCCCAGTAGTTACCTTTTGAAGGGCTTTATAAAGAAACTACTTATAGTCAAAGTAGGTTGCAAAGAAATCATAAGGGAACGATTAACAACCTGGGGCAAGGAGCAGGGAAGCGGTCACCACCTCCAGACCCAAAGAAACACAGAGTGCAATGCTTCCCAGTACAAGAAGGCAAGTCATGGTGTAGACATGGCCATCTGGAGAGGAATGATCTTCCACTGAGGGATTCTGTTGGCTTGAGGTGATCAAATGCCCTGACCACTGTCTTCCTTCCTGACCTCCTGGCAGGCTGCCCACTGATGAACCCAAGCCCACTGGCACAGCAGACCATCAAAGTCATTCTCCTGAGGCAAAGGCAGGGTGGAGAGGGGTAAAGGGCATCTGCAGAAGGGGCAGATGGAAGATGTCTGGCAGAAAGCGTGCAGACTTCAACATTAAGAAGACTCTCCCACGGGGCTGGGGATTTAGCTCAGCAGCACAGCGCCTGCCTGGCAAGGGCAAGGTCCTGAGTTCGATTCCCGATACCAGAAAAAAAACAAAAAAAAAAAGAGAGAGAGAGAGAAAAAAAAGAAGACTCTCGCAAGCCAGGCGTGGTGGCACACACCTGTAATCCCAGTACTCGGGAGGCTGAGGCAGGAGGATTATTGCAAATTCAAGACCAGCCTGGGCTACAAAGTGAGCTCAAGGACAGCTTGAGCTGCACATAGAGACCCTGTCTCAAAAAGAAAAAAAAAAATCCCATTCAACCCAGCTATCCCCCTGCTGGGTATTTT
>NW_004955442.1:13537713-13547558 GCF_000276665.1 Chinchilla lanigera | reverse complement strand
CCTTCAGGGTTTTTTTTCAAGACAGAGTCTCACTTTTTTTCTTTCTGAGACAGGATCTCACTGTGCAGTTCAGGGTGGTCTTGAACTCACTTTGTAGCCCAGGCTGGCCCCAAACTTGCAACGATCCTCCTGATCCTCCTGTCTCAGCCTCTCGAGGGCTGGGATTACAGGCAGGCATATGCCACCACGCCCGCCTATATCCCTTAGGGTTTTTTGTTTTTTTTTTTGTTGTTGTTTTTGTTTTATTTTTTAGGCAGGGTCTTGCACTTAGGTGCCCAGCCTAGGCTCAGACTTGTAAGTGGCTGGGATTGCAGGCTTCTACTGCCACAACCATCTCCTCATTTCAATATGTACTTCCCTGTGCTCCAGGAGGCTGAGGCAAGAGAATTGCAAATTTGAGCCCAGCCTGGGCAATTTAGCAATTTATTGAGACCCTGTGGGCCGGGCGGTGGGAGGGGGGGCGGGCATTGGGGTTTGGGGCTGTAGTTCAGTGTGAAGGCCCTAGGGTCAGTCTTTAGTACCACAAAAGGGGAAAAAAAAAAGCAGCTCCTTAATTACTGGTAGCCATTTTTATATACTTATTCATTTTGTGAAGGATTTTATATGCTATAAACTGCCTTATCCTTTGTGCTTTTGCAATTGGGTTGTCTTTCTCTTACTCATTAGTGAGTTTCTTTTTAAATTTTGGGTACTAATCCTCCATAAATAAATTGTAGCTGTGTTCCCTCTGGTTTATTTTTTCACTTGCAATATCTTTTATCACACAGAAGTTTTACATTTTAATCTCTTCAAATGTATTATTCTTGCCTTCAGGATAAGTGCTTACGACTTAAGATATTCTTACCCACCCTCATGTCACAAAGATAGATAGACTCCTCAGCTTTCTTCCAGAACTTCTACCGTTGAGCTGTTTGCACGTTACGTTCGATGCTTTCTGAGAGTGTGCTTGTGTGTGTGCACTCACGCATGTGCATTTGGTTTGAGGTAGGGATCTACTTCTAGTATTTCCCTATAGAAAGCCAGTTTCCATAAGTGCCTGCCCGGCAAGTGCAAGGTCCTAAGTTTGATTCCTGGTACCAAAAAAAAAAAAAAAAAGACAGCCAGTTTCTATTATTGATTGTTTCCTCCTTTTCTCCTTGATTTGTAATGTGACTTCTCTCCCAACCCCTTTTCTGGGGATTGATCCCAGGGCCCTTGCACTGACTCAGCCATTTTATTTTTTGTTCTGAGACAAGGTCTCACTAAGTTGTTAAACCATCAGGCCAGGGTCTAACTTGGCATCCTCTGCCTTGGCCTTCACGATGCTGGGATTACAGGGATAATGTCAGCTCTTATGCCAAGATCCTTTTCTTGTCCCATTTGTACTTCCACATCAAAATTAACAATGTTTCAGTGTTTCCAGATTAGAGTAAATCCTGATACCTGAGGAGGACATTCCTCCGCAAATACTGCCTCTTCATTTATGATGTCATCTTTACTACTGTCAGTCCCTTTATTCTTCCACATGACTTTTTGTGTATATAGTGCTGGGAATTGAGCCCAGGACCTTTGTACTAAACTACAGCCCCTGCCATCAATTTTTCTTTTTTTAAATTTTGAGACAAGATCTCACTAAGTTGCTAAATTATCCAAGCTGGGCTTGAACTTATGATCCTCCTGCCTCAGCCTCCCAGAGTGCTGGGATTACAGGCATGTGCCACCACACTTGCCTCACAGTTTCTTTAGCAAATAAATTTCAAAGAAAATAACCCTATAATGCAATAGAAGGAGAACTATACATTAAATAATTTAATCAGCATACAACCAATTGTAATTTGTGATCTTGTATGTTTCCTGACTCACACCAATTCAAATAATGAGATAATGGAAACTGACTGCTAGGCAATGATACTAGAAATTACTGTTAACTTTTTAAAGTGTGATGGTGATATTATATGTTTTTAAATAGTCCTTATCCTTTACAGACAGAAACTGAAATATTTACAATCTTATTTATATGTATGAAATGCAGTGCAATAACATGATGCCTAGAAGTAGGTGGGATAACAGATGAAACAACATTTTCCAGGAATTGATACTTATTAGAGTTGAGGTATGATCACATAAGAATTTACTGTATGATTCTGTGTACTTTTGTATATTTTGCATGCTCCCAGAATAAAAAGATGTTTTGTTTTGTTTTTTCTCTTTTTGAGACAGAGTCTCACTATGCAGTTCAGGCTGGCCTTGAGCTTACTTTGTAGCCCACTCTGGCCTTGAACTTGCAATGATCCTCCTGCCGCAGCCTCCCAAGTGCTGGGATTATAGGAATGCACCCCCATGCCTGGCTAATAAAAGGTTTCTAAAATATGTAAACATTTTTAATAATTTTAAGAAATTAAAAAATATGTAGACGTTGAGTCCTTTCATCCACAAATGACATAGCTATTAATTTATTTAAATTTTCTTCTCTTTTGCAATAAAGCTTTGTAATTTTTTTGATCAGGTCCTGCATATCTTTGGCTGACCCAACAAATTTGCTAAACTCTTATAAGTTCTAGTCATAGAACTCTAGAATCTGTTGGATTTTTCACATAGGCCATCGGATTGCATGTTAAAAGAAAAAAAAAAAACTGGATATAGTGGCATATGCCTGCAATCCCAGCACACTGGGAGGCTGAAGCAGGAAGAGCCTTAAAGTTCAAGACCAGCCTGGGCTACAAAGTGAGCTCAAGGCCAGCCTGAACTGCATGGGGATGGGGGAGAAGTGCCTCCATGTGGGGATAGGGACAATTTTAAATGAAGCAGTAGAGTCAGACTTCATGGAGAAGATATGGGAACAAAGACTTGAAGGAGGGAAAGAATGAGTGTGTGGGTGTCCAAGAAAGCTCTGCAGGACTGGGAGCCATGGCAGCCTCTGGGCGTGGCAGCTCTTCATGGTGCTGGGCAATCCTCCTGCAATTGTATGTATTCCCTCTCCTTTCCTCAGGCCTCTGGCCTCTCCTTTCCTATCTTCATCCCATGCTGATGGCTTGCTTCCCACTGTACTGGGAAAACTGAAACCACCAAATAAGAACTTGCACAGACTTCCCACAGCATAGCTACCACTGAATTCGCATCTGTGCCTGTGTAGATACATTCTACCTTTTTTTTTCTTTGTCTTTTTGAGACAGGGTGTCTCCGTGCAGTTCAGGCTGGTCTTGAGCTTACTTTGTAGCCCAGGCTGGCCTCGAACTCTCAATAGTCCTCCTGTCTCAGCCTCCCGAGTGCTGGGATTACAGGCGTGTACCACCATGCCCAGCATATTCTACCTTCTTGCCTGTGCTGTCTAAAAAACAAATCCCTCATAAATGAAAAAAATAAAAAAAAAAAAGTAAAAAAATAAAAACAAATCCCTCCACCTTGGAACTAGATCCCCCCTTCTTTCTGCCTGCTTAAGAAGATAGCTCCAAGAATTTTCCCTGACCTACCTTTTCAATTTCCCTCTCTCTACTAGATCTTTGAGTATATAAACATGCTCTCACTTCTGCCACCTCAAGAAAGACAAGCAAAGAGGCAGAGAGGAAAAGAGCATTCTCTTGATCCCATCCCCTAATTTGTTACCACTCCCCATCTCAGTTCTATTTTCCTGAAAAAATCCTCATGTGCTGGTCAGCTTTCCATTGCTGTAACAAAATACCTGAAAAAAATCAACTTAAAGGAGAAAGGATTTCTTCTGGCACAGTTTCCGAGGCTTCAGTCCATGGTCATTGCTTTGGGCCTGCGATGAGTGAGGTCAACATGGTGAGACTGCATGGTATTGTAAACCTGCTCTTTTTGTGGTAGCCAGGAAGCAGACAGGAGAAAGGGAGGGAGAGAGGGAGATAGAGAAATGAGGGTACCAGAATCAGAAAGAACCAGAGACAGAGGAAGGGATAGGGACAATATATACCCTTAAAATTAGCCCCCAGTGGTCACAAGAGCTGCTCGGAAGCTGTAAACCAGGAGGACCTTGCACAATACCTGCAGAGACTCATTGGAAGCCATTCTTCCCCTGACAGTACAGGCTGTGGTGGAGCTCCGGAGAAGTCTGCAGCAGGATTCCTGCTGCCTGTGCTGACAGTTGGGGAGAGGACACTAACTGGTTGTGGGGTCCCAAAGCAATGGGAAGCTGGAGAGAAAAAGCTACAAAGAATGGCTTTCACCCCAGATAGCTCACTTGAGATGTTAGTGAGAATTGCCTCCTCAGTATTCTGTAGCCATGATGAGGAGGAGGCCAAGGAGAGAAAACAAACAGACTGAGAAAAAGCAGCTGCTTTTGCTGCACCACTAAGAGAAACAGATCCCAGGTCTGATTCCTGGGGCTCCAAGAAGAACTCGACAACTGCATTCATCTGCTACCACTGTTAAAAGCCAGGCCACCTCAAGAGGAACTGCCCTAAGAGGCCCCATGGGCCATGCCCTGGATGCAAAGGAGACCACTGGAGATTGGTCTGCCCTCTGAGGTGGAGGTCCCAGAGCTCAGACCCATGCTACCAGTTAGTCCAACAGGAATGAGAGGGCTTGGGGCATGGTCTGCCTTCTCCCTCTGGCCAGACTGTCATCTCCATCGAGGAGTCCTGGGTAATCATGACTATGGAGGAACAAGAAAACAGCCTGTTGCTAGACGCAGGTGCAAGTCTCTCGGTCCTTCTTTTCAATCCTGGCCTTCCTTCCGGCCATCATACCTCAGTGAAAGGAGTCACTGGTGAGGAGGTAATATGCTATTTTTGACAACCCTTAAGCTGTAACTACTTATTAGATCCTTCTTGCATATCTCTGTCTTCCTGAGAAACCACTTTGAAGATACCACCATGTATTATAGCAGCCATTGATATTTTCCTACTAATCTATCCATAACTGTGTAAAGTTTGTAATGTTCCTATCCTATTTCATAAATGGATATATGTTTATTATTATGTGTTTCCTACAACAACCATTGAGAATAGTTAATGATTTTTCAATAGGTCACTCATGTATAGCTCTATTTATTTTCTCTAGAAGCCACTTTGAAGATACCAAAGTATAGCACAACAACTCTTGATAATCTCCTACCTCTTTTGTCTCTAACTCACTATTATTTGTCTATTTGTTTTCCTGAGAAACTATTTTGTAGATAATAATATGTAAAACGATAACCATTGATAATTTCCTACCATTTAGTCTGTAATTTGCTAAGTCCCCCCTATTATTATGTTATCCTTCTTTTACTCTTAAAAAAAAAAAATTAGCCCCCAGTGACCCACTTCCTCCAATGGGGCTCTACCTCCTGGTAGCCTGTACATCTATGACTTTATTAGTGGATTGATCCATTGATGACGTCAGCACTCTTATGATCCAACTGTTGCTCTAGGTCCCATCTTTGAGCATTGCTACATTAGGGATCAAGCCTTCAACACATGAGTCTTTGAGGAACACTTCATTTTTTTATTATTACTTCTTTGAGACAGGGTCTTGCTATGTAGTCCAGGCTGGACCTGAACTCGTGGAAATCCTCCTGCCTCAGCTTCCTATCCTTTAGTCCATTAGTTTACTTGTTAGGTTTCTTTTTTTTTTTTTTTTGGTACCGGGAATCAAACTCAGGACCTTGTGCTTGCCAGACAGGCACCTGTGCCACTGGGCTATATCCCCGGTCCTCTTGTTAGGTTTCTTTTCCTTTTTTTGGCTTTTTTTTTTTCTGGTACTGGGAATCAAACTCGTGGCCTCATGCTTGCCAGGCAGCACTGTGCTGCTGAGCTAAATCCCCAGGTCCAAAATTAATTTTTTTTTGTTTTTTGTTTTGTTTCCGGTACTGGGAATTGAACTCACAACCTTGCGCTTGCCAGGCAGGTGCTATGCTGCTGAGCTAAATCCCCAGCCCCTTATTTGTTAGGTTTCTCATGTAAGAAAAACCATGCTAAATTTAACTTTCTGAATCTGGCTTATTTTACTTAACATGATGGTCTCCTGTTCCATCCATTTTCCTGTAAATGACATGATTTCATTTTTCTTTATGGCCTAGTAATATTCCATTGTGTATCTATTCCACATTGTCTTTATCCATTCATCTGCTCATGGGCATAGCTATCGTGAATTGCACTGCTATGCACATGTGTATGCATAGATCACTATGATATGTGGCCTTTAATTCTTTCAGAAATGCACCCAGGAGAGGTATAGGTATTGCTAGTCAAATGGTATTTCTATTTTTAGTTTTTTGAAGGCTCACCATGCTGATTCCTATATTAACTGTGCTAGGTTACAGTCATGCCAACAAAACAGGAAAGTTCCTTTCCCCCACATCCGTACCAGCATTCCTTTTTATTTTTTTCTTGATGACAGCCATTCTGACTAGAGTAAGATGGAATCTCAATGCAGTTTTGATTTGCATTCCCCTAATGGTTAAAGATGCCCAATATTTTTTCACATACTTATTGGCCTTTTGTACTTTTGCTATGAGAAGTGTCTATCCAGTTGATTTGCCCATTTTGACTGGGTTGTTTGTATGGGGGAGGCTTAAT
This sequence comes from Chinchilla lanigera, assembly GCF_000276665.1. Classification (NCBI taxonomy): domain Eukaryota; kingdom Metazoa; phylum Chordata; class Mammalia; order Rodentia; family Chinchillidae; genus Chinchilla; species Chinchilla lanigera. The sequence continues at coordinate 13,541,061 of NW_004955442.1, read as the reverse complement.
TTTTTCAGTTCTTTATCTATTCCAGAGAGTAATCTATCAGAAGAGTAACTAGCAAAGATTTGTTTCCCATGCTAGAGCTAGCAAAGATTTGTGTCTTCACTCTAATTGTTAACTCTGCTGTGCAGAAGCTTTTTAACTCAGTGTAGCTGTATTTATTGATTCTTGATATCATTTTCTGTGCTAATGGAGTCCTCAGAAAGTCTTTGCCTAGGCCAATGGCTTCAAGTATTTTTGCTATGTTATCTTCCAGCAGTTTCAAAGTTTGGGGTTTTATAACCTATTTTGATTTTAGAAAAGGATAAGAGATAGATATCTAGTTTCAATCTTCTGCGTGTGAATGTCTAGTTTTCCTCAACCATTTGTTAAAGAGGCTATTTTTTTCCTCTAGTGAATGCTTTTGGCCTCTCTCAAAAATCAGATGGCCGCATACCTGTAATCTCAGCGCTGGTGAGGCTGAGGCAGGGGGATCGTTGAGAGTTTGAGACCAGCCTGGGCTACAAAGTGAGCTCAAGGCCAGCCTGCATATTGAGACCCTGTTTCAAAGAAAAAAAATCAGATGGCTATAGGTGCGTGGATTTGTTTCTGCATCTTTTGGTCTATGTCATTGGTCTGCTTGCCTGTTTTTGTGCCAGTACTGTGTGGGTTTTTGTTATTGTGGCTATGTGTTATGACTTGAAACTCCACATTGTGATTCCTCCAGCCTTGCTCTTTTTTTTTTTTTTTTTTTTTTTTTTTGAGACGGTTTCACTATGCAGTTCAGACCGGTCTTGAGCTCACTTCAGAGCCCAGGCTGGTTACAACGATCCTCCTGCCTCAGCCTCCTAAGTGCTGGCGTTACAGGCGTGGGTCACCATGCCCGGATTTGTGAATTAATTTTACTGGAACATAACCGTACCACTTTATTTCAGAGGCCTGTAGCTGCTTTCACACTAGAACAGCAGAGCCAAGCAGTTGTGGCAGAGACCAGGTCATCCACAAAGCTTAAATGTTTACTATCTGCCCCTTGCTGGCACCTTCCTTGAGGGTGAGCTCCTAACTTCTGAGCCATGCGTTTCAGCTGGAGGCCAGCAGTGCTGAGAAGATGTCAAGGGGACCTCTATGTTCTAGCAGGGCCAGAACTCCAGTGTGGCCACCATTGCTCCTCCCCAAGCCCTATTGGATCCTCCGGTGTAGAGCAGCCTCTCTCTAAGCCCGAGACAATTCTGAAAAGCCCAGTTTTTAACTCACACACTCATGAGTGAGCCCCCTGCCAAACACTTCTGGGGTCTCCTTTCTCCAAAGCTGCCCCCTCTCCCGTGCCTCCCCCTCATGGGTTTCAGCTACTTGAGGTCGATGAAACCCTAGTTTATCCCTCTTCATCTCAATGTAGTCATGGTGGTCTTTCAGAAAAAACTTTTTGACTGGGTTGGGCAATTATTCCGAGGCAGCAAGCTGGCAATCGTGGGATTCACACACACATACCCCTCTTCTCAGGGAGCGGGGTGTTGTCCTGTCTGGTTCCAGGTCCTGAAGAGAGTTGTCTCGTATACTTCTCCAGTTTTGCAGTCACTTATGTTTCCAGGGCTGGTCCAGGATCATTTACTCCACCATAGCAAGAGGTGGAAGCTTCACATTTTTTTCTTAACTTCATAAGGGAGAATTTCATTCCTTTATTCTACTAAAACCCTTGTCAAGGATGTAAATGACTTCAAAGTTGCTAAGTGCAATCATTCGTCCTCCATTTTCATTCTTGACATTTTAGCACTATTTTTGGTTCTTTCTGTTGTTGTTATTGTTTTGTTTTGTTTTTTGTCTTTTGAAACAGGGTCTCACTATGCAGTTCAGGTTGACCTTGAGCTCACTTTGTAACCCAGGCTGGCCTCAAACTCACAATGATCCTCCTGCCTCAGCCTCCTGAGTGCTGGGATTACAGGCATGTGCCACCACACCCAGCCCAAGTACTATTTTTGAACCTAGATAATACCTCCTTTTTTTGTGATAAACTTGCTTTACTTAGCTCTCAAGACAGCACCTCACCATTTTCTCCCTAGACTTACTAGTTTCTCCTTCTCCATCCCTCTTGCTAGTTCCTCCTTGAGTTCGTGGTGCTGGAGTCCTGCTGGCCTCAGTCCTTTGCTTTATACACACTCATTTCCTTAGTAGTCTTATATGATCTCACAGCCTTAAATGTTCCTGAAAAGCTCATGATTTTCAAATATCAATTAGGAATAGCACCTTCTATCTCCTATTAAGGATATCAAAAAAGCTGGGTGTGGTGGTGCACACCTGTAATCCCGGCACTCAGGAGGCTGAGGTAGGAGGATCATTGGGAGTTCGAGACCAGCCTAGGCTATATAAGTGAGCTCAAGGCCAGTCTGAACTTCATAGCGAGACCCTGTCTCAAAAAGACCAAAAAAACCCCCAAAAAACAACCCCCCCCTTTCTTTTGGTACCAAGAGTCAAACTCAAGACCTTGCGCTTGCCAGGTAGGTGATGTGCCACTGAGCTATATCCCCAGCCCAAGAACATCAATCTCTATCCCATACCTCTCTCTTGAAATCCAGATAGAGATCAAATGTGCATCTCAAAGTTAACATGTTCCCAAACTAATCTTCTGCTATACCTCTCAGGACATCTATTCCACCCAATGTCTTCCCATTCTTGGCTGATGGCAACTCAGAGTTCTTCCAGTTGCTCAAGTAATAAAATTTAGAGCCATTCTTCTTTTTTTTTTTTTTTGTACCAGGAATCAAACTCTCAACTTTGCATTTGCCAGGTAGGCGCTGTGCTGCTGAGCTATATCCCTTATCCCTGGAGTCATTCTTGATTCTTTTACTTCTTTTACTCTACATCTAATTCAATGAAAAAGAAAAGGTCAGTAGGCTCTAATTCAGAAATATAGCCACTTTTGGGCATGGTGGTGCACACCTGTAATCCCAGCATTTGGGAGGCTGAGGCAGGAGGATCTTTTTGAGTTCAAGGCCAGCCTCAGCTATAAAGTGAGTTCAAGACCACCTTGAACTGCATGGCAAGACCCTGTCTCAAAAAAAAAAAAAAAAAAAAAGGAAAGAAATAAAGAAAGAAAGAAAGAAAGAAAGAAAAGAAAAGAAAAGAAAAAAAGAAATATATCCAAAGCCCAACCAGTCTTTATCACTTTCACCGCTACCTGTCTGGCTCAAGTTGCAGCTGTCTCTGGTCCAGATTATTGGAACAATCTCCTACCTGGTGTCCTTACTTCCACCAGGATACAATCAATGCAGTGTTCACAGTGACTTTCTGGAAATATAAATCAAACCATGACAGTCTTCTGCTTGAAACTATTCAATGGATCCTAGGTTGTACAATCATTCACTCTAAAACAGTCATATA
>NW_004955442.1:13533008-13536028 GCF_000276665.1 Chinchilla lanigera | reverse complement strand
AAGGACTTTAGCTTTTATTCTGAGAGATGTGGGGGCCAATGGAAGATTCCAAAGCAGAGAATTCCTATGCTGCCCAGGATGGCCTTGTACTCCTGCCTTGCCCTCCAAGTAACTGGGACTGCAGGTGTGCAACACCATTCCTGACTTTTTCTTTTTCTGACCTGAATTTTTAAAAGGCTCTTTTTAGTTGTAAATCACATAGCCAGTAAGGGACTTGTATCTACAATATATAAAAACTATTGTGACTCCAAAAAATGAAATAACTCAATGAAAAATTGGGCAAAGAGTCTGAATAAAGAGTTCCCCAAAGATCACATATGCATGGCCAATGTCTGAATAAACAGTTCTCCAAAAACACATTAAATAGCCAATAGGGGGGCTGGGGATTTAGCTCAGCGGCACAGCGCCTGCCTGGCAAGCGCAAGGTTGTGAGTTCAATTCCCGGTACTGGGAAATAAAAAAACCTAAATAAATAAATAAATAAATAAATAGCCAATAGGGGCTTGGGATTTAGCTCAGCAGCACAGTGCCTGCCTGGCAAGCTCAAGGTTGTGAGTTCAATTCCCAGTACTGGAAAACAAAAACAAAAACAAAAACCATAAATAGCCAATAGATACTAGAAAAAAGTGCTTGAAATCATTAGTCACCAGAGAAACGCAAATCACATCACAATGAACTATGACTCCATATCACCAGGATGACTGACATCACAAAGACAGACAATACCACATGACAAGGGTGTGATTAAACCCTCATACACTGCTAGTGGGCATGTAAAATGGAGCAGCCCTGGTGGAAAGCAGTCTGGCAGCTGATCAGAAGGTTAAGCTTAGAGTTACCACAGGACGCAGCATTTCCACTCCTGGGAGTATACCCAGGATAAATGAGAATACATATCTACATAAAAACTCACTCAGTTTTCACAGCACCATTGTTTGCAATAGCCAAAAAAATGGGAAAGAACCATATGCCCAGCAACTGATGAATGGATAAATAAAATATGGTATATGTGTACAACAGAGCATCATTTGGCAATAAAAAGGAATGAGGCACTGACACATGCTAACAACACGGATGAACCTTGAAAATATGCTGAGTAAAATAATACAGCCATGCAGGACCACATGATATATGGTTCTGCTTATACAAACTATCCAGAACAGGCAAACCAATAGAAACAGGAAGTAGCTTAGTAGTTGCCAGCTCATGAAGGATAAGGGAGAACTGAGGATTAATGGCTTAAGCATGCAAGATTTCCTTTGGGGTAATAAAAATGTCCTAAAATTGATCGTGATAATGCTCTATGAACACACTAATGCCCATCAAACAATATAAATGGGTGAACTGTATTACAAGTGAACTTTTGTTTAATAAACCTGTCTTTAAAAAGCTATTCTGCAGGGCATGGTGGTGCATGCTTATAATCCCAGCACTTTGGAGGCTGAGACAGGAGGATCTTTGTGAGTTCAAGGCCAGCCTGGGCTACAAAGTGAGCTCAAGGCCAGCCTGAACTGCAAAGCAAGACCCTGTCTCAAAAAGACAATAAATAAATAAATAGATAGATAGAGAGGTAAATAAATAAATAAAAAGCTAACTTTTTGGATGTTGCATTGAGAATAGATATGGATGCTGGGGATATAGCTCAGTGGCATAAGCACCTGCCTGGCAAGTGCAAGGTCCTGAGTTCGATTCCTTGTACACACACAAAAAAGGGAATAGATATGGAGGGCAGAGCTGGAAGAGACAATTCCAGGAAGGAGCCAAATGCAATAGCTAGGTTGTAGTGGCTTGGACCAATGCTAACAGTGCAGATGGGGAATGTAGTAGGCAGGGTTCCAGCTGTATTTGAAGGTAGGACTAGTGAGATTTCCTGATGAACTGGAAATGGGGGACTGAAGAGGCGAATTATGGGTGACCCTGGATTTTAGTCTAAGTAACCAGAAAACTGGAGATGCTACTGAAAGAGATGGAAAAGACAACAGGAAGGCTGGGGGTGTGGCTTATTAGTACAGCCCTCGTCCAGCATGTGAAAAGATCCTGGGTTTGATCCCTAGTACTGAAAGAAAAAAAAGTGAAGCAGTTTAGGAGGTAGATTAGGACTCAATTTGTAACATACTAATCTAGGTTCTAGGGCCAGGGAATATAGCTCAGCAGCACAAGCGCCGGCCTGGTAATCCCAAGGTTCTGAGTTCGATTCTTGGTACAAAAAAAAAAATCTAGGTTCTAATGTAGGTAGACTTTCTCAGGATCAGGATGCCTTCTTCTATGTTCATTGAAAAGGTATTTTAAAGATAAAACAAGCTAGGTGTGGTGGCGCAGGCCTGTAATCCCAGCACTCAGGAGGCTGAGGCAGGAGGATTGCTGCAAGTTTGAGGCCAGCCTGGGCTACAAAGTGAGCTCAAGGCCAGCCTGAACTGCATAGTGAAACCCTGTCTCAAAAAGATGAAAATAAATAAATAAATAAATAAATAAATAAATAAAAGACAAATCTGTTATCAAATAAGTGTTGAATTTTATGTAGTTTTTCTGAACTTGACATGATCCATACATTTTTCTCCTTCCATCTGTCAATGCTGTGAAGCATACTAGTACTATAGATTTTGCAAGGTTAAACCTTTCATTTTATTCCTTGAATGAACCTTACCTGATCTTAATTTAATTGTGAGTTTGTTTTTCTGTTGCTATCACTTTTAATATATTGTTAGAATTATTTGTTAATATTTATTTAGGATTTTGCCTCTACTTTCATAAATTAGATTGGCCTGTAATTTCCTCTGTTCAAATTATCCTTGTCTCATAAAATTATATGAGTTGCTTTCTCTCTCTTTTTTCTTTTCTGGAATAGTTTGTATAAGATAAGATATAATTATTTCTTGAATATTCAGTAGAGCTCACCATAAGACAAATATTCTACATGCGTAGGGTTTTTTTTTTTTTTTTTTTTTTTTTTTTTTTGGTTTTTCTCCGGTACCGGGAACCGAACTCACAGCAGCGGTGGGCTTCTCTGGCGTAATGATTCA
>NW_004955442.1:13524162-13532908 GCF_000276665.1 Chinchilla lanigera | reverse complement strand
AGTCCAGGCTGGTCTCAAACTCACAAGGATCCTCCTGCCTCAGCCTCTTGAGTGCTGGGATTACAGGCATGCACCACCACGCCTGGCTCTATGCATGTTTTTGTGCTGGTACTATATTTGATATTTTTCTCTTATGGAATATACTTTACTGACTCAAATATGTTTACGGTTATAAGTTAACAAACATATTAAGTCACTTCTCAAAATTATCTAATTTACCTTTTTTCTTTTGTGTGTGGTAATGGTGATCAGACCCAGGGCTTCACACAAGCCAGGCATACACTCTACTACTGGGCTACACCCTCTGTCTTCAAGTTATCTGTTTCTTAAATGTACTTTTTGGAAGCTATTTACAGAATTGTCTTATCTTTAAAACACGTGCAATATCTGCAGCTATATTATTTTTTCAGACTTTATTTTTTGAATATGTTGATTTCACCAGTTTTTCTACTTTATTTTTTGTTTTATAACAAAACTTGCTTTTGTTGATCCAGACTGTTTTTTTGTTGATCAATAAGGTTGATACCTTATTGGTGTTTTTGGTTTTTTTTTGTTTTTGTTTTTGCTTTTTTTTTGGTCTTTTTGAAATAGGGTCTTGCTATGCAGTTCAGGCTGGCCTTGAGCTCACTTTGTAGCCCAGGCTGGTCTCAAGCTCACAACAATCCTCCTGCCTCAGCCTCCCGAGTGCTGGGATTACAGGTGTGTGCCACCACGCCCGGCATGGTTTTTTATTTTCTATGTCATTAATTCTTGCTCCATATTAATAACTCTATCAGTGTAAATGGCCAAAACACCCCAACTAAAAGGAAGAAATTTTCATATTGAATAACAAGGCAAGACATGACTACATGTTCTCTGTAAGAAATTTTAGGCTAGGGATATAGCTCAGTGGCACAGTGCCTGCCTGGCAAACGCAAGCTCCTGAGTTTGATTCCCAGTACCACAAAAATTTTTTTAATCTCCAATTCTTTCTAATGTCTCATTGCATATATTTAAAAAGGCACTTAAAAATAAGAGCATGAGAAAATTCTGCAAACACTAAGCAAAAGGACAGTGGAGTGGCTGTATTGAGACACATCAGGTTCCAGAGCCGGAGTAGCACAGAAGATAAGGAGCATCACTGTACACTGGTCAAGAGGCCAATGATTTAAAAGCAACCAATAACAGTAAAAGTACATATACCTAGGCTGGGCGTGGTGGCGCACACCTGTAATCCCAGCATTCAGGAGGCTGAGGCAGGAGGATCATAGGGAGTTCGAGACCAGCCTGGCCTACAAAGTGAGCTCAAGGCCAGCCTGAACTGCATAGCAAGACCCTGTCTCAAAAAGACAAGAAAAAAAAAATATCCACACCTGAGAGGAGAGCCTTACCACATGAAGCAGAAATGGAGAGCACTGAAGGAACAAACAGAAAGGCCCATGGTTAGAGTCAGAGGGTTCCGCACTCTTTTCTCAGCAATGGATAGAATAAGCAGAGTCTCACTAGAGCCACACCACCTCACTGATGTGTACAGAGCCCTGAACTTTGCAGCTAGATAGGATGCACTTTTATTTCTTCTCTCCCTTCTTTTCCCTTCCCTTCCCTTCCCTTTCCTTCTCCCTCTTCCTGTCCCTCTCCTTTGCCCCCTCTTTCTTTTTCTTTCTTTCTTTCTTTCTTTCTTTCTTTCTTTCTTTCTTTCTTTCTTTCTTTCTTTCTTTCTTTCTTCCTTCCTTCCTTCCTTCCTTCCTTCCTTCCTTCCTTCCTTCCTTCCCTTCTTTTTAGGTTTTGGGTATTAAACCCAGTATATCACACAGGCTAGGTCAATGCTCCACCACTGAGCTATATCCCTAGGCTTTTTTATTTTTTATTTTTTTGTCGTTTTGAGACAGGGTCCTTTTATGCAGTTCAGGCTGGCCTTGAGCTCACTTTGTAGCCCAGGCTGGTCTCGAACTCCCTACAATCCTCCTGCCTCAGCCTCCCCAGTGCTGGGATTACAGGCTTGCACCACCATGCCCGGGCTATCTTTAGCCTTTTGTTGTTATTGTTATTGTTGTTGTTTGCTTTACAGGCAGGATCTCCCCAAATTGCCCAGGCTAGCCCCTAATTTGTGACCTCCTGCTTCAACCTCCTGAGTAGCCGGGATTGGAGATGTGGGCTATTGTGCTGGCCTGTATATGAATGAAACATATTTTTAATATATGAATGATTAATATATGAATGAAACATTCACCAAGGGAAACCATAACCTGGTTCATAAAACAAGTTCCGATAAATCCAAGAGGACTGAAATTATATAAACTATGCCTCTTGAATATAATGAAAATCTATGGAAAGATATCTGGAAAATAATCAGCTGTTTGGAAATTAAGTAACACATTTCTAGTTAACCTGTAGTTGCATGAAGAAACAAGGGATGTTGGGATATATTTTACACTGAATGACAATAAGACCACAACATACTAAAATGTGTGGAAGCCAGGCATGGTGGCGCATGCCTGTAATCCCAGCACTTGGGAGACTGAGGCAGGAGGATTGCTACAAGTTTGAGGCCAGCCAGGGCTACAAAGTGAGTTGAAGGCCAGCCTGAACTGCATAGTGAGATCCTGTCTCAAAAAGACCAAAAAAAAAAAAAAAAAAAAAAAAAAGAAAGAAAACAGTGTGGAATTTACTCATAGCAATACTTAGAAGGAGGGCTGGGGAAGTAGCTCAGCTACATAGCACCTGCTTGGCAAGCATGAGGTCCTGAGTTCAATTCCAGGTAGCAAAAAAAGAAAAAAAAACTTAGAAGGAAAGCTTTAGCATTGAGTACATATTTTACAAAGGAAAATAAAGGTCTTAAATCATATCTAAGTTTACATGTTTAGAAACTAGAAAGAAGAGTAAATTAATACCAAAATAAATGGAAGGAAATCAACTAAAGGTAAGAGTAGAAATCAATGAAAGAGAAAAACAGCAGAAAATAAAACAATACCAAAAAACTGGTTCTTTGAAAATAATAAAGCAGATAAACTTCAAGAAAAAAATGATTAAAATGTCCAACAGCAGGAAGCAAATAGGAGATATACTTCTAGGAGACAATAAAATAATAATACGAGGCTAGAAGTGTAGCTCAGTGGCAGAGTGCTTGTCTAGCTTGTCTAGGTTCAAGACCCATGAGCACAAAAAAGAGACTATTATAAATATCCCAGCAAATATGATAATTTAGGCAAAATGGCCAAATTCTTTAACTACTAAAGCTAACATAAGAAGTTATATGTTTATCTTTTTTTTTTTTTTTTTTTTTTTTTGGAGACAGGGTCTCACTATGCAGTTCAGGTTGGTCCTGAACTCACTTTGTAGCTCAGCCTGGCCTCGAACTGGCAAAGATCCTCCTGCTCAGCCTCCTGAGTGCTGGGATTACAAGTGTGCACCGCTATGCCCAGCTAGAAGTTATGTGTTTAATTTCTATAGCTATTAAAGATATTACACTGTAGTTGAAAAATCTTCCAACAAAGACTATTATTTTTTTTGGAGACAAAGTCTCACAGTGTAGTTCAGGCTGGCCTTGAATTTGCAACACTCCTTTTGCTTCAGCCTCCTGACTGCTGGGATTACAGGCACGTACAATTGCACCCAGCCAACTAACACTTCTGGCCTGGGTGGCCTCACTTATGAATGTAACCCAACATTTAAGGGGAAAAAAATGAAGCCTAACTCTCTACAAGGTTTTCCAGAAAACAGAAGAAGAGAGAATAGCTTCCATTTAATTTTATAAGACCTGTATTACTTTACATCAAAGTCAGACAAAGATATCACAGAAAACCTATGCATCAGTATTCTTCATGAACATGGACCCATGAATGTGCCACAACCAAATGGGGTTTATGCCTAAGAATGCCAGGTTTGGTTAACATTTGAAAATCCAGTCAATGTAATTAGCTGTGTCAGTCAGCTGGGCTGGCCCTAGAGATGTCTCCCCAGCAGATATCTGCATCAAATCCCTACCAGCAGGGATGGTTACCTCACTTGGAAGAAGGACCTGCCTGTGCAGATAGGAGTAAATGAAGGATTTTGAGATGAGGAAATAACCCTGAATGATCTGAGTGAGCACTAAATCCAACGCCAAGTGTCCTTACAAGAGAAAGGCAGAAGGATGTTGGAGACAGGCAGAACAGAAGACAGACATACAGAAAACCCACAAGAAGATTGGCAGAGACTTGGCTGATACAATGATAACCCAAGGACACCCATGGCCACCAGAGGCTCAAAGGGGCAAGAACAAATTCTTCTCCAGAGCCTTCAGACAGCCCTTGCCCATGCCTTAATTGTTGATTTCTGGCCCTGTCCATATCTTTTTTTTTTTGTCTTCTTTTTTAGATAGGGTCTCACTATGCAGTTCAGGCTGGCCTTGAGCTCACTTTGTAGTCCAGGCTGGTCTCAAACTCACAGCGATCCTCCTGCCTCAGCCTCCCGAGTGCTGGGATTACAGGCATGCACCACCACGCCCGGCTCAGAACCATATTAGATAGTTCACACTTCTTGGGCTTCTAGTCTGGGGAATTCTACAGTACCTGCCACTCCAGATGGCTAGAACTCCAACAGAAAACTCGGAGTTTTATTGCTTTGAAGAAAGACAGAGGACAATTTGTGACAACCATGGCTACCAGACAGTCAGGGGAGAAAACCTGGAAAGAAGAGAAACAGAGCTGGAAAGCTCCGAGTTTAGTGACCCAAAAGTCTGGGTGACCCGGGAAGAAGGCCGGTGTCTGGTGGACTCCAAGCTGAGGCTAAGAACCAAACTGGGATCTCAGCTGCTGCCAACTCCAGGAAACACAGGCCCTGCCAGTTGGATCCAGCCAAGTTAAGTGGCTGCTGGGAAAAACAGCTTACACTGTTTGGAAGAAGAAAACAGGAGTCAGAACCTAACATGTGAACACATCATTCAGAATGTTGAGGCTAGGATTCAGGATTCCTGGACGCACAAAGATGGAAGGAAATCTGACCTGTTTTTTTCGCTCAAGAGAGCAGATAATCAATGGACGCTGACCATAAGATAAAAAGATATTGGATTAGCAGAAAAAGATATTAAAGCAATTACTCGAGTTTATATTAGTCTGTTAGGACTGTCAAGATAAAATGCCAGAAACTGGTGACTTACAAAACAGAAATGTAGCTGGGTATGGTGGCAAAGGCAGTAATCCCAGCAGTCTGAGAGGCTGAGGCAGGAAGATCAAAAATTCGAGCCTAGCCTGGGAAATTTAGCAACTTAGCAAGACCCTATTTCATTCTTTTTTTTTTTTTTTTCTGGTACCAGGAATCGAACTCACGACCTTGTGCTTGTCAGGCAGGTGATGTGCCTCTGAGCTAAATCCCCAGTCCCCACAAGACCCTATTTCAAAATTTAAAAAAAATTTGAAAAGGGATGCGAATGCTGCCTAGTACAAAGGCCCTGAGTTCTGTCTCCAGTACCACACACACACACACACACACACACACACACACACACACAACCCCACAAACAAAACAGAAAGGGGCTAGATGTTCAAGATCAAGGTGGTCTCTCCTGAGTTCTTGCCTTGGCTTGCGGAGGGTCCCTTCTCCCTGTGTCCTCACAAGGCTTTTCCTCTGTGTGTGTACACCCTGGGGTCTCTTTCTCATAAGGACACCAGTCTGATTGGATTAGGACCCCCCACTGATCCAGTGTGGTCTAAACTACTTCTTTAAAGGCCCTGTCTCCACGGACAGCCATATTAGGAGTTGGGTTTCCAAATAGTGTTTTAGGGACAGAGTTTAATTCACAACACAAATATTCTCAAAGATAGTTGTCTTAGTTACTTTTCTTACTGCTAAGACAAAATGCCCAACACCCACAAATTAAGGGGGGAAAGATTTATTTAGCTCACACTGTGTAGAGGTTTCAGTCCAGAGTTGGCTGGTTCTAAGGCAGGGTGGCATGGCAGAGGGGCATCAAACAGAAGCAACAGTTCATGGGAAAGCAGGGTAGGCAGAAGGCAGCAAGCAAGTGACAAGCCACCACACAAGCTCCCTTTCTGTCCCCCAGGGTGGGGCACTCTTAATCCTACCCAGAATTATGCCAAACCAATCAGTGGACTAATTTAGTAATCACACATCCTCCAGAATCACACACTTGAGCCCAGCATAATACAGTCTAGATCCAACCACTTCTGAAAATCCCTACTTATGACAGCATGAGGCTTTGAGGGGACACCTAGACACAAGCCTACCAGTATATAAACAAATATATATGAGATATGCTATCTCAGAAAGGAAAGGAAAGCCAATCAAAGGAACCAAATAGAATTTTTTTTTGTTTTTTGTTTTGTTTTGTTTTTTGTTTTTCTTCCGGTACCAGGAATTGAACTCACAACTTTGCGCTTGCCAGGTAGGCGCTGTGCCGCTGAGCTAGATCCCTAGCCCCCCAAATAGAAATTCTGAAGTGAAAAATATAGTCTCTTTAATAATGAAATACTCATTGGATGGGTTTAACCTCACATCTATACTGTAGAAAAAAGGATCAGTTGATCTGAAGCCAGGACAATAAAACTATCCAAACTGAGACTCAGAGAGGAACAAAAAGCACAATAAACCCTGAATGAGGGGGACAGGATCAAGGTGTTTAACACATGAGCAGCTGAAATTCTGAAGAACAGAGAGGATGGAACAGGAAAAAAAACTTTCAGGAAGTGATAAAGTTCCCCAAAGCTGACGCTATTACTTACAGATTCAAGAAGCTCAGCAAGCCAAGCATGGTGGTGTGTACCTGGGATTACAATCCCAGCACTTGGGAGGCTGAGGCAGGAGGATCGTTGTGAGTTCAAGACCAGCCTAGGCTACGTAGTGAGCTCAAGGCCAGCCTGAACTGCACAGGGAGACCCTGGTTTTTATTATTACTATTATTTGTTACTGTCTTTGATTGTTTGGTCAGTCTTACATTCTTATGTCTGGTGGACTGAGCAACTTCACTGAAGATAACAGTATGTAATGTAGCAACCATTGTTACTTCCTATCATTTTGTTTTGAGGTCATGTACCGTTTTTGTTGTTTTTGTGTTGTTTTCATTTTGTCTTCATTGCTGTTTTGTTAGTTTTTAATTTTTAAAATAAAAAAAAATTTAAAAAGACAAAAAGAAAAAGCTCAGAAAATCCAAGGCTGCATAAGGAATCTCAAAAGCAGATGAAGAAAACAACATGATAGATACAGGGCCCTAGGGATCTGAATAATAGGATTCATCAGAGAAGATGAAGGCCTGAGGACAAGACAACATCTTTCAGGTTTTGATAACACTCCACTGGGCATGGTGGCACATGCCTGTAATCCCAGCACTCGGGAGGCTGAGGCAGGAGGATCGTTGTGAGTTCAAGACCAGCCTAGGCTACAAAGTGAGTTCAAGACCAGCCCGAATAGCACATGGAGACCCTGTCTCAAAAAAAAAAAAAAAAAAAAAAAAAAAAAAAAACCAATCCAAACTCTGTCAGAGAAAATAGCCTTCGACATTTAAGACCAGAAAAAGACATTTGCAGAAAAAACAAGGAGAGGTTCTCAACAACAGACCTTTGCTATACACGTGTTCTCTCAATTTCAGGATGAAGTTCTTCATCCTGAAAAGGAATGATACTGCATGGAAAATTAAAACTTTGGGAAGAAATAAATAACACTAGAAATGGTAAGTATTCCAATAAATATAAAAAAAACTGCTTTCTTTCTTAATTTTGTGTATCTGTATATGTGTATCTGTTTAAAGCAAAAAGTAAAGCAATAGATTATAAAGTTTTAGCATCATATATGTAACAATCATGGCATAAAAAATTGGCGTGGGGGTGCTGGGGATTTAGCTCAGTGGCACAGTGCCTGCCTGGCAAACGTGAGGTCGTGAGTTTGATTCCTGGTACTAAGTAGCTGGGATGTGCTTTGTAGGATATACTGTACAGGCACATAGCTTATATGTAATTCACTGAACAAAATCAGGAAAGGAGGAACCCTAGAACAAAAACAGAAACCACAAACAGAAAAAGATTTTAAAAAGGAACTGGGAGCAGTGGTATACAACTATGATCTAAGAGCTCTGGGAGGCTGAGGCAGAGGATTCCAAGTTAGCGCCCATTCTGTGCAATTTAAAAGACTTAGCAAGATCCTGTCTCAAATAACAATAGAAAAAAGAGCTGGGGATGTAGTTCACTGCAAAGATCCTGGGTTTGATTCCCAGTACCAGGAAAAAAAAATCAAGATAAAACAATAAACCTAAATCAAGCCATATAAATGATTATATGTCAACAAACTAAACATTCTAATTAAAAGGCAAAATTTGTTATAATGGATTTTTTTTTTTCAAAAAAGCTAGACGTGCTGGGTGTGGTGGTGCACGCTTGTAATCCCAGCACTCGGGAGGCTGAGGCAGGAGGATCATTGCGAGTTTGAGACCAGCCTGGGCTACAAAGTGAGCTCAAGCCCAGTTTGAACTGCATAGTGAGATACTGTCTCAAAAAAAAAAAAAAAAAAAAAAAGCTGAACATTACAGAAATGCAAATTAAAACAACACTGAGATTCCACCTTACTCCAGAAAGAAAGGCTATCATCAAGAAATCAAATAATAACAAATACTGGTGAGGCTACTGGGGCAGGGGAAAAACTCTTCTACATCACTGGTTGAAATGAAAACCAGGTTGGACATGGTGGTGCACACCTGTAATCCCAGCACTCGGGAGGCTGAGGCAGGAGGATCGTTGCAAGTTCGAGGCCAGCTGAGGCTACAAAGTGAGTTCAAGGCCAG
>NW_004955442.1:13522725-13523726 GCF_000276665.1 Chinchilla lanigera | reverse complement strand
AAAAAAAAAAAAAAAAAAAAAAAAGGAAATTGAGAGAAAAGGAGTACTTCCAAACTTATTCCTTCAAGCTACCATTACCCTGATTCCAAAACCAGACAAGGACCGAACTGAAAAAGAAAACTACAGGTCAGTCTCTTTCAGTAACACAGATGCAAAAGTCCTCAAGAAGATAGTGGCAAACAATGCAACAAGTCATCCAGAAGATCCTATATCATGACCAAGTAGGCTTCATCCAGGGATGCAAGGATGGTTCAACATATCCAATCAATAAATGTAATACACAATATAAACAGAAGCATGGCCAAAAATCACAGAATCATTTCAATAGATGCAGAAAATCTTTTGACAAAATCCAACATCTAAAAATAGGCATAGAAGGACACTATCTCAATCTGATAAAAACCAGTTATGACAAACTAGTGGCCAACATCATATTAAATGGAGAAAAACTAAAATCAGGAACAAGACAAAGATGTCCATTATCACCACTCTTGCTTGATACAGTACTCAAAACATTCACCAGAGCAATCAGGCAAGAGAAAAAAATAAAAGGGATATTTATAGGAAAGAAAGAATTCAAATTATCACTATTTGCAGATGACATGATTATCTACATAGAAGACACAGAAAAATTCCACTAAAGACTCCTAGATTTCACAACCAAATTCAGCATGTAGCAGGATATAAAATCAACACACAAAAGTCAATAGCATTCCTGTACAGCAAAAATGGATACACAAGAAAGAACTCAGGAACACAATACCATTCACCATAGTATCCAGAAAAATTATATATTTGGGAATTAACCTAACAGAGGAAGTGAAAAAAGCCAGGCGTGGTGGTGCACACCGGTAATCCCCTCACTGTGGAGGCTGAAGCAGGAGGATCGTTACGAGTTAGAGGCCAGCCTGGGCTGCAAAGTGAGCTCAAGGCCAGCCTGAACTGCAGAGCAAAAAGACAAAAAAAGACAACAATAAAGACAAAAAAAAAAAAAAAAAAAA
>NW_004955442.1:13486608-13508442 GCF_000276665.1 Chinchilla lanigera | reverse complement strand
TTTTTTGAGAAAGAGTCTTGCTATGCAGTTCAGCCTGGCCTTGAGCTCACTTTGTAGCCCAGGCTGGTCTTGAGCTCACAATGATCCCCCTGTCTCAGCCTCCTGAGTGCTGGGGTTACAGGTGTGCGCCACCACACCTGGCAATGCCACATCTTTTTTGTTTTTTTATCAAAACAGTGGCTTTAGTTTGGCACAGTGTTTCCATTGTATTGACCAGAGCTGAAAACAGATGCCTATGTGGCACAGATTGTCTGGTGTGGGTGGTCCCACTTTACACATTAATCCCTCTCCCATTTGCATTTAAAACCAGCATTGCACAATGTAAACTTTTTTTTTTTTTTTTTTGTACTGGGAATTGAACTCACGACCTTGCTCTTGCCAGGCAAGCACTGTACTGCTGAGCTAAATTCCCAGCCCCTATAATATAAACTTGTATAGTAAAGTTCGTGCTAAGAATTCAAGGGTTAGTTTCCCTTTATTTAGGAATGGCAAATAAAAAGTACCAGGGGAAGCTGAGAGAGACCATGAGAAGGAGGACAAAGCACCACGCGTTAGTAACTTGAATGGCACTTTGCTCCTGTTTTTGAACAAGACCCACATTTTCATTTTGTACAAGGCCTTCCCAGTGATGGAGCCAGTCCCGAGTCCATACCTGACTTCAGACGCCTCTGGCTTCAGGATTTCGAATGACAAACTCCAAATCTGCCTCCTCTCCACCCTCAGCCCTGGCCTAATCTCAGCTTCCCGTGGAAGCCAGAGTGAGGCCCACCACTCTGCTGTCTGGAAGATCCACCGCATCCTCAGTATTCTCAGACCCGTGAGGTGCCCATCCTGGGACCCTCTGAGCGGGGCCCTGGGGAGAATATCCTTTTTGGAGGGCACTCAACATCTGCGTCAGCCCACTTCTTGTTGGGATGAGAGAGAATTTAGAAGATTTGTGATATTTTATATTCGCCAGACTTTGGGTTTTCTGGCAAAACACACCCCAAACGCCCAGCTCAGCATTCTATCTACTTGATTTTGGCCAGTTCCACGGGATGGGTAACTAAAGCCAGACACCCAATCACGTTAGAGTCTGGATTTAAACAGCGTCCTGGGAGCCTTTGTTCTCTAACACAGGCCCTCGGGCTTTGACTCTGCCCTTAAGTTTGGTTTCATAGCGGCCCTCTGGGCCTATACTATCATCCTGGTCACCTGCCCACATCTGGGTGTCTGCCCACCTGCCCACATCTGGTCTCTGCTCACCTGCCCACATCTGGGTGTCTGCCCACCTGCCCACATCTGGTCTCTGCCCACCTGCCCACATCTGGGTGTCTGCCCTGGGGAAACTGGAAATAGCAGCTTCAGAGGTGGGAGGCACCGAGGGTTTGCCCTCAGGCTATCAGCAGCTATATTTTAACAAAAGAAAGGTCCTGCACAGATCAGATCAATGTAGAGATCAACTGTCCACCAACAAGTATGAGTTATTCAATCCTATGGGAGGGGGTCAAAAAGTAGAAAAAAAAGAAGAAAGATTTTTAAAAATGTATTTTTGCATTACTTGCATAATTTTAAGTTAGATTTTAAAACAATAACAAGGAAAATAATAACCAAAAGAAAAAATAAGCAAATTGAACTTCATGAAAATTTTTAAAAATTTTTGCATCAACAGATACTATTAGGAGTTAGAGGTGTGGCTCAATGGCAGAGTCCTGGCCTCGCATATGCAAGATTCTGCATTTGATCTTCAGCACCACAAAAACAAAACAAACAAAAATCTATCAAAAGATAAAAAGATAATCCTTATGGTACCTGTTAAGAGATTGCTATCCAGAGTACATAAAGACCTTAAGTTCAGCAAAAACTACCCAATTTAAAAATGCACAAAGGAGCTGGGCGTGGTGGCGCAACCCTGTAATCCCAGAACTCAGGAGGCTGAGGTAGGAGGATGCCTTCAAGTTCCAGGCCAGCCTGGGCTACAAAGTGAGTTCAAGGTCAGCCTGAACCACGTAGTGAAACCCTGTCTCAAAAAGACAAAAAAACAAATTAATTAATTAAAAATAGACAAAGGACTTGAATAGACATCCAAAAGAGGACATGAAAATACCATAGCCAAGAAATACACGCTCAGAAAAAAAAAAAAAGAAGACATACACACTCAATATCACGATCCTTAGGGAAATGAAAGTTGAAACCATAATGAAATACTACCTCCCACCCATTATGATGGCTACTAAGAAAAAAATACACCAGATGATAACAAATATTGGTGGCTGTGTGTGTGTGTGTGTGTGCATGTGTGTGAGTGTGTGTTTCTGGATTATTACTCAGCTTTGAAAAGGAAAGGAGCCAGGTATAGTGGCTCACACCTGTAATCCCAGCTCTGGGGAGGCTGAGGCAGGAGGATTGTTGTGAGTTCGAGGCCAGCCTGGGCTATAAAGTGAGCTCAAGGTCAGCCTGAAACACATAGTGAGACCCTGTCTCAAAAAGACAAAAAAAAAAAAGAAAAAGAAAAGGAAGGGAATTCTGACATACAGTATAACATAGATAAATCTTGAACACATGCTAAGTGCAACAAGTCACTCACAAAAAGACAAATTAGAGTAGTCAAATCCATAGAGACAGCACATAGAATGGCGGCTGCTTGGGCACTAAAGGAGGGGTGAAGGGGCAGTTGGTGCCTAATGGAGCAGAGTTTCAGTTCAGAAAGATGCAAAGAGTTTTGGAAATGGATAGGGTGATGGCTGCACAGCATTACGAAGGTGCATATGAACTGTGCACATTAAGATGGTGAATTTACATTGTCTCTATTTTACTGTAATTTAAAAAAATAAATGAAAAAACCCTCACTGACCAGAGGAATCACAGCCACTTAAGGATTAGACCCTACTGCAGATCACCATCAGCTTTAAGCAAAAGCTGGAGGGGTGGCTGGACACCCTTGGATGACCCATATGTCCTCCAGGCCCCAGTGGGTTGATTACAGAAGCCAGGGTAGGGCTGAGCTGTGTTCGGCCCCTGCTGTTAGTCCCCTGGGCCCGGGGAGCTGAGCGGACAGGCTGCTCCGTCTCATCCGATGCGGGGAACACATGAGCACACAATGCAGCGGCGAGACCGAGCAAGTGAACAGCTGAGTGGAAGCAAAGACATTTGCAGCAAGGTCTTCCTGACCCGTATGGGGTGACACACAGAATTGTCATTGTGCAACTCGGCAATCAGGCGTCCGTGGCAAGCACGTATAATTAGCGAGCTTGTTGTCTTGTTGACCAAGCATGCATGGCCAGCCACAGCGCAGGGGCTGGGAGAGCATGGAGGTGGGCTGAGGCCCCTCTTAGATCTTTGCAACCGTAACCCAGGGTGACAGGCCTCTTAGGGGATGTGGGTGAAGCAGGTGACGGCTGGGTTGGGACACGGCAAAGGTGGATACCGAGATCCAAGTCACATTTGGATCCAGGCCAAAAGTTCTCTTCCTCTGTGATGGAAAAACTGTCAGTCCATCATTGTCCTGAAAGTAATCGGAGCTAGCTGGGCCTGGTGGCACATGGTTGCGATCCTAGCACTTTGAGAGGCTGTGGCAGGAGGATCACAAGTGTGAGCCTAGCCTGGGCAACTTAGTGACTTAGCGGGACACTGTCGCAAAATAAAAAATCAAAAAAGGCTAGGGATGTAGCTCCTCGGGTTCAATCCTCAGTGCTACAAAAAATAAAAACATATTGGGGGCTGTGGGGACACATCTGAGACTCTCCTTGCCCACACATCCCTTTCAGGATGAGAGGACTTGATCTGCTAAAAGGAATGCTGTGGGAATCGCCCTTGACTGCAGAGAGTTGCATGACCAAAGGTCATGTCCCCCTCCTGGGGTCTCCTACAAGGAGGTAGATGTGGGGTCACTCTCTGAAACCCAAGGGTACCCCCGATGAGGAGGAGTGGAGGCCCTGGTGGAACTGAACTGTGACCCAGAGTCTCCTGGGCCAGCTCGCCTTTGGACCTGCCCCACACAGGCTGTTCTCCAGGGCAGCCAGGAGGCCCCCACAGGTTCATCTCTGTCCAGGAGGCCAAGGCTTCCAGTGTCACCCTTCTATTACTTTCTGTGGCTGCCGCAACCAAGTACCACAAACTAGGTGTTTAAAACAAAGAAATCTATTCTCTCACAGTCCTGGAGCCTGGGAGCCCAAAATCAAAACGTCAGCAGGACTGTGTTCCCTGCTGGGGCCCCAGGGAAGGTGCCCCTGCCTGTGCTACTGCTGGGGACTCTAGACCTTCCCTGGCTTGAGGCCACATCACTCCAGTCCTGCCTTTGTCTTTGCACAGCCTCCTCTGCGTCTCTGTTTCTCCTTCTGTCTTATAAGGACTTGTCACAGTAGGGCCCACTCTATCCCAGAACGGTCCTCACCTCACTTACGCCTGTGAAGACCCTTATTCCAAATGAGATCACACTCTGAGGTGCAGGGTGGACATATCAGCGGGGGCCACACTCCCCTCCGCTGTAGTCCAAGCCTTCCATTTCCACAGCCACAGCAAGAGCGAACAGTGAGCCCCCGGGGAGACAGGATCCGGGTTGCCTTTGTCTGTGGGCCTGCGGGGGTCCCTCGGAAGCAGTGACAACACAAGTGGCCCTGTTTGCCACTGCGGTCAAATGAAGATGCTGAGGACAACATGAAATGTGCAGGAGAGGCCCAGACCTGTCTTCCACCCGCACTACCAAAGCGGGAGCCGTGAGGAGTTCCCCACCTGCAGCTACATCTCCACCCAGGCCAGCTGACAAGGCCAAAGGAGAGAAAAGAGGCCTGACTGGATGGCCTTTAAAACCTCCCTCTGAGGAAATAAATAAATAACCAAATAAATAACCAGCTGTTTTCAGCCAGGGCTGGTGGCACAGGCTGAATAATCCCAGAACTGCGAGGCTAAGACAGAACGATCGCAAGTTCAAGTCCAGACTGGATGCCTTAGCGACTTAGTGAGCCCATGTCGCAAAATAAAAAATAAAAAAGGGTTAGAAATTTAGCTCTATGCAAAGGCCTTGGCTTGGATCCCAAGTACTGCAAAAACAAACAAACAAACAACTGTTTTATACCTAGGAAGCTGTCAGTATCAAAGCTCAGATTGTTTCTAGGAGGACCAAGTCAGGTCCAGGGACTGTCCAGAAGTGTAAACCCTGGGATATTAACCCGGAGACTATATGTTTCAGGGATCTCCAGAGAAACAGAACACGGGACCCATGGATACGGATGTGCCCCAATTTACAGTGGGGCTTATGGCCCTATAAATCCATTATAAGTTGAATAAGTCAGCAATGCACTGTATACATCTAACCCTACTGAACATCACTGCTTAGCAACCCGTATGCGGCAGAGTGCCGGCAGTCTCCCTCGTGGTAAGGAGTCTGACTGGTAGCTGTGGCTTGCTGCATGCCCTCTCTGGAGAGGATGGGCCTACAAAGCCTTAGCCTGGGGAAAGATCACAACTCAAAATTCCAAACGTGGTGTGTTAACTAGGTTTCCACTGCTGTGACAAAAATACCTGAGCAACTTAAAGGAGAAAAGGTTTATTTTGGCTCACAGATTCAGGGATTTCCATCCATGGTTGGCAGCTCCACTGTTTCTGGGCCTGTGGTGAGGCAGAAAGATCATGGGGCAGAGTATGGCAGAGTAACACTGCTCACCTTGCGGAGGCTGGAAGCAGAAAGAAGGAAAGACCCAGGAACAAGATATACCCTCCCAAGTTATGCCTCTGGTGACCTGTTTGTTCCAACTGGACCCCACTTCCTAACAGCCCATTTAGTTCATTCATGATTTTTTTTTTTTTTTTTTTTTTTTATGTTTTTGAGACAGGGCCTTACTATGCAGTTCAGGCTGGCTTGAGCTCACTTTGTAGCCCAGGCTGGTCTCGAACTCGCAACAGTCCACCTGCCTCAGCCTCCCGAGTGCTGGGATTACAGGCATGCACCACCACGCATTATTGATTAATGGTCCTATTAATGGATTAATCTATCAATGAGGTCAACATCCTAGTGATACAATCAACTTCCAAAAGCTCTGCCTTTGAACACATGAGTCTTTTGTTCGTTCTCTCTCTCTCTCTCTCTCATTTTGGTGAGGGGCACTGGGGTTGAACCCAGGGAATGCCGAGCTACATCTCCAGATCTTTATCTTTTATTTTCAGAGAGGTTCCACCAAGTTCCCCAGGCTGGCCTCGAAATTGTGATTTTCCTGCCTCAGCTTCCTGAGTAGCTGGTATCATACATGCATCCCTGTGCCCAGCTTTGGGAAATATTTTTGATCCAAACCATAACATGTGGTTTCTACTGAATGCATATCACTTTTGCACCATGGTAAAGTTGAAAAATTGTAATTCCAAACCATTGTAAATCAGGGATTGTCTGCAGGTAGGGACTTAGTATGATGGATTGGCTCACATGATTACAGAGCTTAAGAAGTCCAGTGATTACCACTTGCAAGCTAGAGGCCCAGGAGGCCAGTCTGTAGGTCCTGTCCAAACCTGAAGGACCAGGAGATGGAGGCCAGTGACATAAGTCCAAAGCCCCAAGAACTAGGAGTATGGCAGAAAAAGGATGTCCCCGCTCCAGCAGAGAGGCCTGTCTGTCCTTCACTTACTTTCTCTGATCCTGATGGGCAATGCCCACACTCTTTGGTGAGTACCATCTGCTTTACTCAATACACTGATGCAGATGTCAATCTCTTCTGGAAACACCCTCACAGACACATCAGCAGCAATGTTTTAATAGCTACGTGGGCCTCCCCTAGCCCAATCAAGATGACATAAAATCAACCATCACACAGCACCCAATGATAGCGGGTTGTTCCATTAGTAAACTCAGCCATTTCCCATGAAGTGAAGAATGTACTATTTAGAGAAATTATTGGGTACAGCAATGTACCTCAAAAAGCTCTTCCTTATCGTCTGTATTTTGAGATCCTAAATTGAGACCTCATTTGGCTTAGTACTTGGATTCTGTCCATTCTGCTTCACTTTAGTGAGCCTGACATGCTCAGAGGAAAAATCAAGCCAAAGTGGGAGGATCCACAGCAGCCTCTGGACCCTGAGCCCTCCACTAAAGCTGTACAGTGTCCCGGGGCCTGGAGGACAATGGCCATGGAGGGATCTCAAAAGGAGGATGCAAGTGGTATGGAGAGTGAGGTGCCTCTGAGCACGCAGGTCATGTGGGTCTACTAGTGCGTGTTTCCCCAGGAAGAGTCTGCTCTCGGAAGTGGCTTGGACTTGATTTGCATGGTGCTCTCTCGGCTCTCCTCCTTCTGATGCCCATAGGCACTGGGGACCCTAGAACAACGGGGTGAAGCTAAGGCCTGGCCCCGACCCTGTATCCCCTCCCTGTGGAGCGATGATAATCTTGCCATCTCCTGCCAGGTTGTTGGGAACCGTTGATGAGGTGATGGGGAGACAGGGGCCCCACAGCAAGCAGAGCTTTGCCCTCAGAGGGGACGGGAGGTTCATCCGCGGGCTTTGCCACCCGCTCGCAGGCTGACTCTGGAAGCACTGATCCCAGAACCTCCATTTCCTCATAAGATATGACAAGCAAGTATCAGAAATGCAGTGAGGCCTGCAAAACAGGGGTCACCAGGAGCATGGAAACCAGTTAGCACAGTGGCTGGCACCTGGGGAGAACTGTATGTGTGGACGCCTTCCCTCCCTCAGGCCCACGGCCGCCTGGTGGCACATGAGGATGGCACCTGCGGGGGTGACTGGCTGTAGGGTGGGCTGCAGGTGCCCGGGGGGACAGGCATTTATGAGATCTGTGGTTTTGGCCATCAACTCACTGACTACCTACAGTTTTTATTTACATTGGGGCCCAAAGACATTTAGTGGCTTGCCCCAGGCCAGCCCCAGCTAATACTCTGATGTCTGTGTAAATAAGGGATAAAATCATGTTTGCTCACATGATTCACGCCACTCGGAAACCCTTAAAGAGCAGCACGAGTGGTTTTGTGCTTCTGTGTACACACACGCAGATGCATGGACTGTCTGATGGTTCTATCTTTGAGATAAACGTTAGAAGTGTAGTGCCAAACAGCAGATGGGGAGGGAGTGCTGATGTCTGCAGGGTTTACTCCATTCAGTTGTACAACAAGCCTTGGCACCCCGGAGACAAGCTGGCAGGTTTGTTGCGCAGATCAGGGAAGAGCGTGGAGCTGTACCAGGCTGCCTCGTCCGAGGTGTTGGACAAAAAACTGCCGAGAAGCTGGGTGTGGTGGTGCGTGCCTCTACTCGGGGACACGCGGGAGCCAGAGGCGGGAGAATCCAAGTTTGAGACTAGCCAGGGAGGCTTAGCGAGACTGTGTTGCAAAATAAAAAACGGAAAGCACGAGGAGTACAGCTTGGGGGTAGGGTGCCCAGGGTTTGATTCCCAGTACCTAAAAAAAAGCTGCTGAGGGATGGATGCCCTGGGGGTTGGCTCTCCCACAGAAAGCCACAGTCTGAACTGGTACTCCTGGTCCTGCACCCCGCCTCCCTGTGGCCTCTGCTGCTTGCCCCACCTGCTCCGCCTGTCCCTGCATGCAACTGACCATGAGCTTTGATGGGTACGTTTGAGCCCTTTACCATTAGCCCTCTAACAGTGCACAAATACACAGGACGATGCACTCTCCGCGAGGACAGCAACGATCAGCTTAACCAGCATCTACTGCAGGACATTCCTTGGAGGTAGAAACCAGCCCAGGGAGACATAGCGACCTTGGTGTGGTCAGCTGTGAGTGGGTCCAGCTCACCATCCCCCGTCCACGAGGGCTCTTGTCCTGCCTTGTTGTAGTCTGGATCTTAAGTGCTCCTCATGCCTAGCAAGCACAAGGTCCTGAGTTTGATTCCCAGTACCAAAAACAGGGGGGGTGCTGGGGATATAGCTCAGTGGTACAAATGCCTGTTTAAGTGCGCCTCAGATTTCCACACACTGGAGACTTGGCCCCCAGGGTGGTACTGTTGGGAGGTGGTGGAGCCTTTAAGATGTGGAGCTTAGATAATGGGGGGAGCTACTCTGAGCAGGTGTAATAGGACCTCAGCCCCTTCTCTTTTTTTGCTTCCTGGCCATGAGTTGAGTAATTTTGCTCCACCACCTGCTCCTGCTGCTTCAGGACAGCCCCCCAAAACACAGCAAGTGACCATGGACTGAAAGCTCCAAAATAACCCTTCCTTTTTCTTTTCTTTCCTTTCCTTTCCTTTCCTTTTCTTTTCTTTTCTTTTCTTTTCTTTTCTTTTCTTTTCTTTTCTTTTCTTTTCTTTTCTTTTCTTTTTTGTCTTTTTGAGACAGGGTCTCACTATGCAGTTCAGGCTGGCCTCAAGCTCACTTTGTAGCCCAGGCTGGCCTTGAACTTTCAGTGATCCTCCTGCCTCAGCCTCCTGAGTGCTGGGATTACAGGTGTGCGCCACCACGCCTGGCATGCTTCCCTTTTTGTAACCTGATTTTCTGTTATTTGTTGAACACATACCTCCATCAAGGGCCCTGACATGCTCCCTTCCCTTCATCTGACTTGTGGAGCGGGAAAAGGAGGCCAGCGGAGCTCAGAGATGACATTAATGGGATCGCAGTGTCCCTGTGCGGATGCAGAGTAGCCCGGCCCTATCAAATGCTTCCTCGGACCAGCACTATGATAGCCGCTGTGTGAGATGGGGACCTCTCTGAAGGGTGATGGTGGACTCAGATGGCCAGCACCCCTGCGCATTTGCTCTGTGCCAGGGGCTGTCAGGAGCTTTCTATACATTGTCTCCTTCAGTCCTCACCACAGCCTGGGGCGTAGATGCTATTATTATCATTCCCATTTTACGATGGGTCACACTAAGCTCAAACTATTCAAAGCCCAGCAGCTGCACAACAAGACGCTGTGGCCCAGCTGACCGTGCAACCCGAGCATTTACGCCACGCAGCAAAGGCAGCTTGGGAAGGTGGACTCCGCGGCAGCAGCGCGTGGGGAATCTGCCCTTAATTGCATAGCTGGGAGTGATCAGACAAGTTCTATCGCATACCAACACCACAGTCCCTTCTGGCTCTTTGAAGCTCCATAAGCACCTCCTGGCAATGGATGAGGGAGGGCAGGGAGAGGAGGAGAGGAGGCCACCTGCCCTTCCCTGCTCTGCTGAGCACTCTGGGACTCTCCCACAGGGACGGCCCTTCCAGGCCCTGCACAGCACATTCATGGGTGGCATTGGGACCCATTCTGTGCCTTAAACCTCGTCGGTGCCCTGACACAAACTCCCCTAAATGCCCCGTCTCTGTATCCCAGTAGAGGAAACCCTAGCTTGGGCCTAGATTTGAGTCTTGGGCAAGCTCATGCTGGGTTCAGCCATCGTGGAGGTGTATGTCGAGTTGTGGGTCTGGGGCCATCAGAAGCCAGCTGCAGAGGTCAAGGAACTTCTGAGGAATAAACCCAAGGAAGGAAGGAGCCAGGTGCAGGGCACTGACCCTGTAATAGTTTGCTATCTCAAATTGCACAGCACTTGCGAAACTTGCATGGTGTACCCAGAGAGCTGGAAGAAAGTAGGGGTAGGAGATGTGTCATAAGTAAAAACCAATGGGGGGCCAGGTGTGGTGGCGCACGCCTATAATCCCAGCACTCGGGAGGCTGAGGCAGGAGGATCATTGTGAGTTCGAGACCAGCCTGGGCTACAAAGTGAGCTCAAGGCCAGCTTGAACTGCAGAGCAAGACCTTGTCTCAAAAAAAGCAAAACAAAACAGTGGGGGCCAGGGATTTAGCTCAGTGGTGCAGCTCCTGCTTGGCAAGTGTGAGGTTCTGAGTTCGATTCCTATTACCAAAAAAAAAAAAAAGACACAAGTACTGTCATGGTTGTGACAGTGGTCACTATGCCTAGTGAGAGTAAATGGGGCCTACATGGTGAAGCAACATCCAATTTGTTTCAGCACACACAGGGACACAGCGTGTAGTGATATCTTTTCAGGAGCAGTGCTGAAGCCTATGCTGGCTGTGCTGTAGTATTTACACACAGTGGATTACCACCCTACCATAAAAAAGATAG
Organism: Chinchilla lanigera; assembly: GCF_000276665.1. Taxonomy (NCBI): domain Eukaryota; kingdom Metazoa; phylum Chordata; class Mammalia; order Rodentia; family Chinchillidae; genus Chinchilla; species Chinchilla lanigera. The sequence goes on along the minus strand of NW_004955442.1, from coordinate 13,497,462 downwards.
ACTTGAGTCATTTGTAGGAAAATGACTTAAGACCATAAGGTTAAGTGAAATAAATCAGGCACATAAACTTAAATATCACATTGTTTCTCTTATTCAAGAAACCCAGGGGCTGGGGATTTAGCTCAGCGGCACAGCACCTGCCTGGCAAGCGCAAGAGTAAAAATAAAGTGTAAAATAAGAGATAGATAATAGGAAATAGGGAGATAGATTGTTCTCAGAGGGGAAAGAGATCAAGGAATGAAGGGGTACGGGATGAAAAGAAGGAATTGGGGAGTGTTATGCACATGTACCAACTGCATACAAGGAATGTAAATATTATGTGCTACAAACATGTACCGAAGAAGAAGGAGGAGGAGGGGGAGGAGGAAGGGGATCAAGGGATGAGTGGAGTGGGGAGGCAGGGAAGGGAAAGGGGTTGAAAAATGAATTAAGATTTGTTACATACATGTACCAACTTCCCACAAGGAATATAAACATGATGTACTACACACATGTACTAATAAACTAAAAAAAAAGTAGACTTTCAGATTGCTGAAGTAAATGAAGTAAAAAAAAAAAAAAGAGGTGAAGCCTACTGAGGCAGGAAAATTCCAAGTTCGAGGCCAGCCTGGGCAACTTGGTGACACAGAGAAACCCCATCACAAAATAAAAATTACAAAAGAACTGTGGGTCTAGCTCAGTGTGGGGCCCTGGGTTCAATCCGCAGCACCACTGGGAAAAAAAAAAAAAAAGAGGTGGAGCCTAATTCTCCTCCCTTGCAGCAGCGGCTGGAATGGGTGATTAACTTCTAAGGAACTGAGTAACGCTAGAGCGACTTGTGCAAGCTCAGCAACTTCAGACGGGGTGCTGTGGCTTCCTGCTGGTCCCCTCTCTTGCTCTTAGACCCCTCGCTTTGGGGAAAGCCAGCTGCTTGTCACGAAGAGGCCTGTTGGTGAAGAACTGAAGCCACTGGCCAGCAGCCATGTGCAGGTGCCATCTTAGAAGGGGCTCCTCAGGGTCCCACACAGCCTCTGGCAACTGGCAGCTCCATCCAACCGCCCGACTACAACCTTTTGAGAGACCCCGAGACAGAAGCATCCAGTGAAGCTGCTCTCGGAATTCCTGACCCATGGAAACGTTTACGACAATACGTTTGGGGGGATTTGGTACGTGGTGATAGATAACTGATATACCCATCTCAGTGTATTTGTCGTGACTTACTGTCCTGATGTACACGAAGAGCCAGATGCCTGGGGCCACTCGGTCTGATCTGTTCCATTTTCTGTTGTTGTTTGTGTGTTTGTTTGAGATAGGGTCTCGCTATGCAGTTCAGGCTGGCCTTGAGCCCACTTTATAGCCCAGACTGGTACTGAACTTGTAACGACCCTCCTGCCTCAGCCTGCCAAGTGCTGGGATTACAGGCATGTGCCACCACACCCAGCTACAACCACCAGCCCCCTTTTTTATTTTAGAAAAAATATGGAACGCTTCACAAATTTGCGTGTCATCCTTATGCAGGGGCCATGCTAATCTGTATCGTTTTAATTTTAGTATATGTGCTGCCCAAGGGAGCACCCCTCCTTTTTTTTTACAGTGGGGAAACCTGCATGAAAATCATCTTAATTCAGGTGCATGCTGTTGAGAATTTGGGAACACTAGTGTCTGAGGGGATGTAAATCTTTGCCTGATGTAGTTGCAGGTCATAAGCCTGAACAGGATCTCCCTGGCTTCCTCCCTTGGCTGGGCGTTCATGTAGGATAGGCCAGGCCAGCTGTCCTTCCCCAGAGAGCGAGGGCCCAGAGATTGCATGTCTGTGTAGTGTAGTCCTTCTTTCCTCCAGGGTGGCTGTGGATTTGGAGCCAGGGTCGGGAGGGCAGGACATGCGGGCCAGCCAGGCTGGAAGGAGACACCTTGTGGAGACTTTGACCCAAGTGAGCAGGTGGGGCTTGAAGTGCAAGTGGAACTCTGCAGAGGGGAAAGAGCAGGCAGGACCAATGGGGGTCCCAGGGAAAGGGACGGAACAACAGGGAGGCCTTGGGGTCTTGCTGTGTGGGAGTATTCAGATTTTGATACCTGGGCCTCTATACCACAGCTGGTTAATCTGTTTATCAGAAGGCACCAGGACCCTGCCTCCTTTGCCTGCCCTTCTCGGTGTCCTGCTGGGGCCTGAGCTCCTTTGGGGCTTGCACACTCTGCAGTGTTTTTTTCAGAAGCCCCCTCTCCTGAAGCACCCTCTACCTTTCTCAGGTCAGCCCATCAGTGCCTTTCTCTATGAGCTTTCCCAGTGCTTAGATTGGTCCAGGTCTCCTGGTCTCCACAGAATACTCATCCCCTTTCCGGAGGCTGACAGTCCTACCACATGCCTCCCTGAGGGAGACCACTATGAAGCAGCCCTGAGTAGGACTTCAGTTAACCAAAGGGCTTTTCATGTTTACTTGTGAATCTGTCCAAGGCCGAGGCTCCTTGTCTGGAGATGAGCGGCGGACTCATAGTAAGTGAACCTCTGTGAGTCACTAATCCCTACTAAGGCCTGTAAAGCCAGAAAGCCTCAAAAGATAAGACAAGATCACAGCCAAAGACACCTGGATCCAGCCACAACTAGATAAAGACTGTAGCCTCAGGCATCTCACTCCTGGGTGGATTAACTTAATACCTTACTTAGAGAAGTCCTTGAGTGGTTCAGCCCTTCTTGAGTGCTCCCCTCCCTTCTTCTGATAACCAAATAAATATGGGCCACCCAGAGAAGGTCTTAGCCCCCGGAGAATCTCAAGTTCTGTTAGAGGGCTCTCTGATCCTCCTGGAGCCTTGCAATCATTCCATTCACCTCTTTATTTAACCTTCACCCTACACTCTTTTGGGAGATTGGGGGCCTGATTAGCCTGTAATATCTAAGGGATATTATTAACCTGATACCTTCTCACAGTTAATAATTCCACAGAGATGGCTATTTCCCACAAATCTGCAACCAGAGGTTCAGGCTCAGAAGAACTGCCACTCACTATTCTATATCAACACATCACTGAGCAGCTGCTGGAGGGATGAACAAGTAGATGAGATAACTAAAGACTCCACCTGTCGTGTGGCCCCCATGACCCTCTTCCTGCCTCTGCCTTCCAGGCAGGGTGCTCCACTCTTTTTTTTCTTTTGTCTTTTTGAGACAGAGTCTCACTATGCAGTTCAGGCTGGCCTTGAACTCATTTTGTAGTCCAGGCTGGCCTCAAATTCACAGTGATCCTCCTGCCTCAGCCTCCTGAGTGCTGGGATTACAGGCGTGCATCATGCCCACCCTGGGGGTCCTGTTCTTGTGGTCTAGAAGATTGTGGGTTCTGTGAGGATACGATAGCCTCAGGGCTCCTTCCCTGGTAGCAAAGACAGTCCACATGGGCCAATGTGGGGGATGGGAGGTTCCACCCAGGAGTGGAAGGCACAAGGCTTCAAGCCCTATGCTGATGTGTCCACTGGCAAAACAGCAGCAGAAAGATTCCCTGTTCAGTGGCTGAGATGGTTTTAACACAGACAACACCTCCTTCCACTCACTTTTTCGAGCACCTGTGTTACAGCACATGGGTGAGATCGGAATCTTTGAAGAGGATTTGGCATCGCCATTAACCAAACAACAGCTATTTGGTTTGTCTCTCTATTCTGTTTGACTAGTACCATCAGGATGTTTTTCCCCATAGAAATGTGTCATCTTTCCCAACTGGCTGGCAAGGCAGTCAAACAAAATGGTAAAAGGAATTTAATTAAAGAGTAAGGGTGCTGGGTGTGGTGGCGCATGCCTGTAATCCCAGCACTCAGAAGGCTGAGGCAGGAGGATCCTTGTGAGTTTGAGACCAGTCTAGGCTACAAAGTGAGCTCAAGTACCTGCCTGGCAAGCACAAGGTCATGAGTTCGATTCCCAGTACAAAAAAAAAAAAAAAGAACCTATCTTTTCTTGCTATGTTGTCCTTCTTTTGCTCTTTTAAATAAATAAAAAAAAAAAGACAGAGAGCTCAAGGCCAGCCTGAACTGCATAGCAAGAGCCTATCTCAAAAAGACAAAAAAAAAAAAAAAAAAGAGAGAGAGAGAGTAAGGGGTAAATAAAAGCACTGTGCTATTTCTTCCTTTCCTCGGCATCACACTAGGTATAGTAGGGGAGGAAGAGGATGGACTCCCTTATTCAATTCTTTAATTGCCAAAATGGGGAAGGTTTGGGCTGATAGTTTCCAGGATAGACTCCCGGCAGCTGGAAGCAATCCTTCCAGCCTCACTGCTCTGGGTGGCCCGGCCTTACCTCCGCACCTTGGGGCACCGTGGTGATGCCCACCTGGCTGGGCTGGGGCCCGTTGCACACTGCTCTGGGCAGAGCTGTAGCCTTTCTCACCAGGCGCATGAGCTACTGATCATCTGTTGTAGTCAGGCCTTGCAAAGGGGACAATACAGGACACAGAATTTATAAGAATTACTTTATAATGGTTACCCAAAGAGTCATACACAGAGGAGTGCAGGAAGTCTGTCCACACACTGAAGACTCAAAGAGTCCAGCTGAGGGCCTCGATCCCACGGTAATGTCCTGCATGAGTCCAGCTGAAGGACTAGAGACCATAACAATGCCTCCCATGAGTCCAGTTGGAGGCCCAGAGCCCAGGACAATGTCTCACACAGGCCTATTTCAAGGATCTGCCCTGGGAAGGCGTAGAGGTCAGTGGTGGAAGCTAGAAAGTCTGTGCCAGCAGGCTGAGGGATCTGCACTGAAGCCAGGAAGCAACGCTTGAAGTAAGAACCAGAGCTCCCCTGGAAGATACCACAGCCATCCTCACTGACAGCGAAGACCTGTACTCCTCTGACGATGAAAACAGCTGAGTTCATCGGGAAAGCCAGCATGACACGCTCCTCCAGGAAAACCAACAGCTCCCTACAGCTTTTAAACTTCTTCCTCTGCTGTTCTACCTCTTATGCTGCCAGCAACAGTCCTCAGGTGGGCCTCCCACACCCAGCACCATGCTGGTTCAGTTCAGCTAGGTGTTACAAGTTGCCCACCAGTTGTCAGTCCACCACACTGTCACACAGGAAACCAGCTTGCTGCCCTGCCACCTACACACAGGCCTGTGGAGTGAGTGGGGGAGCAGCCAGCAGAGCCAGGGTGCAGGAAGCACAAGGAAGAAGCTGGTTTGCAGGTGGGAGAGGCTGCGCTATGGCAGGGAAATCAGGCCACAGTCTCCAGGGAAGGACCTTGGTTGGTCTTTGCTAGTGTGCGTGCGTGTGTGTGTGTGTGTGTGTGTGTGTGTGTGTGTGTGTGTGTGGTGTTTGGGATTGAATGCAGGGCCTTTACACTGATCTATATCCCCATCCCTGTTTTTATGTCTTCCTCTAAGACAAGGTGTCTCTAAGTCACTAAGTTGCTCAGGCTGGGCTTGACGTATCAATCCTCCTGCCTCAGCTTCCTAGAGTGCTGGGAGGATTATAGGTGTGTTCCACAATGAACTGCCCTTACCTCTCGAGGAGCAAGATGTTTAAACACTGTATATAAATTGAGTGAGAAAAAAATAAAAAATAAATTGAGTGAGGCTGGGTATAGTGGCACATGCTGTCTCAGGAGGCTGAGACAGGAGAATCGCTGAAAGTTCAAGGCCAGCCTGGGCTACAAAGTGAGTTCAAGGCCAGCTTGAACTGCTTAGTGAAACCCTGTCTCAAAAAGCCAAAAAATAAATAAATAAATAAACAATAAATAAATAAGTAAATTGAGTGAGATGCACTTGTTTAATGCAGAAAGATAAAGAGAGCAGTTTTAAGTGTTAAAGAGCAATCCGTGAAATCTGCTTCTTAGTGGAAAACCCGAAGTGGGAGAAAATGCTAACAAAGCGTACAGCAGGTTGGTCTGGTTGACAAAGGCTGAGGAATGGCTTTCTTTTTGCAGAATGGGGTCTGGGTTTCCCTCTATCCCGGTGGGAGAAGGTGATGCAGATAAGCTGAAAGCAGAACCAGATGAAAAGCTCAGAGGTAGGATTGCCCTTCCAGACAGCCAGGGGATGGTGGCACCACTCACCCAGGGGAAAATGCAACGAAAACCACAAGGAGACACCCTTCTCACCCGCTAGGATGGCCATAGTTAGAAATAGGATAAAAGTGTTGGTGAGTATATGGAACCTGTGTACACCTCTGGTTGGAATGTAAAATGGGGCCTCTATTGCAGAAAGTAGTCTGGAAGTTCCTCAAAAGTTTAAATATCTTTACTATGTGACTCAGAAATTCCACTCCTACAGGTATACACACCAGAAATGAAAGTCTGCATGCACACAAGCACTTGTACACGAATGTTCACAAAGCATTATTTATTTTTGTTTTGTTTTCTGTCTTTTTTTGAGACAAGGTCTTGCTATGCAGTTCAGGCTGGCCTTGAGCTCAGTTTGTAGCCCAGGTTGGTCTCAAACTTGCAACAACCCTCCTGCCTCAGCCTCCTAAGTGCTGGGGTTACAGGCATGTGCCACCACGCCCGGCCCTCACAAAGCATTATTTGTAATAGCTCAAAATGGAAATAACCCAAATGTTCATAAGCTAGTGAATGGATAAACAAAATGTGGTAAATCCATACCCTGGAATATTATTCCTTCATAAAAATTGGAGGTAGCCGGGTGTGGTGGCACATACCTGTAATCCCAGCACTCGGGAGGCTGAGGCAGGAAGATTGTTGCAAGTTTGAGACCAGCATGGGCTACAAAGTGAGCTCAAGGCCAGCCTGAACTGCAGAGTGAGACCCTGTCTCAAAAAAAAAAAAAAAAAAAAAAAGACAAAAAAAAATTGGAAGCAGTACTGACTCATGCCACAACACGCATAACCTTGGAAACATTGTGCTTAATGAAAGAAGTCTATCACAAAGGCTCCCATCCTGTCAGTTCCATTTACATGAAATGTCCCAAACAGGCAAATCCATAGATGGAGAAGTAGCTTAGTGGTTGCCTACAGTGGGGGCTGGGAGGGAAGAGGATTAGGAAAGTGATAGGGATGCTGTTTTTTTTTTTTTTTTTTTTTTTTTTTTTTTTCTTTGTAGTTCAGGTGGACCTTGAACTCACTATGTAGCCCAGGCTGACCTCAAAGTTTACAGGTACTCTGCCAACCTTCAAAACTCTATTGTATCAGCAAGACTTTTTTTTTTATTTATTTATTTTTTTTTTCTTTCTGAGACAGGTCTTGCTATGCAGTTCATGCTGTTCTTGAGCTCACTTTGTAGCCCAGGCTGATCTTGAACTCACAACAATCCTCCTGCCTCAGCCTCCTGAGTGCTGGGATTACAGGTGTGCACCACCATGGTATTTCTTTTTGAGGTAATAAAAATGTCCTAAAATCGATTGTGGTGATAGGCACACAACTCTGGACCCTACAAAAAGCCATTGAATTGTACACTTTGAATGACGAATGATATGATACGTAGACTCTATCTCAGTAAATCTTTAAAGAAAAGGATCTCGGTCATTAAAGGAGTCTCTCCTCTTCAGCCCATGTGGTAGAATTCCTTTTAATTTCTTCAGCAATCTGTGAAATGATTTGCCTGGACCAGATAAGGCTAACAATAAAGAAAATTCTTATTATAAGTGCAGTAAGGTGAGAGGCACAAACTCTACCCTGAAGCAACCACAGAAACTAAGAACTCTGAAAGAAAATGTTGCCCTAAATATTCAGAACTGAAAAAAGTCAATTTATGCCAGGTCTGGTGGCACATGCCTATTATCACAGTGCTCAGGAAGCTGAGGCAGGAAGATCACTGCAAGTTCAAGGCCAGCCTGGACTACACAGTAACAGCTTGTCTCAAAAAAAAAAAAAAAATCAGGCCAGGAATATAATTCAGTGGTACAGCACCTGCCTGGCAAGTGTGAGGTCATGAGTTCAATTCCTGATACCAAAAAAAATCAATGCATGATGAATGATTATAGCAATCTACAATAATATACAATAATATAGAGGATGGTTTAAAAAGAAACTCTATTCATTCAGGACACCTCCTGTCTCTCAGTTTCTATTCCTATTCCCCATTGCTATTCTTCAATAAATTTTCTTTTTTTTTTTGTACTGGGATTGCCAATAAATTTTTCTACTTAAAAAATTGCAATAGACAAGAATTTTTTTTCTTGTCTTCTTGAAAAAAAGTCTTGCTATGCATTTCAGGCTGCCCTTGAGCTCACTTTGTTGCCCAGGCTGGCCTTGAACTCGCAATGATCCTCTTGTCTCAACCTGAGCTGCATTGTGAGACCCTGTCTCAAAAAGACAAAAAAAAAAAAGGCAACTACAGAAAAATATCTCCTATGAATACAGATGTAAGTCTTCAACAAAATATTAGCATACATTAACAATGCAAAACATGGAATTACCATGTTTCATTCAGCAAAATTATGTCTACATCCTCTCAGATTCTACATCTGGACAAATTTTTGGATTAGCTTCTTAGCTCTGCTCTGTTGATGAACAGGACTTAAGTTTGCAGGACTGAAAACCCCAGCATCTTCCCTAAGCCCTACTTCCACATCTTTGATTAAATTAATTGTGTGTAATAAATTTAATTGCTTTCAAAAGTGTCCTCAATCAATTCTGGTTGTGATGTATTTGTCTCTGATGTAGTCTTCAAAATTCTTTGTTTTTCCTGTCCTTGGAGAAGAACCTGACACACCAAGGATTCTCCTTCAGGATATACTTCTATCCACATCGAAATTAAGGTAATCATGGAAATTTCACCCAGAAATTGCCTAAAGTTTCCCTTGATCTTTTTGCTATTTCAGTGTGTTCACCAAATTCTTTTTCATGAGAACCTGAAAAGAAGCTGTAGACTAGGAGAATATATTTCCAAAATACATAAGACTATTATCCAAAATACACAAAGAACTCTTTAAAACTCAACAATAAGAAAATGAACAACCAATTAAAAAATGGGCAAGAGTTCATCCACATTGTATCATGTGTCAGTGCTCCATTCTTTTTTATGAATGAATAATATTCCACTGTATAACTGGGCAATGGTGACACATTCCTGTAATCTCAGCACTCTTGAAGCTGTAGCAGAAGGATCAAGTCCTACCTGGGCAATTTAGCAAGACCCTGTCTCAAAATTTAAAAAAAAAAGATCTGGCTGTGCTGGCATATGCTTGTAGTCACAGCACTTGGGGGCTGAAGCATGATAATTGCAAGTTCAAGCCCAGTCTGGGCAATTTAGTGACTTACCAAGGCCTTGTCCCAAATTTAAAAAAAAAAAAAAAAGAAAGAAAGGGCTGGGAACATAGCTCAGTGCTAAGGTCTTGAGTAAATCTGCAATACTAGGGAAGGAAAAGAAGAAAGGAAAAAAGCCCTGAACAGATACTTCCCCAAACAAGATACACAGGTAACAAATGGACATTTGCAAAGATGCTGCACATCATACACCACTAGAGAAAGGTAATTTAAAGTAACATAAAGCCCCCTCCCTAGAACCCTTGCAGAAGCCAGTCTGAGCCTGAGACAGCTTCAGGGGCTTCAGTGACCATGCCCCGCACACCCCCCTGTACCTTCGCAGGAGCCAATCTGAACCCTGGACAGCTACAGCAGCCTTGGTGACTGTACTCTCCCCCCTCCTCCACTGGCATGGTAACCGGGCTGAGTCCCAGACAGTTTTGGGAGCCTCAATGACCACAACCTGCCCACCCCCACACTCCCATGGAAGCCGGGTTAAGCCCCAGACAGCTTCAGGAACCCACACCCTTGTAGAAGCGGAACTGAACCCTAGACAGCTTTGGGAACCCTACGTGGGAGCCAAGCTGAGTCCTGGACAACTTTGGAAGCCTTGGTGATGGTGCATGCACCCCTCCCACACTGGCATGGGAGCCAGCTGAGACCTGAAAAGCTTCTGGAGCAACAGTGACCACACCTTGCCCCCACACACCATTATGGGAGCCACTCTGAGCACTGGGGACCTTTGGGTCCTTGCCCCACCACTCCCACACCATCTCGGGAGTGAAGCTGAGCTCCAGGGAACCTCTGGATCTTCAAAAATGACAAAACAAAGGAGCAAAATGCAATTTCAGACCTCCACCCCACCAAGAACAAGTCCAGGAGACATTGACATAGAGGAGCTTGGAAGTCATACACCTGAAATTTCTGAAATTATAGCAACTGAAGTAAAGAAACAACTCCATCAGGCCATAGAAGATGTCAGATCAAAAATAATCTCTCAGGTAAAAAAGGAATGACAACAATAATGAAAGAATTGCTCAGCACATCTAAAGAAGACACAGATAAGAAAATAGAAGAGCAAAAAAAAAAAAATAGAGGAGCATAGAAAAATGATGGAAAACTTGAATGAACAATGTAGGAAAGAATTAGAATGCACGAAACAGATAAAAATGATATCCAGGAAATTAAAAATTCAATCAAAAGCTGGCAGAACTGCTTGAACAAGTTGAAGATAAACTTTCAGACCTTGAAGACAGTGTTGCAGCTAAAGATCATTAGGAAGAAAGGATCTCTTAAAAATAACAAGGAACCAGGAAATAACATTTCAACAGCTGAAGATGATGCAAAGAAAAACTAGGTAAGATTAATAGGTGTCAATGAAACAGTAGGTGTCAACACAAATGCCATAAAAAGATTATCTGCAGAAGTAATAGCAAAAAATTTCCCAAGCCTGGAAAAAGAATCAGACATATAGATAAATGAGGCATACAGAACTCCAATTAGCCATAACCAAAATAAATCTACACCCAGACATATAGTGATCAAGATCCCAGAAATTCAGCAAAGGAACAGAATATTAAAAGCTGTTAGAGCCGGGCGTGTGGCACATGCCTGTAATCCCAGCACTTGGGAGGCTGAGGCAGGAGGATCTTTGTGAGTTTGAGACCTGCCTGGGTTACAAAATGAGCTCAAGGCCAGCCTGAA
>NW_004955442.1:13472106-13486508 GCF_000276665.1 Chinchilla lanigera | reverse complement strand
TAGAGAAAAGAAACAGATCACCCATAAAGGAAAACCCATCAGAATCATGGCAGATTTCTCAACACAAATCATCAAGTCAAGAAGTGCTTGGAGTGAAGTATTTCAGGTCATGAAAGAAAACAACTTCTAACCCAGACTGATGTACCCTGCAAAACTATCCTTCAAAATTAATGGAAAAATACAATATTTCTGTGATTAAGAACAACTGAAGAAATTTATGAGTGCCAAACCAACCCTACAAAGAGTACTAAAAGATATTCTAGAAAGAAATAAAACAGACAACAACTTCAAGAACAACAACAGAAAGGAACCACCAAGCACAGCAAGCAATTAAACAGAGGGAAAAGGGAGGAACCAACAGCAGGAAAATAACATGACAAAGATAAGCCAGTACATATCCAGTTATCACTATCAATGTAAATTGTCTCAATTCACCCATCAAAAGAAGCAGACCAGCAGAGTGGATCAAGAAACAAAATCCAACAATGTGCTACACACAAGGAACACATTTAACTTCAAAAGAAATTCACAGACTGAAACTCAAAGGTTGGAAAACAATACTCCATGCAACACAAACCCAGAAAAAAGCAGGGGTAGCTATTCTGTTTGCAGACAACATGAACTTCAAACCAAGAACAATCAAAAGAGATAAAGAAGGTCACTACATACTTGTGAGGGGAAAACTTCAAGAGGAAGAGATAACAATCATAAATATCTATGCACCAAATACAGGAGCACCCAAGTATATAAGACAAAATTTTAACAGACATGAAAAATGAAATAAGCAGTAACACAATCATAACAGGAGAATTTAACACCCCAATGTCACAAAGAGATAGATGAACGAGATATAAAAATCAGCAAAGAATTAACAGAACTAAACCAAACTTGTGAACAAATGAACTTAGTAGACCTTTACAGAGTGTTCCACCCAACAACATCAAATATACATTCTTCTCAGCTACACATGGGACATTCTTTAAAATAGACTATACCGAGTAACCAATCTGAAGATAACAATATGTAATACAACAACCATTGTTAATTTCCTATCACCTTGTCTGAAATTCTGTATTGCTTTTATTGTTTTTGTGTTGCTTTATGTCTGTGTGTTTGTCAATATGTTTTCATTCTTTCATCGTCAAAATTAAAAACATAAGATAGACCACATACTAGCACATAGAACATGTTTAAGTAAATGTCAAGTAATTGAAATTATCCCATGCAGGGCTGGGGATTTAGCTCAGTGGCACAGTGCTTACCTAGCAAGCGCAAGGTCATGAGTTCGATTCCCCGTACTGGAAAAAAAGCCAAAAACCAAGAAAAAAAAAAGAAGAAGAAATTATCCCATGTATACTATCAGACCACAGTGCAATTAAATTGGAAATTAATGACAAAAGAAACCACAAAAACTCCATAAACACATGGAAATTAAATAACACCCTCATGAACAACTAATGGATCGCAGATGAAATTAAAGGAGAAATTAAACAATATTTACAATCAAATGAAAATGCAGCTACAACCTACAGGAACATGTGGGATGCCATGAAATCAGTCTTCAGAGGGAAATTTATAGCACTGAATTCCCACATCAGAAAAACAGAATGAGCACAAAGAAGCAATCTTTTTTTTTTTTTTGTCTTTTTGAGACAGAGTCTCGCTGTGCAGTTCAGGCTGGCCTTGAGCTCACTTTTTAGCCCAGGCTGTTCTCGAACTCACAACAATCCTCCTGCTTCAGCCTCCCAAGTGCTGGGATTACAGGTGTGTGCCACCACATCCGGCTCAAATAAGCAATCTTATGGTGCACCTCAAGCTTCTAGAAATAGAAAAGCAAGTCAAACCCAAGGTCCAAAGAAGGCAGGAAATTATAAAGATCAGAGCAGAAATCAATGCAATAGAGACTAAGAAAACAATACAAAGAATTAATGGGTTGAAGAGTTGGTTCTTTGAAATAATAAATAAAATTGATGAACCCCTAGCCAACCTTATCAAAAAAAGGAAAGAAAAAAAACCTGAAATTCATGCAATAAGGAATGAAAGGGATGAAATCGCTACAAATTGTGTAGAAATTCAGAAGATCATCAATACCTACTTTGAAGTGCCTGCCTGGCAAGTGTGAGGTCGTGAGTTCGATTCCCAGTACCGGAAAAAAACCAAAACCAAAAAAAAAAAACCTACTTTGAAAATTTTTACTCTCATAGCGTGGAAAACACAGAGGAAATGGACAGATTCCTATATACATATGAATTAGCAAAGCTGAATGAAGAAGACATAAAAATCCTGAATAACTCAATATCAGCCAGTGAAATTGAAAATATAATAAAAAACTTACCAACAAAGAAAAGCCCAGGTACTGATGGATTCACAGCTGAATCCTACAAGAAGTTATAGAGAGGATTTAATGCAAATTCTTCTCAAACTCTTTAGTGAAATGAAAGGAATTCTCCCTAACTCATTCCTGGAGGCAAGCGTTACTCTGAACCCAAACCAGAGAAAGGCCCAACCAAAAAAGAGAACTATAGACAATCTCCATAATGAATATAGATGCAAAAATTCTCAATAAAATACTAGCAAACAGAATGCAACAAATCATCAAGGAGATTACACACCATGACCAAGTGGGATTCATATCAGGAATGTAGGAATGGCCCAATATACGCATATCAGTTAATGTAGTATACCATGCCAATAGAGCCAAAGAGGAAAATCACATAACCATCTCAATAGATGCAGAAAAAGCTTTTGATAAAGTCCAACACTCATTCATAATAAAAATCCTTCAGAAAATAGGAATAGATAGTCTTTATCTCACTCTGATAAAAGCCATCTATGACAAATCAATGGTCAACATCCTATTAAATGGACAAAAATTGATAGCGTTCACTTTATTTTTAAAATTTTTATTCTTTTGTCTTTTTGAGACAGGGTCTCGCTATGCAGTTCAGGCTGGCCTCGAGCTCACTTTGTAGCCCAGGCTGGCTTCAAACTCACAATGGATCATCCTGCCTCAGCCTCCCCAGTGCTGGGATTACAGGCATGAGCCATCATGCCTGGCCTAACATTCACTTTAAAACCAGGAGCAAGACAAGGATGTCCACTGTCACCACTCATATTCAATATAGTTCTGGAAATATTAGCCAGAACAATTAGACAAGACAGAAATAAGAGGAATAAGGATAGGAAAGGAAGAAGTAAAATTATCATTATTCATTATCATTATTCACAGATGACATGATACTCTACATAGAAGACCCCAAAAGCTCCACCAAAAGGCAGATAGATTTAATAACTAAATTCAGTAGTGTGGCTGGATAGAAAGTCAACACTCAAAACTCAATAGCAAACCAAAAAAAAAAAAAAAGGGGGGGGGCTGGGGATTTAGCTCAGTGGCAAAGTGCCTGCCTGGCAAGTGTTTTGGTCGAGAGTTCGGTTCCCGGTACCGGAGAAAAACAAAACAAAAAAAACCTCAATAGCAAAAAAAAAAAAAAAAAAAAAATCAATAGCATTCCTGTACACAAACAACAAACAGAATGAGAGAGACATTAGGTAAACTACACCTTTCATAATAGCATCTAAAAAAATGAAATACATAGGAATCAATCTATAAAAGGAAGTAAAAGCTCTATACAGTGAAAATTACAGTACTCTGAAAAAAGAGATAGATTGAAGAAGTTTTCAGAAAATGGAAAGATAACCCTTACTCATGGATAGGAAGAACCAACATTGCAAAAATAGCCATACTCCCAAAATTGTACAGATTCAATGCAATCCTAATTAAATTACCATTACTATACCTCGCAGGTCTAGAGAAAACATTCCTAAAATTCATTTGAAACTGGAAGAGACCCAGAATAGCAAAAGAGACCCAGAATAGCAAAAGCAAACAATATTTGAATTTATATTAAAAAGCTACTGTGATAAAATCAGCAGGGTACTGGCAAAAAAACAGACCTGAAGATCAATGGAACAGATTAGAAGATGCAGACACAACTACAGACACACTCAGTCACCTTATCTTTGACAAAGGGGCCAAACATGTTCACTGGAAGAAAGATAGCCTCTTTAATAAATAGTGCTAAAAAACTGGCTCCCCACATGCTAAAGACTGAAACTAGACCTACGTCTATCACCATGCACTAAACTAAAGTCAAATGGATCAAAGATCTAAATATTAAAATGGAAACACTAAATCTACTGGAAGAGAAAGCAGGTAAAAATCTTGAAGACATAGCAGTAGGCAGAAAGTTCATGAACAAAAACCAAACTGCAAGGGAAATACTTCAAAGAATCAACAACTGGGATCTCATCTTATTGAAAAGTTTTTGCCCATCAAAAGAAATTGCCAACAGAGTAAAAAGAAAACCCACAAACTGGGCAAAAATTTTAGCCAACTGCCCCTGAGACAAAAGACTTTTATCTAGATCATGTAAAGAATTTTTAAAAATCAGTCCCCCCAAATTCAAAGACCCAATCCAAAAATGGGCATCTGAGATGAATACACTTCTCAAATGAAGAAATACTAATGGCAAATAAATACATGAAAACATGTTCAACATTATTAGTCATTGGAGAGATACAAATTAAAACAACACTGAATTCCATCTCACCCCAGAAAGAATGGGTGTCATTAAAAAAATCACCTAATAACAAATGCCGGAGAGGCTGTAGGGAGAAAGGAACCCTACTCCACTGCTGGTGGGAATGTAGATTGGTGAAACCACTGTGGAAATCAGTTTGGAGATTCCTCACAAAACTAGGATTAGAAGTCCCACTTAACCCAGCTATTCCCCTTCTGCGTATTTTCCCAGAAGAACTGAAAACATCATACCACAGCAATATATGTGCACCCATGTTTATAGCAGCACAACTTGTTATAGCTAAATTTTGAAAACAACCCAAATGCCCATCCACTGAGGAATGGATTTGTATACAATGGAGTATTACTCAGCTATAAAAAAAAGATAAACTCGAAGCTTTTGTAGGTACATGGATGCAACTAGGGACCATACTCATAAGTGAAATAAATCAGACCCACAAGTGTAAACATCATATTGTCTCCCTAGTATAAGAACCTGGCCAGGCGTGGTGGCACACACCTGTAAACCCAGCACTTGGGAGGCTGAGGCAGGAGGATCATTGCGAGTTTGAGATTATTTTGCTACTGTTCTTTTTATTATTCTCTTTAAAATAAATAAAACATCAAGAAGATACTCATACGTATCTATTAGGGTAGCCAAAACCCACAACACTGACAACACCATGTGCTGGTGAGGATGTGGAGCAACTGGAATGTGCTTGCTGAATGTAAGGAGTCAGAACCACTGTGGAATGCAGATTGGGAGCTTCTTACAAAGTTGAACCTATCCTTACCATATGATACAGCTATCCTGCTTCTTGGGATTTCTCCAGATGCCTTGAAAACTTACGTTCACATAAAAACATGCACATTTGTGTTTAAATCAGCTTCACTCATAACTGACCAAGCTTGGAAGCTGTCACAATACCATTCAGTACATAGATGGATAAATAAACCATGATATGTACAAACAGTGGAATAGTATTCAGTGCTAAACAGAAATGAGCTATCAAGCCATGAAAAGACATGGAGAAACTTAAAATGCATCAAACTCAGGACCTTTCGCTTGCCAGGCAGGCGTTGTGCCACTGAGCTATATTCCCGGCCCTCAAATGCATGTTTCTAAGTGAAAAAATCCGAAAAGGCCAAAAACTACACAATTCCAACACTGTGACATTTTGGAAAAGGCAAAACTGGAGATATAGAGATATTCAAAAGACCAGGGGCTGCTGGGGATTAAGGGAGGAGAGAGGGATGAATAGATGAAGCACAGAAAGTTTCCGTGGGGCAGTGAAACTATTCTGCATGGGACCAGAGTGATAAGTACATGTCACTATACATTTGTTCAAACTCACAGAACACTGAGCACCAACAGTGCTAACAACTGTAACAAGTGTACCACACTGGTACAGGACATTGACAATGCGGACAGCTGTGCATATGTAGAAGCAAGCTGGAGAGGTTCAATTTGCTGTGAACCTAAACAAACAAATAGATATGGTTAGGTTCTGGCTTTCAAAGCCACGCTCAATGGGCTGCTTTGCCTGTGTTCCCTACGGAATTTTTTTTTTCCAGTACTGGGCATGAACCCAGGGCCTTTGAACTGTGCTACATTCTCAGGCCTCCTTGCTTTTTTATTTTGAGATACGATCTCCCTAAATCGCCCAGGTGGAACTTGAATATGCTATCCTCCTGCCTCAGCCTCCCTCAGTTCTGGGATTACAGGTGTCACCACTATATCGGCTTCTGTGGACTCCTATTGCCCTATACTGTGCATCCTTGTCTCTGGCTTGCAGATAAGCTGAATACAAAGGTATCTTCTCCAGGAGGCTGAAGTTGTTTCAGGACAGAGATCTCTTGTTCATCTTTAATATTTTATGTCTCTAAACTAGTAATTTATGCCCAGCGGACACATAGTTTTTGCCTTTAAAAAGAAAAAAGTGGCTGCTTTTACTTCCAGTAATGGTGGTTGAAGTAATTTGTACCAACCTTCCCAGTGAAAACAACTAAAAAGCATAAATAAAATATAGCAGCCAGCAAGGACTTACCAGGACAGTGAGAATTAGTGGACTGATGTCCAAGCAGCGATGTAGAAAGGTAAGCCCAGCACCGCAGCTGCTTTTGTCTGAAGGTTGTTTGCTGAGCTGAAGAGACAGCTGAGAAGCTGAGCTGCACATTTTACAACTGCGCAGAGCTATGGGGAAACAGCCAGGATCTAGGGCCTGCCAACTGTCAGAGGCCCGGTAACCATTCCCAGGCTTGGGCTCTGATTTCAAAGCGCAGGACCTCAGGAGGAAGGGTGGCCTGGAAGTAATGCAGCTGCCACACGACTGCTGCCCAGCTGCATTAGGTAGCCCAGAAAATATTCAGCCCGAAGGTTGGATTAAGGAGGTCCCAGGTGGCTAATGTCTCCAGGCACCTGGCAAAAGAAAGCGAAATCCTCTTCAGGATCTGAGAGCATCATCCTAGACTCCGTTTATTCCTACAAATAATTTTCACATGCATCATCCATTATAGAGAGAATCGGGCTCATGAGATGGCTTGACAGAAAGAACAGGAACCAACAGGAATGACAGATGACAGAACAGCACCGAGGGACCCATAGGTCTCAAAGTCAGATGCAGATTATGCAAACAGCTCTGCTTACTCTGTCCAAGAAGACAGAAAGCATGATTGAAAATTTTGTTACAAAAGTGGAAATTACATTTCTAAAAACTATAAAAAGTTTTGAAAAGGAATCAGATAGGAACTACAGGAACTTTAGAATTAAAATAACAGCATGATCAAAATTAGAAAGTCAATGGAAAAGTTTAACAGAAAATTAGACACAGCCTGGTGTGGTGGCCCATGCCTGTAATCCCAGCACTCAGGAAGCTGAGGCAGGAGGATCCTTGCAAGTTCGAGGCCAGCCTGGGCTACAAAGTGAGCTCAAAGCCAGCCTGAACTGCATAGTGAGACCTTGTCTCAAAAAGACAAAAAAAAAAAAAAGAAAGAAAGAAAGAAAGAAAGAAAGAAAATTAGGGCCAGGGGTATAGCTCAGTGGCACAAGCACCTGCCTGGCAAATGTAAGGACCTGAGTTCGATTCCTGGTACCAAAAAAAAAGAAAAAAAGAAAATTAGACACAGCTAAAGAGTGAATTAGTGAAATGAATATTAATTGTGCCCCATGAGATGTTTATAGTCCCAGGTGGCTATGTCTGTAAAAGATGTTTCATTTATCCCTAAAAAAGGAACTAATTTTGACAGCATGTTAACAGTTTAGGTCTAAAATGTCCCAGCCAAAGACTGTTCAAAGGTGGGGCTTTGGGAAAGGGATTAGGTCATGGGGACACTAATTTATCAGTAGCTTAATCCATTCATGAGCACATAGCTGAATGTGTTATTAGGAGGTGGGGTCTAGCTGGAGGATGCAGGTCACTGGGGCATAACCTGGGAGAGCGTATTCTCGTCCCCACCTTCTCTCTCTCTGGCTCCTCCCATTCTCTGCTTCTTGCTCACCATGAGGTGAGCGGCTTTGTTGGCCATGACGCTTCTTCTGTTTTGGGGCAGGCCTACTACGGACTGAAGCCACGAGTCGTGTATGTCAGGTATTTTGTCTCCGTGACGAAAGGCTGATTAATACAGCACTTCTTCACCTCACTCGGTTAGACTGTAAACACTGCACTCTTCATAAAAAGTCATCAACATGTGAATGTGAAACTTGTTTCTGAGCATGATGTTCTTGAGAAAACTCTTTTGGAAAAATATGTTTATACCTAAAAGCAATTAGTTGAAGAAAGTGGTTTGCATTTGAGAGAAAATGCAAGGAGGCAGTAAAAATGGATGTGCTAATACTCATAGTTGAATGACCTCTAAGCAGAATTTTCAGCGTACAGCCCTGGCCTACTTTACTGCCCTTGAGCCCTGAGCATCAGCCTCCTGAATAATGAGATTACAGGTAAGAGTCAGGCATGGTGGCACACACCTGTAATCCCAGCACTCGGGAGGCCGAGGCAGGAGGATCCTTGTGAGTTTGAGACCAGCCTGGGCTACAAAGTGAGCTCAAGGCCAGCCTGAACTGCACAGCGAGACCTTGTCTCAAAAAAGTTTAAAAAAAAAAAAAAAAAAGAGAGAGAGATTACAGGTAAGTATCATCATATCTGGCTTTAATGTAACTTTTTTTTTTTTTTTGGTTTTTTTGAGACAGGGTCTCACTATGCAGTTCAGGCTGGCCTTGAACTCACTTTGTAGCCCAGGCTGGTCTTGAACTCGCAACGATCCTCCTGCCTCAGCCTCCCGAGTGCTGGGATTAGAGGCATTTGCTCCACCACGCCCGGCTGTAATGTAGCTTTTATATGAACATGCAAATAAAACAGTGCAAGAAAGTGAAGGCACATATTACTTTTACTTGTGAGTGTAGGTGCAAAGATTCTAGAGTAAATATCAGCACATTGAATCCAGCATTATACAACAGAATAACAGTAAATAAAATCTAGCAATATCTAAAAAGGGTCATAACCAGGTGAAGTTTATCCCACAAATGTAAAGTTGGTTCTGCCTAAGAAAATCAATATAATCTGCCCCAGTAGAATAAGAGATAAATCATATGACCATCTCAATAGATGCAGTGAAAGCATTTGACAAAATTCAACATCTATTTTATGAGAGAAACTCTCAAAATAAAAATAGAAGGGGACTTTCTCAACATTATAAAGGGCGTCTGAAAAAAAAAAAAGAAAGAAAAAAGTCACCAATAGGAGTCATACTTCCTAGTGAAATCCTGAACCCTTTCTTTCTACAAATGAGAACAGGAAGATGTTCACTTTTGCTACTTTTTTTTTTTTTTTTTTTTTTTTTTTTTGGTTTTTTTAAGATAGAGTTTCCCTCTGTAGTTCAGGCTGGTTTTGAGCTCACTTTGTAGCCCAGGCTGGCCTCCATCTTGCAACATTTTCTCTAAAACTGAAGAATGAATACTAGGAACAAAGGAGGTTAAGAGTAGGAAGAATTTACTGAGAGAAAGATAGCTTCTAATGCTGGGTGTGGTGGCTCACGCCTATAATCCCAGCACTGGGGAGGCTGAGGCAAGGGGATCCTGGTGAGTTCGAGACCAGCCTGGGCTACAACATGAGCTCCAGGTCAGCCTGAACTGCATAGCAAGACACAGACTCAAAAAGACTAAATAAATAAATAAATAAAAATAAAGAAAGAAAAAAAAAAAGAAGAAAGAAAGAACGAAAGCTTCTAAGAGAGGCAGACGGGGTCCCAGAAAGTGCCCACTGACCCTGCTTCTCAAGGGTATTATATTGAACAAAGCCACAAAGTGAGGGAGGTGCAAGGTAGAACAAACTAATAAAATTACAAATATAGTCGCTTGGGGTGGGCATGGTAGCTCTTGCCTAATCCCAGCATTCAGGAGGGTGAGGCAAGAGGACACCACAAGTTCAAGGGCAACCTGGCCTACGTAGTGAGTCCAGGCCAGCCTGAACTACGTAATGAAACCTTGTCTCAAAAAACAGCAACAAAAAAGCTGGATGTGGGATGCATGCCTGTAATCCCAGCCCTCGGGAGGCTGAGGCAGGAGGATTGCCATAAATTTGAGATCTGCATGGTGAGACCCTGTCTCAAAAAGACAAAAAAGAAAAAAGAAAATGAAAAGTCATTAAATAGGAGAAAATATTCTCAATACAAATATATGACAGAGGAAGAATTCAGAATATATCAAAATCCTTAATAACCCAATAACAAAAGATAAACAATCCAGTTTAGAAACAAGGCTTCATAAGGAGGTTCAAAAAAAAAAAGCAAGTTCAAGACCAACCAGTCTACATAGGGAGACCCTGACTCAAAACCAAACCAAATCAAACCAAAACAAACAAAAAAAACAAGTATAGAAGCTCAGGTAATATTGATCCAATGGGAAGTCAGAAGGTGGCTATGAGGTGAGACAGCATAGTCAACCAATAAGGTTACAACAAGTATTTGAGGTAATGAAACGGGGATCAAATGGAAAAGCAAGTCTGTAGCAAGTGCACGGGGGAAGGGCTAGGACTCTCCGGGAAGGAGTGGTCTAGGAGGTTTTGGTCCCCCACCCAGGGTGATTGATGCCTACTTAGAATATCAATCACTGTTATTCATCCCTAGGGGAAGTATGTGGGTGTAGTCATTCCTCTTTTTCCTGAATCTTGGCCTTCAGTGAATGTGCCTTGGGCCACAATTGTCTTCCCTGATGAGGGCCCGGCCCTAACTACCTGTAACATTTATGACTAATTTAGTGTCTACAATAATACTAAATTCAGGAAATTGACGTTAGCTAACTGATGTTTTACAAAGGTGCCAAGGCAATTGTGTGCAGAATAATCTTCTCAGTGAGTAGTGCTAAACTGGGAACGAAACACGCCTGTCATCCCAGCACTTGGGAGGCTGAGGCAGGAGGATCCTTGTGAGTTGGAGACTAGCCTGGGCTACAAAGTGAGCTCAAGGCCAGCCTGAACTGCATAGTGAGACTGTCTCAAAAAGACAAAAAAAAAAAAAAAAAAAAAAAAAAAAAAAAAAGAAAATGAAAAGAAAAGTCATTAAATAGGAGAAAATATTCTCAATACAAATATATGACAGAGGAAGTACTCAGAATATATTGAAATCCTTAACAACCCAATAACAAAAGATAAACAATCCAGCTTAGAAACAAGCAAAAGCTAATTGGTACAGAGGTTCTTCTCTGAAATTAGTGGTATATGCCTAAGACAGTAAGTAGAATAAAACAACATTGATGTGGAAACTTCAGAATGGTGAATTTTGCCGGGCATAGTGGTGCATCTGCAGTTCCAGAATTTGAGAGGCTGAGACAGGAGGACTGCCATAAATTCAAAGCCAGCTTTAGACTACATAAGCAAGTTCAAGGCCAGTCTGTCTACATACAAAGATCTCATCTTTTAAAAAAAAAAAAAAGGTGAATTTTATTGTGAAGGGTATCTCAATTTTTCAAAAAATGCTCTAAAAATGGGCAAAAGACTAAAACAGACATTTCATAAAAGGAGATACATGATAGTCAATGTACAAATGACAAGATGCTCAAGGTTACTAGTCAGGGAAATGCAAATAAAAATACAGTGAATAAACTTAGTGTGGTGGTGCAGGCCTATAAGTCCAGCACTCAGGAGGCTGAGGCAGGAAGAGCCTTGCAAGTTCGAGGCCAGCCTGGGCTACAAAGTGAGTTCAAGACCAGCCTGAACTGTATAGTGAGACCCTGTCTCAAAAAGAACCCCCCAAAACACAATGAATACCTCTACACACCCAGCAGAGTGGCTGAAATGGAAGCGAAGGCAATACCAAGTATTCATGGTGTTGTGAAGTAACAACCAGAATGCCTCACCTTGCTCACAGAAGTAAAACGCAGTAAACACTTTCGAAAATAGCTGGGGAATTCTTCATGATGTTAAAAACATATACCTACCGATGACTAGCAATTCCATATCTGTACATAAATGTTCACAGCAGCATTAATCACAATAGAGCAAAACAGGAAACAACACTAATGTCCATCAGCAGGTGAAGAGAGAAACAAACCGTGATATGTCTGTACAACAGACTATCTCTCGGCAATCAAAAGAACAGCTGATACACAGAACAGTACGGTGGGTCTCACCAACACGATGTTGAGCAAAAGAAACCAGACCGAAAGAAGACCACATGGACTGATTCCCGTTGTTCAAAGCTCTAGGACAGATAGTAGAAATCAGACCAGCCCTGGCCCAGAAGGGGCTGAGTCGGAGGGAAACTTCTGGAGTGACTGAAAATTGAAAGGCAATTTTGCCCAAGGGGTTCAAAGATAAGATCAGTGATCAGCTTTGTCAAATTTTCTAGCTGTCTGACATTGACTAAGGTACTTAAAGTCTTGATTTAAGTGGCATTATCTCCATACATAAAAGATGATACAGTCTTTTTGTTGTAGTTGTTCTGGAGAGAGACCAGGCTCTGGTATTTAAAAACAATTTAGGGAGGCTGAGGATTTAGCTCAGTGGCATAGCACCTGCCTGGCAAGCACAAGTTTGTGAGTTCGACTCCTGGTACCGGAAGAAAGAAAAAAAAACAAACAATTTAGGGCCGCGCCTGGTGCTGAACACCTGTAATCCTAGCACTCGAGAGGCTGAGACAGGAGGATTATTTTGAGTTCCAGGCCAGCCTGGGCTACAAAGTGAGTTCACGACCAGCCTGAACTGAATAGTGAGACCCTGTCTCAAAAAGACCAAGAAAAAAAATAAATAAATAAAAGTTGAAGGGAATCCAGGTATGCTGGCACACACCTGTAACCCCAGCATTCTGGGAGGCTGAGGCAGGAAGATCACAAGTTTGACCCTAACCTGGACAATTTAGTGACTTAGCAAGACCCTGTCTCGATATACAAAATTAAAAGGGCTGGGAATGTAGCTCAGGGCAATCTCCAGTACTCCAGGCCGTGGCAGGGCTGGGGTGAGAGCCTAATGGAATTCTGTGTGGCTGAAGAATTTAGGAATTTTGGATTAGCGTCTGCAAGAGAAGAGGCTGGGAGTCCAGTGATCAGCAGGTTTGGAGAATCCACTCCCAGTTCCCTGGTACTAACTGTCTGGGGCATTCTTGAAAAGGAGAGAGTCCTGGACATCTAGGTCTGGGGCAGGGATCTGCACGTTCTGCAGGGTTAGCTTCCTGGGCATAGGCCCTGCACAGCCCCACAGGGCTCACACTGAGAAGGGCCCGGAGCTTGGCTCAAACCTCTGCTGCTGTCAGCCTGAAGTTCTTAATCTTGGAACATGTGTTTCGTTCATGATGGGATGCCGCGTGCTCCGGGGCTTGCAGCCTCGGCAGCGCTGCTTCCCTACGGTGCCTATATAGGCTTGCCAAGGCCCCCCGCCTGCCTCTGCCTCTGCCCTGTGACCACTGCCACTCCTGCCCTTTCCCTCCGCCCCTGGAGGGGCCTCATCTGTCACGAGTGTGGGGAGGGTGAGAGTGCATCCTGGGGTGCTGGTGGCTGTCCCTGCTCATGCCGGCAGCACTCCAGAGCATCTGGCCGTGGTGATGTCTTGGTGGGGCCAGTGGCCCTTGTGCCCAACCCAGGCACGGAGTGCATCGTGGCACAGATGTTTTAAAAACTCAGGGGTCACCTGTGACCACAACGGGAAGCAGTGAGCGTTTGGGAAGAAGAGGTGCTGGTTCCAGCTCCCCCAAAGCTGCCCGTGGCCAGGTGGTGTGTGCCCAGCAGCTGCTGCAGGGGAGTCCACAAGCATCGGATCCAAGCTTTTCTTTTCTTTTCTTTTCTTTTTTTGTCTTTTTGAGACAGGGTCTCACTGTGCAGTTCAGCCTGGCCATGTGCTCACTTTGTAGCCCAGGCTGGTCTTGAACTCGCAACAAGATCCAAGCTTTTCCTGTCTGCCTGAGTCTGGTGTGTGTTTGTTTCTCTGGCTTTTTCAAGGCCAAGAAACAAAATAGAAATGGTACAGTTTTCGAGATTCTGCATCAGAGTTACACGCACGATATAAATACAAACAGTGAATTTCCTTTTTCTTTTTTCTTTTGGTGAACTCACGACCTCACATTTGCCAGGCAGGTGCTGTGCCGCTGAGCTAAATCTCCAGCCCTGAACAGTGAATTTTATTTATTTATTTATTTTTATTTATTTATTTTTTTTATTTTAAAGAACAAAAGAAAGATAACATAATAATAGGGGGGACTTAGCAAATTACAGACAAAATGGTAGGAAATTATCAATGGTTATCATTTTACATATTGTTGTCTACAAAATAGTTTCTCAGGAAAACAAATAGACAAATAATAGTGAGTTACAGACAAAAGAGGTAGGAGATTATCAAGAGTT
>NW_004955442.1:13466182-13470946 GCF_000276665.1 Chinchilla lanigera | reverse complement strand
TTTCTGGTTCCCAATGGCAGGAGCAAGAGTGGCCCGTTGTATGGCATGCATTCCCAGGGGTTTGAACAGTGAATTTTATATTGATAACTCACAACTCCACTTTTCTTTTTCTCTCTTTCTTTCTTTTTTTTTTTTTTTTTTTTTGTCTTTTTGAGACAGTCTCGCTATGCAGCCCAGGCTGGTCTCGAACTCCACAATGATTCTCCTGCCTCAGCCTCCCCAGTGCTGGGATTACAGGCATGCACCACCACGCCCTGCATTTTTCTTTATTGAGAATGATGTTAAACAGCAGATAAAAGCCACCATGGTACTTCAAATGGAGAAGAGCCACAGAAGAAAGGAAACAGTTCTCAGGTCAGTGTCTTTCAAGGCACGTTGTTCTCAGCCTTTCTTTTCTATTTTGCCCTCGGTCTGCAAAGTTAAGCTGGCCCAGGGTGTAGAGATTCTTGTTTTCTGGGAAGTTCCAGAGCTGTAGAGAGAAGAGGTCTGGGTAAAACCCTCAACCTGTGGTTTAGGTTGTCAGTGGCTCTTCCATTTTGCTAGGCATTTTTTTTTTTTATTTTTATTTTTTGGTCTTTTTGAGACAGGGGCTCGCTGTGCAGTTCAGGCTGTCCTTGATCTCACTTTGTAGCCCAGGCTGGTCTCAAACTCGCAACAATCCTCCTGCCTCAGCCTCCCAAGTGCTGGGATTACAGGCGTGCGCCACGATGCCCAGCTTTTGCTAGGCATTTGAGCTGTCTCTGCTGTGGACCTCTCAACCTCACCCAGTGACAGAGGTGGAGTAAGGAGAGGAGACCTCCGCTAGACAAGTACTAGGCTGTGCCCGAGGCTGGCACTCAGCACTTGAGCAGACACCACTCCAGGGAGAAGGGCAGCTGTGACTTCTGGGGGAGAAAAATCAATTAACAGGAAGCTGACTGATAAAATAGAGAACATCCTGGTAAATTTTAATTTCAGGCAACAGTAAATAATTTCTTGGTGTAAGTATGTCCTACTTCATGGAATATTTGATTTATTTTATATTTTTTTTGTCTTTTTTTGAGACAGGGTCTCACTGTGCAGTTCAGGCTGGACTTGAGCTCACTTTGTAGCCCAGGCTGGTCTCAAACTCACAGCGATCCTCCTGCCTCAGTCTCCCAAGTGCTGGGATTACAGGCATGCGCCACCACTCCCGACTGCGTGAAATATCTGAGATATACTAAAAATTATTCATCGTGGATCTGAAATTCATATTTACTGAAGGTTCTGCATTTTTACTTGCTGATCTGGCAACCCCAGCAGCATAGGGAGGCCCAGGATGCAGATTCTACTCCTCCCTGGGGTCTGAGTGCTGAGGGCCAGTGCTTCTCGGGCCTCTGGTGCTAAAGGAGCCCCATCCCTGCCTGGGTGAAGGAGCCTCAAGGCGACACGGGAGAGTTAGATCCCACCCTAGGCTTCCAAGGGCAAATTTAATCCAAAGAGCTGGCATTTTAGAGGAAGGCAGTTAATGGGAGTAGGCAGGACGTGTCATTAAGGGGGATCTGGGAAAGGGGGAGATTGGGCTCCTCCAGGTACAAAGCAGCGTTCTTCACACTCAGGACGTTCAACCCTTGTAGTGAGCTGAGAAATACTGACCCCCCAGCTCCAAGTCAGTGGGTCTCGGTGGGACCCAGATGCTTATCTTCTTAAAAAGTTCCCTGAGGCTCCAGGGACCCGCCAAGGTTAACACACTGCCGCAGAGGGGTCGCGGCGGCCCCGCTCTGCCTCGGGGGCCTGGGCCGGCACCGGGAGCGGGGCTCGTCCGCTGGCCGCACAGCCCTGGGCCTCGGGCGGGAGCCGGGGGCGGGGTCCCGGGGGCGCGGGTCCCTGGCGGGTGGGCTGGGCTCCGCCGCTGTCTCCAACGACCCACGCTTCCCGCTTCCCGGTGCGGGAAGGACGCGCGGGGCGCGGTCTCCTCCCTCCCCTCGGGTGGGCTCCCGCTCACCGTCGAATGGCACGGAAATTACATGTTTTAAAAGATACAGGAAAATTTTCAGAACAAATCGAAACGAGTGTCGTTCCGAGGCTGCGCGGTGGGTGAGGACAGCACCCCGAGTCCGGAAGGACGCGATTCTGTTTGGCGTTACGTTCTTGAAGGGCGCTTTACTACTTTGATTACAGGTTTAGAACGAGGGAACCGCCGGTGCTGCTCACCGGAGAGCCCTCGCTAAAGCAGAGTATTGCAAAAAAACAAAACAACAGACCCACGGAACCACCCAGAGAAGCAGGCGGACACACTCCGCGGTCGGTGTCCTCCTGTGGTCTGCCTGCTGGGTTTGAACGCTTGCCTGTTTCAGAAACTGGAATCAGTTTGGGGAAAATGGTCTGTCTCACGCTACCAGATGTTTCTTTTTCTCTCTTCATTTATTTCGAAGATTTATTGCACTAACCTTTATTTGCCACCCTCTGAGTCAGACTTAGGAAATACAAAGAACAGCAAATAATAGGAAAGCATCCCTGCTGGTAGAAAACCCACAATTTAATTTTGGGGAAGCAAAATTTGTAAATAAACCGAGTGTGGTGGCTCACGCCTGTAATCCCAGCACTGGAGAGGCTGAGGCAGGAGGGTCGCTGTGAGTCCGAGCCCAGCTTGGGCTACAAAGTGAGTTCAAGGCCAGCCTGAACTGCATAGCGAGACCTTGTCTAAAAAAGACAAAAACACCCCCCGCCCATGCCAAAGTAAATAATGCAGATAATGTGCTGCAGGGCTTTGTGGAAGCACAGAGGAACACGTTATTGATTTCTTAAAACATGAAAAATTTCAAAGCAAAAGTAAAAAATAGCATAATAAAGCCACATTACCCAACACCTAAACCTACAAAATTAACATACTATCTCATTTTACCTATGCTTATTTCTCTCTCTCCCCCTTGTCCCTCTCTGTTGTAATGGGTTTGATTACATACTACAAAATTCACCCACTCTAAATGACTTTTAGAGGCCAGGGATATAGCTCAGCAGCACAAGCACCTGCACGGCAAGTGCAAGGTCCTGGGTTTGATTCCCTATGACTTTTACTAAATATATAGTCATGCAACCATCATCACAATCCAACTTTAGGGTTATTTCCACTTTTTGGCAGTTATGAATAATGCATTATGAAAACTCATGGTCCAGTTTCTTGGTTTCTTTTTTTTTTTTCCAGTACCGGGAATCGAACTCACCACCTTGTGCTCGCCAGGCAGGCACTGTGCCACTGAGCTAAATCCCCAGCCCCTCATGGTCCAGTTTCTGCATGCACATGTTTTTATTTTTCTTTGATAAATCCCTAATTGGAATTGCTGGGTATTGTGGTAAATTTATATCGAACTTTTGTTTTAGATTATTTTACTTTATTTTATTTATTTATTTTTTGGTGTTTCTCCTGTACCGGGAACCGAACTCACGACCTTGCGCTTGCCAGGCAGGCGCTTTTGCCGCTGAGCTAAATCCCCAGCCCCAGATTTTTTTATTTTAAAGAGAAAAACAAAATTTCAAAACAAGACAATAGGAGAGTAACAATTAATGCATAGTGTATTGTTATCTTTAAATTACTTAGACTACAAGATATAGACATTTAATTGTCCAGACAATATTAGCACAAACCTTTCTTTTCAATTAGCTAAGAGAAATTAATAGTATAACTATCTTAACTATCTTGTGAATGTATCACATACACACTATATATGTATATGTGTGTGTGTGTGTGTGTGTGTGTGTTTTGCTTTTCCCTTCCTTTTTTTCTCTTTTCCCCCATCTAAGTTTCTCTTTCTTTTTGAACAGTTTCTTCCCCGTTTACAATGTCTATTCTACATTTTGGATCTTATTTACTCTTTAAGCTTCTCACACAAGGGAGACAAATGTTGGCAAGTGCCTCTGGTTTATTTCACTTATGAGTATGGTATTGAGTTGCATCCATTTACTTATAAAAGTCTCCAGTTTATCTTTCTTGATGACTCAGTGGTACTCCATTATATTAAAAAGACTACATCATTTTTATCCATTCCTCAGTTGAAGGACATTTGGGTTGTTCCCAAGATCTAGCTATAACAAATTGTGCTGCTATAATAAACATGGGTGCATATAAGCTGGATGTGGTGGTACATGTCTGTAATCCCAGCACTGGGGAGGCTGAGGCAGGAGAATCCTTGTGAGTTCGAGGCCGGCCTGAGCTACAAAGTGAGCTCAAGTCCAGCCTGAACTGCATAGGGAGACCTTGTCTCAAAAAGAAAAAAAGATACATGGGTGCACATATATTGCTGAGGTATGATGTTTTTAATTGTTCTGGGAGGATATCCAGAAGGGGAATAGCTGGGTCAAATGGGACATCTAATTCTAGTTTTCTTTCTTTTTTTTTTTTTTTTTTTTTTTTGATACAGGGTCCCACTATGCAGTTCAGGCCAGTCCTGAGCTCATTTTGTAGCCCAGGCTGGTCTCGAAATTGCAACGATTCTCCTGAGTCAACCTCCCAAGTGCTGGGATTACAGGCGTGCGCCACCACACCCGGCTAATCCTAGTTTTCTGAGGAATCTTCACAGACTTCCACAGTGGTTGCACTAATCTACATTCCCAACAGTGGAGAAGGGTTCATTTTCCCCACAGCCCCTCCAGCATTTGTTATTGGTTGATTTCTTGATAATAGCCATTCTTTCTGGCATGAGATGGAATCATAGTGTTTTATTTTTTAATTTTTAATTTTTTATTTTTTTTGGTTTTTCTCCGGTACCAGGAACCGAACTCACGACCTTGCGCTTGCCAGGCAGGCGC
>NW_004955442.1:13462678-13465907 GCF_000276665.1 Chinchilla lanigera | reverse complement strand
TTGAGCTCACTTTGTAGCCAAGGCTGGTCTCAAACTTGCAATGATCCTCCTACCTCAGCCTTCTGAGTGCTGGAGTTACAGGGGTGTGCCATCACCACGCCCAGCTATTTTTGAGTTACTTATATCCTTTTTTTTTTGAGACAGAGTCTCACTGTGTAGTCCAGGCTGGTCTCAAATTCGCAGCAATCCTCCTGCCTCAGCCTCTAAAGTGCTGAGGTTATAAGCTTTTTGATAATATGAGATCCTAAACTGGGCATGATGGAGAATCATTGAGAGTTCTAGGTCAGCCTGGGCTACAAAGTGAGTTGAAGACCAGCTTGAACTGCATAGTGAGACCCTGTCTCAAAAAGATAAAAAAAAAAGTAATATTAATATGAGATCCCAGTTATTGATTTTTTGTAATAGTTCCTGTGCAGTTGGGATTTTATTTATAAAGTCTTTGTTTACACCAATGTCTTCAAGAGTTTTACCTATTCTATCTTACAGCAGATTTCATGTTTTTGTTTTAATATTTAGATTTTTGATCCATTTTGAATTTAGTTTAAAGCCAAGCATGGGCTGAGGATATAGCTCAGTGGCATAAGCACCTGCCTAGCAAGTGCAAGGTCCTGAGTTTGATTCCCACTACCAAAAAAAAAAAAAAAAAAAAAAGAAAGAAAAGAAAGAAAAAAGGAAAGTCAGATGTGGTGGCACATGCCTGTAATCCCTGGACTTGGGAGGCTGAAGCAGGAGGATTGTGGCACGTTAGAGACCAGCCTGGGCTGCAAAGTGAGGTCAAGGCCAGCCTGAGCTGCATAGCAAGACCCCATCTCAAAAAGATAAATAAATAAATAAATAAATAAATAAATAAATTTAGTTTAGTGCATAGTGAAAGATAAGGGTCTAATTTTAATCTTTGGCATGTACAGAGCCAGTTTTTTCTGCACTATTTATTAAAGAAGCTATCTTTCTTCCAGTTAATGTGTTTGGCACCTTTGTCAAAGATAATTTAGCTGAATATGTCTGGAGTTGTTTCTGCATCTACTAATCTCTTCCACTGATCTTTGGGTCTGGCTTTTTTTTGGTCAGTACCATGCTGTTTTTATCATGGTAGCTTTATAGTATAATTTCAAGTCAGGGATTGTGATGCCCCCTGCCTTCCCTTTGTTGCCCAGAATTGCCTTTGCTCTTCTAGGTTTCTTCTGCTTCCAAGTGGATTTCAGGATGTTTTTCCTTAATTATGTGAGATATACTGTTGGAATTTTGATTGGAATTGTATTAATATGTGTAATAGTTCTGAAGTATGGCCATTTTCACTAGACTGGTTCTTTCTACCCACAGGTAAGGGATATTGTTCCATTTTCTGATATTCTCTTCATCTCCTTTTTCAGAATACTGTAATTTTTTTTTTTTTTGGGTCCATGTTAATGAAATCCAATACAATTTTCAATGTAGAAGTCTTTTATATCCTTCATTGAATTGATTCTTAGGTATTTCATTTTTTTGATGCTATTGTATTACTTTTTTTTTTTTTTTTTTTTTTTTTTTTGGTCTTTTTGAGACAGGGTCTTGCTGTGCAGTTCAGGACGGACTTGAGCTCATTTTGTAGCCCAGGTTGGCCTCAAACTCACAATGATCCTCCTGCCTCAGCTTCTCAAGTGCTGGGATTACAGGCATGCCCCCCTACACCTGGTTTGGATGCTATTATGAAAGGTGTTTTTTCCCTAATTTCTCTCTCAGGGAGTTTTTTGTTTTGTTTTGGTACCGGGAATCGGGAATCAATCTCAGGACCTTGTGCTTGCCGGGCAGGTGCTGTGCCTCTGAGCTATAGCCTTGACCCTTAGGGGTCCTCAGTTTGCTATTATTGTACAGGAATGCTATTGATTTTTTTGTTTTGTTTTTGGTACCAGGAATTGAACTCACGACCTTGCCCTTGCCAGGCAGGCGCTGTGCCACTGAGCTATATCTCCAGCATACTACTGATTTTTGAGTGTTGACATTGTATGCAGCTATGCTACCAAATTTGCTTCTTAAATCTAGCAGTTTTTTAGTGGCATTTTTGGGGTCTTCTATGTAGAATATTCTGTCATCTGCAAATAATGATAATTAAACTTCCTTTCCTATCATTATTCCTTTTATTTTTTTTTCTCTTGTTTAATTGCTCTGGCTAAAATTTTCAGAAGTATGTTGAATAAGAGTAAAGACTGGATCCTTATTTTTTTTATTTTTTATTTTTTTGTCTTTTTGAGATAGGGTCTCACTATGCAGTTCAGACTGGCCTTAAGCTCACTTTGTAGCCCATGCTAGTCTTGAACTCGCAATGATCCTTCTGCCTCAGCCTCCTGAGTGCTGGGATTATAGGCATGTGCCACCACACCTGGCTGGACATCCTTATTTTGTTTCTGCTTTTAGAGTGAAAACTTTCAGGTTTTGTCCATTTAGTATGATGTTAGCTGTTGGTTTGTCACAGATGGCTTTTATCAGATTGAGATAAAGACCATCTATTCCATGATTTTTATCATGAATAGGTGCTGGACTTTGTCAAAAACATTTTTCTGCATGTATTGATATGATCATATGATTTTTGTCCATGGCTTTGTTAATATGGAGTATTACATTAATTGATTTACATATGTTGATTTTACCTTTTTTTTTTTTTTTTTTTTGGTACCAGGAATCAAACTCAGGACCTTGCACTTATCAGGCAGGCACTTGTACCACTGAGCTATATCCCTGGTGATTTACATATGTTGAACCATCCCTGCATCCCTAGGATGAATCCTGCTTGGTCATGGTGTATAATATTCTTTTTTTTTTTTCCTTCCGGTATCAGGAATCAAACTCACGACCTTGTGCTTGCCAGGCAGGCGCTTTGCCGCTGAGCTAAATCTCCAGCCCCAGTGTATAATATTCTTGATGATTCGCTGTATTCTGTTTGCCTGTAACTTAGAGAGGATTTTTGCATCTAAGTTCATTAGGGAGATTGGTCTACAGTTCTCTTTCTTAGTTGGATTCTTCTCTGGTTTTGGTATCAGGGTGATGCTTGCTTCCAGGAATGAATTTGGGAGTATTGCTTCTCTTTCAATTTCATTAAAGAGTTTGAGAAATAGTGGTGTTAGGTCTTCTCTAGACTTCTTGTACAATTCAGCAGTGAATCCATCTGGACTGGGGCTTTTCTTTGATGGTAGGGTTTTTTCAATTTTGGGATTTTTGGGGGGGCAAGTTGGGATTTTTTTTTGTCTTTTTTTTT
>NW_004955442.1:13422649-13462557 GCF_000276665.1 Chinchilla lanigera | reverse complement strand
AGTACTGGGATTACAGGCATGCACCACCATGCCAGGCTTCTGGTAGGTTTTTAATTACATCTTAATTTTCATTGATTGATATTGGTTTAGCTAGGATTTTTATATCTTCTTGATTCAGCTTTGGTAATTTATATGTATCTAGGAATCTGTCCATTTCTTCTGCATTTTCCATTTTATTAGAATACAAGATTTCAAAGTAGGTATAAATGATCTACTGGATTTCTGCAGGATCCCTTGTGATTTCACTCTTTTCATTCCTAATATGTAGATTTGAGCCTTTTCTTTCTTTTTGATAAGGTTGGACAAGGGTTTGGTGATTTTCAAACCTTTCAAAAAACCAACTGTTTGCTGGGTGTGGTGGCGCACGCCTGTAATCCCAGCACTGAGGAGGCTGAGGCAGGAGGATCCTTGTGAGTTGGAGACCAGCCTGGGCTACAAAGTGAGCTCAAGGCCAGCCTGAACTGCATAGTGAGACCCTGTCTCCAAAAGACAAAAAAACAAAACAACAAAAAACAAACAAAAAAAAAACCCAAGTGTTCAATTCATTGATTCTTTGTAATGTTGTCTTAGTCTCCAGTGCATTAATTTCTGCCCTGTTTGTTTTCTTTTTTTCTTTCTTTTTTTTTTTTCCCCCGGTACTTTGAATTGAACTCACGACCTTGCACTTGCCAGGCAGGCTCTGTGCCACTGAGCTAAATCCCTAGCCCTCTGCTCTGGTCTTTATAATTCCCTCCCTCATATGAACTTTTGGCTTAGCCTGCTCTTCTTTTTCTAGAAGTTTGAGGTTCACCATCAAGTTGTTTATTTACCCTTGCTCTGTTTTCCTGATATGGATATTCACTACTATAAAATTTCCCTTTTAAAACTGCTTTCATTGAGCTAGAACTAGATCTTCTTTTCTTTATTTCCTTCTTTTTTTTTTTTTTTTTTTTTGTCTTTTTGAGGCAGGGTCTCACTATGCAGTTCGGGCTGATTTCAAACTCACAGCAATCCTCCTGCCTCAGCCTCCCAAGTCCTGGAATTACAGGTGTGCACCACCATGCCCGGCTAAAACTAGCTCTTCAATTTATTGATTCTTTGCATTTTTTTTTTTTTTTTAGTTTCAATTTCATTAATCTCTGCTCTATTTTTTTTTTTCTTTTGGTACCGAGGATTAAACTCAGGACCTTGCGCTTGCCAGGCAGGCACATGTGCTACTGAGCTACATCCCCGGCTCTAATATCTGCTCTAATCTTTGTAATTTCCTTCATTGTACTAAGTTTGGATTTGGACGATTCTTGTTTTTCTAGGATGTTGAGGTGTATCATTAGGTTGTTTATTTGAGCTCACTCGGTTTTTTCTAATGTGAGCATTCATAGCAATACACTTCCCTCTTAGGACTGCTTTCACTGTGACCCATAGGTTATGGTATGTTGTACTGGCATTAGTGTTTGATTTTAGGAATAGTTTCATTTCTTCCATGACCCACTGAATGTTCAGAGGTGTGTTATATAATATCCAGGTGTTTGTAAAAAAAATTGTGTGTGATTGACTTCTGGTTTCAGCATGTGGTCTTTTTTTTTTTTTTTTTTGTGGTACCAGAAATTGAACTCAGGACCTCGCACTTGCCAGACAGACACTTATATCGCTGAGCTATATCCCCGGCTAAGCACATGATCTGATAGCTTACATGGGATAATTTTGAATCTTTTGTTTTTATTTACGCAGGTTCATGGATTAGTACACACGGCCTATTTTGGAAGACGTTCCCTGTGCTGAGGAGAATGTGTATTCTGTTAGTGGGATAGAACGCTGTAGATAGCTATTAAGTCCATTTATTTGAACATGTGTTTCAGCTCTGATATTGCTCTTTTTTTAGCGTTAATCCTAGGATTACTGGGGAGGGGATGTGCAGGCACCTTCAGGAGGGCTCCCCACCCATGGAGCAAGAGGAACAGGGGGCTCATGGGGCGCCTCCTGCCAAGATGAGCTCCGGGGCAGCTTGGATGTCCCCAGAGGCCTGCGGGGCCCGCAGGCTCAGCTCGTCGTCCCGGATGCCCGTGTCTCGCAGCCGCTGCAGTGGGGCTGCCCAGGGCCCTGCAGGGCGTGCTGGAGGGCTAGGCTGAAGAGATCGTTGGTGAAGGGTGTCCCTGACTGGACTCCGGAGGACGCTGGTGAGGTGCCTGAGGAATGGTCCTGAGTGCCAGGAGCCGGCGTGTGAGAGCTGCTCTGTGGGGTGCTGGCCAGGGCCAAGGTTGTGGCCAGCTCGCCCCGGGTGACGGGCCTGGGCCCGGCAGCTCCACAGCTGGGCAGGAGCTGGGGCTGCCGCTAGAGGGCGCAGATCGGGTGCTTGGGTGAAAGTTGCTTGTCATCCGAGAGCCCTTCAAACAGGAAGCCACCTGGCATAGCCCGGCAGGAGAGGAGGCATGCTCTGTGAAGGGGCGTCGGCACCAGGCCCTGGGGTGCTGCCTGCTACCGAGCGCAGAACCAGGATGATGGCCTTGACCACGGCTGGTAGAGCAGACACCAATGTATCCAGCATATTGGGATCAGCAAAGACAGAGAAGAGACCCTTGTCCTGGAGAAGCCCTAAAGCAATGCGGTCGCTGCTGAGGCCTGGGTGGCCACAACGATCTGGTCCAGAGACTTCTCATTGCTGAGCATCCTAATGACCGCTCCCCTGTAGGAGGAGCTGCTGCGCAAGGCAGCGTGCAGCACCCGGAATTCCCTCCGGGCGCCTACTTTGTCCACAGGTTCTGGTTTCCGGTCAGGCTCAGGCCAGGACCTGCGCAGAACGTGGACTGTGGACCCTGGCTGAATGCCGCGGCACTCAAGTGTCTGGTCATCTTTTAGCTTCCGGCCGCAGTAGAGCGGATCAATCAGCTGCGGGTCTGGCACAGATTCCTGGAGTTTGCCAGCAACAAGCGGCTTCAGAAATGAGATGCTATAGCCCTAATGAGTACTCTCCGAGTTCTGTCTCTGGCTACTGAGGAACAGACTTAGGGGCAAGTGGCTGGTCTGCCAGGTTCACTGCCAGATGCCAGTCTGAGAGAGACATCCTCTCTCTTTCGAGTTCTTTCTCCCCGTCCCGCTGAAGGACAGCTCTGATATTTCTTGTTAATATTTTGTTTAATTGACCTATTTGTGAAAATATGGTATTGGGACTCCCCACTGTGTTTATGTTGGTATTGATTTATCTTTTAAATCCAATAGTGTTTGTCTTATGCAGTTGGATGCAGCAGTGTTCAGTGCATGTATATTTACTATTGTTATCTCCTCCTGCTGTATTTTTCCCTTAACTAACATGTAGTGCCCTTCTTGATTCTTCTGATCAATTTTATTTTATTTTATTTTATTTTTTCTTCTGATCAATTTTATGTATGTATGTATTTATTTATTTATTTAGGTACCGGGAATTGAACTCTCGTACTTGGCAGGCAGGCACTGTGCCACTGAACTGTATGCCTGGCCCTTCTGGTCAGTTTTAGCTTGAAGTTTACTTTGCCTGAGAATAAAACTGTTATCCCTGTTTGCTTTCAGGGTCCTGATGCAAGTATATTGTTTTTCACCCCTTAATTTTTAGTCTGTGAACTGTTTTTGGATTAGTTGAGCCTCTTGAATGTAACGGATTCTGGGTTTTTATTTATTTTTATCCAGGCTGCCAATCTGTCTTTTAACTGGGGAGTTGAGGCCATTTACATTGAGAGCTGTTACTAAAAGATACTGACTTATTCCTCTCATTGCAGTCTTTTTCTGTTGTTGACTCATATTCCCTCCATCCCCCACTTTTTTTTTGTCTTTTTTGAGACAGGGTCTCTCTATGCAGTTCAGGCTGGCCTTGAGCTCACTTTGTAACCTAAGCTGGTCTTGAATTCACAACAATCTTCCTGCCTCAGTCTCCCTAGTGCTGAGATTACAGGCGTGCACCATCACGCCTGGCTCCGAAACATGTACCTATTATTTAGGCTAGTCTTTTTTTTTTGGTACAGGGAATTGAACTCAGGACCTTGCACTTGCCAGGCAGGTGCTTGTGCCGCTGAGCTATTCCCCCAGCCCTTCCCCTTTTGTTTAACTACTCCTTACTTAATGTACTCATTAAGTATGGTCCAGCTCTCTGGCTTTGTTGGTTTCATTGTCTCTGTTTAAGATAGTCTTTTTGAGACAGGATCTCGCTGTGCAGTTCAGGCTGGCCTTAAGCTCACTTTGTAGCCCAGGCTGGTCTCAAACTCACAATGATCCTCCTGCCTCAGCCTCCCAAGTGCTGGGATTACAGGCAGGTCCCACCATGCCAGGCTATCTAGGATATTCTTGAGCATTTTCTGAAGTGCTGATTTGATGTGCTTGAATTTCTGAAGATGTTGTTTGTCATGGAATGTCCTTATTTCGCCATTAATTTAATTTTTTTTTTATTTTTTATTTTTTGTCTTTTTTGAGACAAGTTCTCTCTATGCAGTTCAGGCTGGCCTTGAGCTTACTTTGTAGCCCAGGCCAGTCTCAAACTTGCAACGATCCTCCTGCCTCAGCCTCCCCAGTGCTGGGATTACAGGCATGCGCCACCGTGCCCGGCTTCGCCATCAATTTTAAAAGAAAATTTTGCAAAATATATTAATCTAGGTTGTAAGGTGCTATTTTTTTCCCCTTGTGGAGGGCTTGAAATTCTTCGCTTGAAGCTCTCTTGACATTTAACTCATTTACAACAGGTCTGTAATTCATATGTCTCACTGCCAGGTGTCTCTGATTTGAATTCAATTGTTCCAACCAGCTTGAACCACTGGTGGCACGTGCATGATTGTCCCACCGGGTGGGTCGTACAGCCTCTCAGGGAGGCCTTGATTACAGTACTGCAAAGAAAGGAGCTGATTTAGCAGACTAGATGTCATCATATTGTAGTTCCTTAAGGAAAACATTACAATGGTATAAAACTTATAATTCACTATTTTGTGGCACAGCAGCTGTACACACGTTATATATGTCAGCGATGGCATACTTGTAAGATTTCCATGTTAAAATTTACAGAATTAATATTTGATAAGCTATTCACAAATATAAATTTGTTTTAATTTAATGAAATACATTTGATGATTCTTGTAATAATTTTAATTGCTATGAATGGTATTAATTAATATATAGGTACTTGGGCAGTAATTCAAATTCAAGCAACTAACTAGATTTGGTCAATTTATAGACTTCAAATTTTTTATTAATAAACTATCATTTTTTTGTTGTTTTGTTTTTGACTGTGTTTGTTTTTTTCTCTTTAAAATAAAATTTTAAAAATTTTTATTAGTAAAAAGACCAATAAAAGTGATTAGATCTGTTTGTACCACAAGCGGTTCAAGCTGCTGGAAACACGTTAAAGTTTGTGTTGAAAAGTCTGCTGTAGTCCTGATGAGTTTACCTTTGTAAGTGACCTTTTGCTTTTCTCTAACAGACAGAGTCTCACTGTGCAGTTCAGGGTCT
Source organism: Chinchilla lanigera (assembly GCF_000276665.1). Classification (NCBI taxonomy): domain Eukaryota; kingdom Metazoa; phylum Chordata; class Mammalia; order Rodentia; family Chinchillidae; genus Chinchilla; species Chinchilla lanigera. The sequence goes on along the minus strand of NW_004955442.1, from coordinate 13,457,118 downwards.
CACTATGCAGTTCAGGCTGGCCTTGAGCTCACTTTGTAGCCCAAGCTGGTCTCAAACTCACATCAATCCTCCTGCCTCAGCCTCCTGAGGGCTAGGATTATAGGCGTATGCACCACCATGCCTGGCAGTAAGGGTTTTTGGGGTTTTTTTGGTACCCGGAATCAAACTCAGGACCTTGCACTTGCCAGGCAGGTGCTTATGCTGCTGAGCTATATCTCTAGCTCTAACAGCTTTTAAGATTCTGTCTTTCCAGGACTTCTAGGATCTTGACTATGTTGTGTCAAGGAGAGCTCCTTTAGTCATTGTATTTATTCTTTATTTGGTGTTCTGTAAGCCTCACTTACCTATATGTTGAGTTCTTTCCCCATACTTGGAAAGTTTTCTACTATGATTTCTTTTAGTAGATTTTTTGCCCCATGGGTGCTGTCCTCATTTCTCTCTAATTCCAGTTATCCTTAGGTTGTCTTCTCTGGGTCATCTACTAGCTGTTGGGTGAATTTTCCCTTCTGTCATGATCTTAAAGATTTTTCTGAGTATATTATCATGTGATTCCACTTTGTCCTCAATTTCTGAGACCTTTTGCTCACATTGATCATTTAAGAATTTATTTATTTATTTATTTTTTTTTTTTGAGACAGGAACTTGCTATGCAGTTCAGGCTGCCTTAAACTGACTATGTAGCCAAAGCTGGCCTTGGACTTGTGGTGATCCTCCTGCCTCAGCCTCCCAAGTGCTGGGATGACAGGCATGCACCACCATGCCCAGCCTCAAGTTTTGAACAGTTTTGGTCACTTCTTCTAATTTTTTATTTGTTTCTTCCATAACCACATTGGTTAGTTCATTTATTAGTTCCTCTTTTTTTTTTTTTTTTTTTGGTCTTTTTGAGACAAGGTCTCTGCTATGCAGTTCAGGCTGGCCTTGAGCTCACTTTGTAGCCCAGGCTGGTCTTGAACTTGCAAGGATCCTCCTGCCTCAGCCTCCTGAGTGCTGGGATTACAGGCATGCATCACCATGACTGCCAGTTCCTCTATCTTTTAGGTTATGTCATCTCTGAGTTCACTGAATTTCCCACTTTAATCATTACATTCAGCTCACTACCTGGTATTTGATTTCTTCTCCATTGGGAATCTTTGGCGCATTTCATGCTTTTTCATGTTCCTGTGTGTGTGTGTGTGTGTGTGCGTGCGTGTGTGTGTGTGAGTAAATGTGTGCACACAAACATGCTAAAGGTTGAGGTTGAATTGAATGAAGAGACTTATTGGTTCTGAAGGTCTCTTTAGTTAGGTTCCATTTTTCAGTGGTCTTGGCTTCATTTCTCAAGAGGTATTATTTACCACTTCAGTCTGTTCCATTTAATGGGGTTGGACCCTGTCACTGCATTGCAAGGAGAGAGTTTCTCCTGGTCATAATGGCAGCAACAGATCTGATCACACATTAATCACAACTATTAAAACTATTTTTAAAAAATAAATAAAAATTGTTAAAAAAATTTTTTTTTGAAACATGGTCTTGCTATGTAGTTAAGGCTTGAACTCTTCCAGATCCTCCTGCCTCAGCATCCCAAGTGCTAGGATTCTAGGGGTGCGCCTCCACACCCAGCACTGTTTTAAAATTTTTGCCCTTCCATCAGTTACCTTTCTGGTCTCTACTATATTATTACTGGCAGTTAGGCTGTGATGTGGAGGGAGAAGGGCAGGAAAGAGGAAGGAGAAAAGGAGGTGGGTAAGTCAGTTGGAGGAGAGGAAGATAACAAAATATTAATAGGCAAAAAATAGGAGGTCAAACTCTGTTGGAGGGATTTTATAGTTGGAGTAAAGGGTTAGCACTGAGAAGGTTTAAGAGAACATTTGCGGGAGCAGGGGGATGGATGCAAGGGCAGGAGATATAATTAGAGATTGAGGGACGCTGTGAGGTTGTGGTTAGTTTCGATTTTTTTTTGTTAGGAGGAATCGAACTCAGCGCCTTGCACTTACCAGGCAGGTGCTGTGCTGCTGAGCTGCATCCCGGCCCTGTGGTTAGTTTTTGTCAGAGGTCAACTCTAAGCACAACTGAGTTAAGGGTTACTCTGATATAACCATGAATGGTATCTTTTTTTTTGTCTTTTTGAGACAGGTCTCACTGTGCAGTTCAGGCTGGCCTTGAGCTCACTTTGTAGCCCAGGCTGGTCTCAAACTCGCAAGGATCCTCCTGCCTCAGCCTCCCAAGTGCTGGGATTACGGGCATGCACCACCATGCCTGGCTGAATGGTATCTATTAACAGAAATCATAGTAGAAAACTTTCCAAGTACGGGGGAAGAACTCAACATGCAGGAAAGTGAGGTTTACAGAGCACCAAGTAAACACAATGACCAAAGAAGCTCTCCATGACACCACATAGTCAAGGCCCTAGAAGTCCCAGAAAGACAGTCTTAAAGACTGTTAGAGAAACTTAAAGGACCATCTTAAAAGCTCCTCTGCTCTTGTCTTTTGTACATAGATAGGCACCCGTCACAGAGGGCACATGAACGGGGGACAGGAAGGGAGGAAAGACAGGAGGACAGAACCAGGAAGAGTGAAGAGAACAGCACAGGGAGGAGAGAAGGTTGTTACAGAGAAAAGACAGAGAACAGAATAAAGGAAAAATCCTGAAAACGTTTTAAAATTAAAAGTTGAAAAAAGATACAACTAAGCCGGGCATGGTGGCACACGCCTGTAATCCCAGCACTCGGGAGGCTGAGGCAGGAGGATCCTTGCAAGTTCAAGACCAGCCTGGGCTACAAAGTGAGCTCAAGGCCACTTTGAACTGCATAAATACACCCTGTCTCAAAAAGATAAAACAAACAACAACAACAACAAAAAAAACCGTAAAACTAATGCTGATACAAAAGGAAGAATTGCAGAGAAAAAGAAAGGAAAGGAAAATCGTAGACAAGAAAACGCACCCCCACGTTGCTGCTACTCTTCCAGCCAGAGCACGCACACCATCTCCTTCCTCCTAAGCTTGCAGGCCGCGCAGCCAGCTTCCCCGCTGCCTGGAGACTACTCGGCTCCTGCCTGGGCGTGGCGAGGGCGGCCAGTTTCTTTGCGCCTCCTCCTGGCGGCGGGCTGCGCCTTGGGCACGGTGAGCGGTTGACCTTTGTCCCTGTCCCGAGATCCAACCACCTCAGCTTGGGAAGAGGAGGAGGCCGGACTCAAGGCTTTTCATTACCGTGTGCCGGTGACCCACCGCTCGCGCTCCTCCTGCTACGGAGTCCCGTGTTCATCTCGGCGCTCTCCCTGCTGGGGCTTTCTGCCTAGTCAGTCACCAGCAGTTCTCCGCCTGAGCCGCGTGTTCCCTTGTCCCTTCGCGCTCAGATCCCGACTACCCCTGGCTCAAGAACTCTGCTTTCTAATGCGTGGCACTCGGCGCAGTCCCCCGGCTCCGCGGAGGGTCCCCTTTCCTGCGTGGGATGGTGGATGGCGGCTAGCATTTCCTGCTCAGATATTTCCAGTGTTGGGGGAAAGCACAGGAAAGCACCCACTGCAGACCGACTCTGTTCAGCCTCCTCCTCCGTGTCTCCCGGGATGTGATCCCTGGGTCCCTCCCCGTGGGCTCAGCACCGCCCGCAGTTCTCAGCCTCTACCTAGGGGCAGGGGTGTGCCTCCTCAGTGCTGGGCGCTGGGTAGGATGCTGCAGGGATGCAGTACTCCTGATGTTTGGGGGGATGGTGGAGGGGAGGGACAGCCCATTTCTGTGTCGCTAGCTCTCTTTTTGTCTTGTTACCCATCATAGCTCCCCCAGGAGTTCCTCCTTGCTGGGTTTCCTCTTCCAGGTGGGAAGGACGCGGTGCAGGCAGCCTATCCGGGAGTCTGGCTTCTGCAGCGCTGGCTCCTACCCCCAGGCAGTTAGATCCGTTCCCAGATGCCTTGTTCTCCCGGTGAAGGGTGTGTGAAGAGGTGTGGGCCTGGGATGGCCCTGCCTCCCCTTTTCAACCACCCTGATATTTGGTTTGAGCTAGAGGATTTGTCTGATTTTCAGTTTCTGGGTATGATTGCCACATAGTTCAGAACACCTATGTTTTGGTGACGCTTCAAGTATCTTTAGTGCATTTACTTACTCAGAGGTAAAGTCATGGGTGCCTGTGTTGGTTACTTTTCTCTCATTGCTGAGACAAAATATCTGACACCCAGAATTAAGGAAGGAGAGGTTTGTGTAGCTCACAGTTTGTGGAGGTTTCAGTCCATACTCTGCTGGCTCCAAGGCAGAGTGGCACATGGCAGAGGGCAACATAACATGTTATGTTTTTCATGACAGCAGAAAAACAGCAAGAGCAGTAAGAGCAAAATGGAGGAGCAGTGGTAAGCGGCCTCTTTCCCTCCCTTACACTGTGTGCAAACTATGTGCCTCAGGGCGAGTGTAGCACTCACATCCATAATCCCAGCATTGGACCATGAGTCCATCATAAACTCTAGAAGCCCGCCCCATGACTGCATGAGGCTTTGGGGGGACATCTGGACACAAACCATAACAGTGCCATAGTAAATATCACAGACTAGGTGATGTAACAATAAAAATGTACTTTCTTAGTTTCTCAACATCCCAGAGGCTGGAAGTCCAAGGTCAGGGTGTGGCAAGATTGGCGTCTTCTGAGATTTCTTGCCTTGGCTTTTAGATAGTGTTTTCTTTACTTTTTTTTTGGTACCAGGAGTCGAACTCAGCACCTTGCACTTGCCAAGCAGGCACTTCTGCCACTGAGCTATAACCCCAGCCCCTCTTTCCTTGGCTTTTAGATGCTGTTTTCTCTGTCTTCACATGCTTGTCCCCCCTTCTCAGAGGAACAGCATTCACACTGATACAGGAAAATAAAAACTCCCAACCTGAATGATATCTAAGATGAGTTTGTGTTCTCTAAAATCAAAGAATGAATTTTAGGAACAATGGAGTTAAGAGCAGAATATATTTATTGAGGGAAAGAAAGTTTCTGTCCAAGAGAGGGACAGAAGGGGGGCCTGAGTGGGTTACCCCAAGAGTCTGTCTTTTCTAGGGACTTTTATAGAGCAAAACTATGAGGTGAGGCAGGTCTAAGGTAGGGGAAAGTGGACAATAAGAATTGTTCAGGTAAAATTGATTAAACTGGGATCAAATGGGGAATTGAGTCACATAACAAGTGGGCATGAATACAGAACAGGGGCTTTTCCTGTAAGGGGTTGGTCAAGGACTCTTCAAGGTGACTGCTACCTATTTAGAATATCAATCCCTGATCCATCCCTAGGGAGGTATGTGGGTACATCTGTTTAGTCCTTTGTCTTGAGGTCTGGCCCACCACAAATACCTGTCTCTCCTGTTGGCTCCTTTGAGGGCCTGGTCCTGTCTGCCTGCCTATAATATTTCTATCTAACTCAGCTGCCTATAGCAACACTGACTAGGGCCCTCCCAATGACATATTCAACCTTCATTACTGTACCTGTTTAAAGACTCTGTCACCAAATACGGTCACATTCTGAGGGACTGGGGGTATGGCTTTAATGTAAGAATTCTGGGAACCGGGGGACACATTTCAGCTCATCAGTGCCATTCTCTCTGCAGTGATTGTCATTGTCACCAGCTTGGGCTGTAGCCCAGGAAAGATGGAAATCACACATGGGCTGCTTCCAAGGCCCTGCTGGGTATGACCCTGATGTCTCTGTGGCCAACTGGCTGAGGATTCTTTTGCTCAGTTTGCATAAAAATCAGCAATAGGCAAAGGACAGCTCCTTTGGTGTGAAGAGCTCTGAGCTTGAGCTGGAGATGTAGTTCTTAGGGTTAGCCGTCCTCCTCACTACTTTTAGCACCAGCAGCCTTTCATGTTCTGAGCGCTTAGTGTGCCTGCTCAGCTTGCTCTACTTGAGATAGAAATTGTGCATAGCAAAAAAATAGCATCTAAAAGAGGCTTGATTAGGGGCCGTATAGCTCAGCAGCATGGCGCCTGCCTGGCAAGCATGAGGTCCTGAGTTCAATATCTGTTTGTTTTTTTAAATAAGGACTTATGCTGCAGCATATAATGCACAGACTGACTGGCTAAGGGTATTGGGCGTTTGCTGATATAGAAGAAAAAGGCAGGCTTGCAGGTACGCAGTAGTCACTGAGAGGTTCCTGCTGGAGCTGACTGAGGAGGGCTGTAGAGGAGAGGAGTTATCTAGGATAGGTTCTGACCAGAGGCATCTTCAGCCACAGCAAGCCTCCTGGAGTGACTGTGGAGTGACTTAGCTAGCTGCAGCCAGCTGAGAGGTGTTTGGGCAGCTGCAGAAGAAAAAAATTAGAAATATCTCTTGGAGCTGGGTGTAGTGGCGCACTCCTGTAATCCCAGCATTCGGGAGGCTGAGGCAGGAGGCTTATTGTGAGTTTGAGACCAGCCTGGGCTACAAAGTGAGCTCAAGGCCAGCCTGAACTGCAAGACCCTGTCTCAAAAAAAAAAAAAAAAAAAAAAAAAAAAAGAAAACAACCAATAAAATCTGATTTAAAAAAATAAAAAAAAATTTATGCCCCCTGCCCTGCTCTTACATATTGTACCTTTTGTGTGTGTGTGTCTTTTTTTTTTTTTTTTTTTTTTTTGGTTTTTCTCTGGTACCGGGAACCGAACTCACAACCTTGCGCTTGCCAGGCAGGCGCTTTGCCGCTGAGCTAAATCCCCAGCCCCTGTGTGTGTCTTTTTTTGAGACAGGGTCTCACTGTGCAGTTCAGGCTGGCCTTGAGCTCACTTTGTAGCCCAGGCTGGTCTTGAACTCACAACGATCCTTCTGTCTCAGCCTCCCGAGTGCTAGGATTACAGGCATGCACCACGACGCCCAGCTTATATACTATACTTTTTGGACAGAAATCACTATGTGTAGCTCATACATATGGGGCTGAGAATTCTCTTCCACAAAATTAGGAAAGACCTAGGGTAAATATTCATGCCTTTATTTGGCAAAGGATTCTTAAATATGACATTAAAAGCACACAAAAAAAGATAACTTAGATTCATCAAAATACACAAACTTCTGTATATAAAGGACAATACTAAGAAAGTAAAAAGAGGCCAGGGATGTAGCTCAGTGGCACGACCACCTGCCTGGCAAGTGCAAGGTCCTGAGTTTGATTCCTGGCACCAAAAAAAAAAAAAAAAGAAAAGAAAGAAAGTAAAAAGAAACCAGGTGTGGTGGCACACACCTGTAATCCCAGCACTCGGGAGACTGAGGCAGGAGGATCATTGCAAGTTCAAGGCCAGCCTGGCCTACAAAGTGAGCTCAAGGCCACCCTGAACTGCATAGCAAGACCCCGTCTGAAAAAGACAACAAAACAAAACAAACAAACAAAAAAGAGACTTTATAAAGAAAAGTGAAAAGAAAATCTACAAAATGAGAGATAATATTTGCAAATTGTATGTCTGATAAAGGTCTACAACCCTGAATATATAAAGAAAACAACTCAACAGGAAAAAGACACAAACATCCAATTAAAAGGAAAAGATCTAAATAGGTATTTCCCCAGAAGACATATATAAATGGCCAACAAGTACATGAAAAGTGCTTCACATCACTCATCACCAAGTAAATACAGATCAGGACCCTAGTGAGATGATACTTCACCCCTGTTACCATGGCTATTAGGAAAAAATGGAAAATGACACATGCTGGTAGGGACCACTCAGACATTGCTACTGGGAATGTAAAATGGTGCAGTGCTCAAAAAGTTACACACATATTGCTAGTACTATATGAACGAGCAATTCTGCACCTCGGTATATGGCCAAAAAGCATCAAAAACATGAACTAACAAACAAAATAACCTGTTCACACAAGTTCACTGCAGCAATAATCACAATATCTGAGAGGTGGAAAAAGCTCGAAGATCTGTCTATGGATGAATGGATGAACAAACTGTAGTATATACATATATCGAATGTTATTCAGCCATTAACAAATGAAGCAGTGAGCCAAGCATGGTAGTGTATACCTGTAATCCCACATACTCAGGAGGCTGAGGCAAAAGGATCCCAAGTTCAAGGCTAGCCAGGGCAACTTAGTAAGATCCTGTCTCAAAAGAAGAATAGCTCAATGGCAGAGTGCTTGCCAAGCACACTTGAGCTGCTGGGTTCAATCCCAGTACCACAAAAATGAAGAAGAAAAAAGAGCACCGATACACTCTTTAATGTGGATGGCCTTAGAAAGTGCTCATGAAAAGAATCCAGACACCAAATGTGCTATGTTACATAATGGAAATAGAGACAAACTATCTAGAATAGGCAAATCCATTGATACTGAAAGAAGACCGGAGATTGCTAGGGTCTGGGGAGACAGAAGTGCTTGCTTGATGGCTATGGGGTCTCCTTTGGAGATGACAATGTTTCAGAATTTTTTTTTTTTTTTGTCTTTTTGAGACAGGGTTTCGCTATGCAGTTCAGGCTGGCCTTGAGCTCACTTTGTAGCCCAGGCTGGTCTCGAGCTCAGCCTCCTGCCTCAGCTTCCTGAATGCTGGAATTATAGGCATACGCCACCATGCCCCACCGATTTAGTGAGATCTTGTCTCAAAGGAAAAACCAAAAGCCAGGCATGGTGGCACACAACTGTGATTTCAGCGCTGGGGAGGCTGAGGCAGGAGGATCGTTGTGAGTTCAAGGCCAGCCTGGACTACAAAGTGAGCTCAAGGCCAGCCTGAACTGCACAGTGAAACATAGTGAGACTGCATAGTAAGACCCTGTCTCAAAAAAAAAAAAAAAAAGAAAAGAAAAGAAAAGAAAAACCAAAAACCATAATAATAAGAGGTGGGGCTGTACCTCAGTGTGAAGACCCTGGGTTCACTCTCCAGTACTATAAAAACTTAACTTTATGTTATACGGTTTTCACCTTAATTTTTAAAGAAGTGTTGGGGATAGAGGAAGGGAAAGAAGATCCCTCAGTACCAGACAGGTTTCTTTGAAAAGCCACAGAATATTTTGCTCAGCCCTACACTTTAGTACTTGAGCCAACAATGTATATTTGAACATTCAGGAATGTGCTTGAACATTAAGGAATTTCAGCCACAGGCTTATTCCTGGCTTCCTCCCAAGGAGCCACAGCAGGAGTGTCTGCTTCTGAGGGTGGGGTGGGCCCGAACCCTTCCCGAGAAGCAGGGCGGGGATTTGTGCTTGTGGAAGACACAGAGGCCCTGCGCCTGCTCCCTGCTCTGGAACAGAGGTAGGTCCTCCATTAGTCAAGGCCCCGATAAAGAAGAATCCTTGCTCTAATCTGAGTCTGTCCTTAGCTCTCTGTTTGTCTTACACATGTCAGAGCCTTTCTTGACTTCCTGTAAAATGGGATCCCTTCATTTTACTGAATTTTAGAACATTTTGCTAAAATTCAATATCTTGGTTGCATGGATGGTTGTTAGAGGGCCAGGAATCCGTCATAGAAAGAATCTCATTCCTTGCAGCTGTAGCCAAGTTTGATTCAATGAGCTTGGACTGGTGTTTGATCCAAAGTGTGAAGTTGGTAGCTGGGTGTGGTGGCGCACGCCTGTAATCCCAGCCCTCGGGAGGCTGAGGCAGGAGGATCATTGCAAGTTTGAGGCCAGTCTGGGCTACAAAGTGAGCTCAAGGCCAGCCTGAACTGTACAGTGAGACCCTGTCTCAAAAAAGACAAAAATAAAATAAAATTAAGTTAAATTTAAAAATGAAGGGCCAGGGGTACAACTCAGTGGCACAAGCGCCTGCCTGGCAAGCATAAGGTCCTGAGTTCGACTCCTGGTACCAAAAATATAAAATAAATAAAATTAAATTTAAAAATGAAGTTGGAGTCATAGGACTGTCTGTGACTCTGAATGGAGCAGGTGCTGTGAAGAAGTCACCCTATGAGACACATGGTCTGGGCCCTTAGGGGACCTCCTCCAGCAGGGACGTCGGCACAAATGCAGGAAGCTGGCTATGCCCTCAGCTTGGGGAACCACCTCAACTGGAAGGTTCGGCACTCAGTATAGCCCGACGCAACCTCAACCTCAGTTCCTTAGTTGCAAATCAGTGTGAAGAAACTGGAGAGTTCCCGAGGCCTGACTGACCACTGAGGAGCCCCCAGGGCCCAAGAGCCACTGGGTCTCCATCTGCCACCTGTGGTTTCCGCTTACAGCACAGCCCGCGCCTTCCCAGCGTCTGACAGTGTGTTCGCGGGGGAGAAGCCTGGCAAGCGGGTCCTCTGTGGCCCCCTGAAGGGTGAGTCAGTGGAGGAGCAAATGGCTGGCAAGGCAGGCAGCTCGGAGAGCTCAGGACAGCTGGGCTCCCTGAGAGCCCCCTGAGAGTTCTCTGCCCCTGTGGACCAGCGTCCCTGTGACGTGACAGGTACATACGCCCAGCAGGCTCTGCTGTCCTTCTCATCCTAAACTTAAGTTTTTCATCAAGATCTAATTCCCATCCTGTACCATGTACCCTGTCAGTGTGTACACTTCAGTGGTGTTTAGTCCACTCACAATACATTGGGGTTTCGGTTGGTAGGTATGTAGCTTAAAATTCAGTGATCACAAAGGAATGAATACATGTTAAAAATTTTCCCTCCAGGCCGGGGATACAGCTCAGTGGCACAAGCGCCTGCCTGGCAAGTGTAAGGTCCTGAGTTCAATTCCCGATACCAAAAATAAATAAATAAATAAATAAATTCTTCCACCCTGTCTCCCATAAATAAGAAAAAGCTCTTTTTTTTTTTTTTTTTTTTGGTACTGGGGACCTTGTGCTTGCCAGGAAGGCGCTTGTGCCGCTGAGCTATAACCCCAGCCCTTTATTTTTTGGTACCAGGGATCGAACTCAGGACCTTGTGCTTAGCAGGCAGGCACTTATGCCACGGAGCTATATTCCCAGTCCCTGTCTCCCATAAATAAGATGATCTACTTTTGACTATATTCCTGTAGACGGCCTATGGAAATACAGCAAATGTATTCCTCCTGTCATACACAGTACAGGGTAGGAAACTGTGTACTATTCTGCATCTTGCTTTTTTCATTTACAATGTGAAGATCACATTATAGTAATACTGGCCTTTTTATCCCCTCCCCAACCCCAGTGCTGGGATTGAGGCCGGGGCCTTCACACTAAGCTACACCTCCAGCCCTTTTTTATTTTTTGTTTTGAGACAGGATCTCACTAAATTACTAAGTCACTTAGGCCGGGGTCAGAGTTGTGGTTCTCCTGCCTAAGCCTCCCAGAGTGCTGGGGTGGCAGGCAGGTGCCACCATGTTCAGCTTCCACTTTCCTTTCTGTGGCCACATGGCATTCTGCTCTGCAGGGGGGTGAACATTTCTCAGTGGGTGCTCAGGTTGTTTTCGGTCTTCAGCCTTCACAGGTAAATGCTGTGATGAAGAACCTGGTGCGTGAGGCATCACACATGTTTGAGAAGATCTGCTGAATGAAGTCCCAGATGGGCATGTGCTTTTCTTTTCTTTCTTTTCTTTTTTTCTGGTACCGGTAATCGAACTCACAACCTCGCGCTTGCCAGGCAGGTGCTGGACATGTGCTTTTCTAATTCTGACAATGCTCACCAAATCATCCTCCACAGAGGTTGCACTACTGTAGATTCCCATCAGAATTTATCCCTAAACCTACGGTGAAATAGGAAGGCCCACTGCAGCAGGGTTTGTTACAGCTCCCAGCTGCAAACAACCCAAAAGATCCTCCACAGGAAGGACATGTGCATTGTGGTTTCCACACACAGTGGAATACTACACAGCTGTAGAAAGGAAAACGCAGCTGTATTAAACACAGAGGAATCTCGGTGTATGTAAAAGTGAAAGAACGCAGACATGAAATGGCACTTCGCTGCAGAGACATAAGCAGGCAGTAAAGAGTAAGGAGCAATTAGGCTGAGGGAGGTGGGATACCCCTTGGATGGTCTCCTTCATGTGTGTGTCAGTGTATGAAAACACCACACGTGGTCTTCCCTGATTTCGGTTGCATTCCTCGAAGGTAAGAAGTTTGAAAAAGAAATGCCAGACCGGTGTGCGGCCGCCCAGAACGGCAGCAGCAGGCTCCTCAGACGGCAGGCCGGACTGCAGCCTGACTCCTCTGTCCAGTCTCGAGCCGCAGCCTGGGCTTAAGGGGCTGAAACGCACGGACCGCTCAGCTGTCCCCAGGGCGCCTGGGTTCTTCCTGCAGCCTCCAAGTTGCGATCCTGCCTCCTGGGGAGCGGGGCAGACGGCGCTGTACCCCTGCGCCCCCTTCTCCTCTGCTTCCCAAGCACTGCTGAGTTTGCTTTCTCCCCCAGAGTTACTCCCTGGGCGATTTCCTGAGCCAGCTCTGAAGCAGCTGCCCAGGTACTTAGAGTCTCGGCAGATCCCCACCCCTGCTGTCCCCGTCCCACCTTGGCTCCACCCGGGAGACCGGCTTGCCTCCCCACCCCGGCCTCCGGAGGGCCTGGCTGTCCAGCCGGGAGAGTGGGGATGGGGCCGGCCGACTCGTGACGAATTCCTCCTCCTGGGCCGCCCTGCGATGCTGAGGGGCCACCCCTGCAGCGCTGCGTCCCAAGAGTCTCCCGACGCGACCTCTCCTCTCTCAACGGCGTGTATATGGTGTGAGCCGAGATCGGCTCTTTCCAGACACAGCCCAGGCCCGGGCCCCCGGCACTCGGCTCTGTGCCTTCTCCTTGGGCGGAGTGACCCCCAGCACCCACCAAAGGTTCGGGCGGAGGCGTCCTCCCTTGCTGGGAACACGACGGTAGTTCTGGGCTCTGCGTTCAGGTCTCCTGGGCCTTCGTCTAGAAAGCACGCTTCTCCTGGGGCTGAGGAAAGCATTAAGACCCAGGCTGGCCGCTGTGCCCCCAGCCGTCCACCTCCAGGCTGAGGGCAGCACCTTTCAGGGTGGACTTAGAATCTTTTTTCTTAGCCCTGTTTGGCCCCAAGTGAATCCTTTGATCCACATTTCAGAACCCCAGCATGTGCCCACTCCCACCCCACGCCGGCCGCGGAGGAAGCGGGTTCCACCCCACCGGCCCTCGCGTCTGCAGACCTCACGGGGAGGCCCACTGCCGCTCTGCGTGGTCACGGCTCGGCATCTGGCGCAGAGCATGTGTTTGGAAACTGTGATATAAAAGACGAATTTAAAAATCAAATCCACCCTTCAGCACTCAGGGGGCTGAGGCAGAAGGAGCGCCCTGAGCTCCAGGCCAGCCTGGGCTGCACAGTGAGACCCTGACTCAAAAACAAACAGAAAAATCAAACGCACTTTACCACCAGCAACGACGTGCGCCCCTCTCCCCTCCCTCCCTGTCTTTTCTCTCCCTTTCCCTTTCCTCTCTCTTTCCTTCTTTCTCCCTTCTTTTTCTTTCTCTTTCCCCGCTGCCTTCTTCCCTCCCTTCTTTGGTGAGGGGTCATCTCTGTTCGCGGAGAGAGGACACGTCAGCTAGGTTTAAACAGACTTTAGGGAGTCGGCACAGGACAGAGGTCCGTGGCGTTGAAGGAGCTTGCGGCTCCAGGGCGGCCTGCTGCCTGATCACCGGCCGAGAGGGGCCCAGGAGAAGCAGCCCGCTCCCGGGCAGAGGAAGCTCACTGCACCGTGATTCATCGCCTTGTGTGCTGAGAGTTTTCAGCGACACCAGGATCCATCTTCAGGCCCCGCCTGCGCTGAGCATGTGGAGGCCAGGGAGCTATTGGCAGGAGAACCAGCGAAATTAGCTTGCGTACTTCAAGCCTGTGGCCGCCCGCCAGCGTTTCCTTCACATGCGAACGTTCCTATTTTCACTCTGGAAGTTTTTTGTCAGGTTTATTGCGACTGAAAGGTTGGTGAACAGATAGGAACAAAGTGATATTTGCTGAGCTGGAAGGACTGTTTGTTTAAATCTAATCTCAGGAGCATACCAATATACGTGCACTTTTCTGGGGAGGCCTCGGCCTTTCCTTCGGGAGGATTTTCATGCAAGGCGGATATGGCCTTTACAACTCATCCCGGGTCTCCGGGCGTGGGCGCTTATATGTGTGTTTCCTAAGAGCCTGTATGTCCAATACTTGGCCCAGCCGCCCCTGGAAGCATATGCAAGACAGATGGGCACCGAATCCACAAGATAATGGAGCATTCTAATGAATGTCATTGGCATCAAAGCCTAATGTTCCTGTAAACTTTCGAAAGCCATGAAATTAGTATACATTCCTCACAGCAGTACAGAAGTGACTAATTTAATTGAGAAAAATCCAGCAAAATTAATTAGTCCATAAAAATGAAAACTAATACCCTTTGAAAATGGAGAACAATATCCCTGGGTTTTTATATTTGCTTACAGATCCCTTCAGCTACGACAGTTTGTTATACAAGACGCCTTTCTGTTTTCAAAAGAGCATCATGACATCGGGGTGCCGGCTGGTATTTTAAAGATCTTCCTTCTCACCTTCCCTTCACAATCCGAAGCAGGGAAGAGGGCAGGAATGGCTTTTCCCCTTCAGCTCTCTCATTTACTTTGTGGGGCTGGAGGGCAAACTCGGGCCCCACCAATACTAGTCAAGTACTCAACCACTGAACTACACCTCCAGCCTGAATTTTTTTCTTTCTAGCTAGTTGAGCTGAATTAAACAAAATAAAAAACGAGAGCAGACAAACATTATCCCACCAGTTTCTTCCCAAGGAGGGCACCACCTCCCTTCGCACTGTTTGCTAATCAGCCCCCCACGCCTGGGTTTCCAACAACTAAAAACCACCCTTACATTGAAAGGATGCACACTGAAGGGTCTGTGCTGGGGATCTCATCCGACCTCGTGTGGAAAACTCGGTGGCTCACTGTCAGCATATTCTGAAAACCTTGGAAACTGGCATTCAGGCGTCTAAAGGAAGATTGGGAAATTGGGGCAGTGAAGACAGGCGTGGCGGCGCACACCTGTAATCCTAGCACTCGGGAGGCTGAGGCGGGAGGATCATTGCGAGTTTGAGACCAGCCTGGGCTACAAAGTGAGCTCAAGTCCAGCCTGAACTACACAGCGAGACCTTGTCTCAAAAAAGACAAAAAAAAAGAAATTGAGGCAGTGAATAAATGCTTACTTTGGATCTGTACTATTGATAAAAAAAAAAATTTAAAACCGCTGGGAAAAAATGAGTCCTTTTTTTCTCTTTTTGCTCAGAGCAATCCAAATAAAACAGGCTTTGTTTCACTCCTGCCTGTGAGCTCAGTGTTGAACAAGCTCCAGTGAAGTCCACAGAAGGTGGGGAGTGGCGTGTCTCCTCCGCAGTCCTGAACACAGCCGCGCTTCACCTTCTTGCTTGGCATCAGGCCACGAGACACCAGGGAGAGGGGCTTTTTCTTTTTCTCTAGCTGCCTTTTTGCACAGATTCCTGTCAGAAGAAAGGGGATTACTGAACCTCAAGCCCCAAAAGGGACACTCAAGGCCCTGAAAATTTGGAGCCACACCGAGTCCTGGACAACTCCACTCCAGTGAAGGGGATCTGAGGGTGGGCCGGGAGAGGACAGGCTGGATCGAGGTTGCCATACCTTCTTCCTGGAAATGCTTGTGGCTCCTCAAACCATGGCACTTGAGCCAGTGGATAACAGTGCAAGAACGAGGGTTGGCAGGGGTGGCTCAGGATACAGTGCTCTCCTAGCCTGTGTGAGGCCCTTGACTTAATCCACAGCTTTAAAAAAATAAAAATAAAAATAAAAATAAAAATGCAAGGACCAGCCTGTGTCCCTCTATAGTGGGAGTGAGCACACATGGATGGGTAAGCTCTGGGGCCTGATGTTGTACTAAAAGATGTCTCAGTGCCAGGCGTGGTGGCGCACGCCTCTAATCCCAGCACTTGGGAGGCTGAGGCAGGAGGATCACCCTGAGTGCAAGGCCAGTCTGCACTACATAGCAAGACCCTGTCTCAAAAAACAAACAAAAAAGATGTCTCAGGGCTTGCAGAGAAATTAATGCTCTGGTCAGTAACTTACATTATGCACATTTTTCACCTGAAATTGTACCAAGCCCATAATAAATCAACAACAAAAATTGAGTTACATTGTATTTTGAGTTATTTTCCCAGATTTTCTTGATCTGATGTATGAAATTTTCTGATACAGTAAAACATTTAAATATACACTAATTACAAGGCCTGGGGTAATGAGTTAACGATAATGTGCTTTTATCTAGGCAGGCGCTTGTGCCGCTGAGCTCTATCCTTGGCACTAATGTGCTTTTATCTATATAGCGAGCCGCCTTAATATTTCACAGATACAATTCATCCTGTTTGTGACTGACAGAGCAAGCAGTTCCTTCTTTTATTCACAATGAGACTCCTGAACAGGAATCTTGTGCCCTTAACTGAAATAAAACTTGGGAGTTTCCCACTCAGTACTGTTTTTTTTTGTTTTGTTTTGTTTTGTTTCTTTTTTCTTTTTGAGATAGGGTCTCACTATGTAGTTCAGAGCTCACTTTGTAGCCCAGGCTGCCTCAAACTCACAGTGATCCTCCTGCCTCAGCCTCCAGAGTGCTGGGATTACAGGAGTGCGCCACCACGCCCGGCCTCAGTACTGTTTTTGCCTCTGGGAAAAAGTGGTTAGGCTTTCCTCCCCACCAACCTTATTCTCCTCTACCTTTTCCCGTCCTGACAACCACCCACATTCAGAAGGCTGTGTATACCTCTGTCACCCCTGCACAGCGATATTATACCGACATCAATGACCTCATGTGAAGGGTGCCTGTCAGGACAAAGCTCGAAGCAGCACTCCGTGTAGACACATGTGCCTCACAGAACTGTTTTTGGCATGAGGATAAGCTGCTCAGATTTATGGAGGGGAATTGTATTTTAACAATGGGATCATCTCAGGGATGGCTAACCGGACAATGCTTGTGTGTCATGAGATCGGCATAGATTTTAAAGAGGATACATTAAAGCTTTGTTTTTTCTGCTTGGTCTCATCTACGTTGTCATCAGTCCTTGAGGGTTTGGTTTTGTTTTTTCTTTTTTCTTTTTGAGTCAGGGTCTCACTATGCAGTTCAGGCTGGTGTTGAAATCACTTTGGGTCCCAGACTGGCCTTGAACACTCAGCAATCCTGCCTCAGCCTCCCGAGTGCTGGGATTACAGGTGTGGGCCACCATGTCCAGCTCCCACCCTGGAGTTTAATGCTGTGCTGTGAGCTACCCAGAGCCCTGCCTGGCAGCGGTCTGATGGCTTGTGATACACTCTGAGCTGCGGCACTCAGGATGCATGTTGGTCAAGGGTAGGCTGGAGTCAAACTCTGCATGGTCACTGGGTGCTGATGATCTGCTCTTCATCGGTATCCACTCTCTTGGGAACCCCCAGCCTGGCCCTCTGTTCTGTCCCAGCCCTCTCTCAGCTCCAAGGACAGCTCCGGGGTCCCTTGGTGGGCTGGGAAGGACTCTGCTCGGGTCCCACACCGGCTCTGGGGTCTGGCTTGCTGCTGCCTGAGCTGGCCCAGAAATGCAGGGCTGAGGCTCGTCTTTCTGGAGCAGGTCCAGAGCTCCCAGCTGACCACTGTACCAGCTTCCTGTGGGTAAAACCAGAAGGGACTTGCAGATGATTTTCAGAAAGGATGTGGGTGCCGCAGGCTTGTCCAGGATGGATGGCAGCTTATAGGAATAGGCTTGAATTTGGAGCATCTCTACTAGACCAGGGCTGAGACCTAGGCCTGGAAAGAATCACAGACAGAACACGGGGTTCACCAGGAAGCCACAGGGCAGCAGGAGTGCTGGTACTGCAGCTCTTTGCTGGAGGCTGCTCTCTGGTCCTTTGAAGAACAAGAGGGAGGACGACATGGTCCAATGCACACGCCACGAGGGCGTGGCCCTGAAGAGCCCTCCCTGCGCTCACCACAGGGACCACTGCTATGAACAGTGGGGGAGGCCCTGTGCTTGACTGGTGAGAGAAGCCTCTGTTGCACCAGAAGCCTGGGGACACAGGCCAGTCTACTGGGGTCCTGATAACCGTCCAAGGCGGAGGCCAAGTGTGACCCGGATGCTAACCTGCCAGACATTCTAGGCTTCCTCTCAGAGCATCCAGGTGTGAGCCCTTTGTAATTCTGCCAACAAGACAGACAGTTAGTAAAGAGACACGCTGAGCTTAGAAATGAGTGGAAGGGTGGACAGTGGTCCCTGGTGTTGGGTGTGTAAGAGAAGTGACTTGAAGACTCTGGATCACTAGCCCTGGGATTCAGCCAATACTTCATGTTGTCTCAGTTGAAATATTTTAGGAAAAAGGATGCTTATATCCTAAATTATCTGGACAACAGCTTTGAAACTCTATCATTAAAAATGGTTGCACTTTATTTTCTTAGATTTTCATTAGCGTTCTGAAAATTCAACAAACACCATTTTTTCTCAATAAAGAAAAAAAATAAAAATCCAAACACTCTTCAGGTGCCGTCAAAGACCAGGACCCTCAGAAGTCTTTGACTGAACTTCTGGAAGAGTGCAACTCATTCAACTAACGATAGGAGCAGGAGATCAAGGCAACATTTAGCATCTCCGTCTGCATGAAACAAACATCCTCAACACATCTGCAGTGCTATCTGGAAGTCTGAACCCTCAAGGAAGACAAAGTAGCATTTGGCACACCCAGCTCATCACAGAGAAGGCCTCCAACTCAAAGCCCTTCTGGATATAAGGCTGCTTCTGAGAAGCAAACTAGTAGCCTTCACTAGGCTTTGCAAACAGTCAATGCTCAGATTTTTTTTTTTAGCCAAGACTTCCAAATTGTTATGGAAACTTTGAATTATATTCCATGATAATTTAAGTTAATTTAAGTTTAATTTAAGTTAAAATTCTTCTTTTCTTTCCCTTTCTGTACCAAGTCCCTAAAATACTGGAGATGAGGCCGGGCATGGTGGCACAAGCCTGTAATCCAAGCACTCAAGAGGCTGAGGCAGGAGGATCACTGCAAGTTTGAGGCCAGCCTGGGCTACAAAGTGAGCTCAAGGCCAGCTTGAACTGCACAGTGAGACCCAGTCTCAAAAAGACAAAAACAAATAAACAAATAAAAACTGGAGATGTACAGATACATGGTAAATTAGCTTTAAAAAAACACTACCATGCGCACCCATGTT
The DNA here is from genome assembly GCF_000276665.1 of Chinchilla lanigera. Lineage (NCBI taxonomy): Eukaryota > Metazoa > Chordata > Mammalia > Rodentia > Chinchillidae > Chinchilla > Chinchilla lanigera. The sequence goes on along the minus strand of NW_004955442.1, from coordinate 13,438,163 downwards.
TATAGCAGTATAGTTTGTAATAGCTAAATCTTGGAAACAATCCAAATGCCCATCAACCAAGGAGTGGATAAAAAAGATGTGGGCTTTAAAAAAAACCACAATGGAGTATTACTCAGCCATAAAGAAGGATAGACTTGAGACATTTGTAGGTAAATGGATGCACCTTGATCCTATGCTCTTAAGTGAAATAAATCAGACACACATGTGTAAACATAGCATTGTCTCCCTGGTGTGAGAAACCGAAAGAGTACATAAGGACCAAAATGTACAACAGATATTGTGAAACAGGAAGAAATTGTTCAAAAGGAAAGAAGAACTAGGGAGGGGGAAGGGGGAAAGGAAAGAAGAAAAAAGAAAGAGCCAGGCGTGGTGGTACATGCCTGTAATCTTAGCACTGGGGAGGCTGAGGCAGGAGGATCATTGCGAGTTTGAGGCCAGCCTGGGCTACAAAGTGAGTTCAAGACCAGCCTGAACTGCATAGCGAGACCCTGTCTCAAAAAGAAAAAAAGAGAGAAAGAGAGAAGAAAAAAAATAAAAGAAGGATAAAATAGAAACAGAGCTTTGTAAATAAGGAGAGAAAGAGAGGTTGAGGAAGGGGAGGGGATTGGGAAAAAAAGCAGAATCAAGATGAATGTGATCATTATATATATCTAAAATGTACCAATAAACTTAATAAACTTTAAAAAAAAAACCTACCTAGCATACATATTAAAGAACTTATTATGTAACCAACACAGGAAAACACCCTGATTTTGCGTAGAAGGTACAGGTTCTATTTTTGTTAAATTAGTAGGACGCACACAACACCAACGTACCCTACACTAGTCTTCCTGAAGACACTGGCCTGGACTAAACTTCTTCCTGGATGACTGGGATAATTTGGTTACCACATGGACACCAAACTTGGGGTTTGGAAAAAGAATAATTTTGTTTTGTTTTCCGGTGCTAGGAATCGAACTCACGACCTCGCGCTTGCCAGGCAGGCGCTGCGCCGCTAAGCTAAATCCCCAGCCCCGAAAAAGAATAATTTAAAAACCTCCTTTCTAAGCATAAACTGGGTAATAACTTAAATGTTCTGTGTATAATGTAATCAATCTTATGAAAAGAGTGGCAGGTGGGAAACGCACTTTTCCTGGTACGTCACTTGCTGAGTTCCTGTCTAACTTTGCCGATTAAAGTACAGTATCCTACGCCACCACCTGGATCCTTCGTTCTTTCCTTGGAAAGCAAGAAGGAAGGTGGGAATTGTTTCGCCAGAATTCAGCAGTGTGTTACATTTTCTGCCGTCCTATCAGCAGGACTGTGTGCTTGGCAGTTATGGCCACTGATAGGCTGAGCCAGGGAAGCCCCTCCGCCCTCCAACCCCGGGCTTCCGGTCTGCTCAGCAGAAGGGCCTCTGCTACCCACCTGCTTCAGGGAGGCCGCTGGGCCCAGACGAGTTTCCAGGTGTTTTGAGTTTCCTGGCGTAAAAGTAGCACATGACGGGAGACCACCTATTTTTCACTTACTTGCACATGTAAGAACTGAGCCTACAGACTATAAAAAAGGTTTCTATCGTCGATATTGTCTAACCTTGGGATGTTGTCTGCTCATCACATTGCCGAGGCTTCCCTCTATTCCTAGAGTTGGGACATGAGGATGGCAGGGTAAGTCAAGGATGATGATGGAATGGGGTTGGGGCCACAGGTACCGTGAACAGGACCCATCTTGGGATTTGATGCAGGCAACTGTGTCCTTGGTGAGAAATAAATGTCCTTGAGATGAAAGAGAGCGGCAGAGACAGAGAGGAAGAAAGAGGCAGACAGAGGCAGAAAGAGAGAGAGACAGATAGAGAGACAGAGACAGAGAGAGGGAGGAAGAGAGAGAAGGAGAGGGAGTGAGGGCCGGGAGACTGGGAGACTGGCCCAAGACCTGAGGCGCCCCTAGGCCAGTCTGGAGAGGACAGGAAAGGCTGAAGGCTGTGGGAATGGGAGACGGGTGGTCCTAAGGGGTAAGAGCCAGGGAGAGGCTCAGGTTTGCCCTGGGCACAAGAATGCCAATACCCAGGGAGTCACAAGCCGAGCATGAGGACCATTTTATTCCGAGCACTGCAACAATACCAATTCTGATGTTGCTGTTTCCCAGAATCATACAGATAAGCCAAGAGGGCATATGTATGGTGAACAGGTAAAGACTATCAGGAGCCAGGTGCTGAGGTACAACTCTGTAATCCCAGCTAAAGGGAGGCTGAGGCAGGAGCATAACTTCAAGGCCAGCCTGTCTCAGGAAAAAAAAAAAAAGAGAGAGAGATCCTGTCTTAACTGGGGGGAGGGGACAGGGATATAGCTCAGTGGTACAGTGCCGCCTGAGTTTGATCCTCAGGAAAAAATAAAGAAAAAAGGATGTCACTACGTGACTGCAGAAATCTGAGTTCCTTCAGTTTACCAGTGGGATTCACGGTGGGGCCGCCATCATGAAAAGCAGTTTCTATTTACAGCTGCTTCTCAGCTACTCTCAAGTGTTGTAGCAGATCTAACAATCTAAGTAGAAAATTCGGTCACTATTTGGCACATAGAAGGCATTCAATAAATACTGGCAGAGGCCAGGAATACAGCTCAGCAGCACAGCGCCTGCCTGGCAAGTGTGAGGTCCTGAGTTCCTGGTACCAAAAAACAAACAAACAAACAACAACACCACCAAAAAAAACTGGCTGAATCTTACTCATTTGTTGGAAGTAATCTGAATTGTATTTATATGTTGGAAAGTTCTTTGCGTGGCCCCTCAAATACATTTAGGTTACTCACACGTAAAATCCTATTTTGATTGGAGATGTCCATATCACTAAGCAACACTGGTATGCTGAATGGTGTTTCCAGTGGAGAGTTAAAATCGGTTGTAAACCTCACCTATAGATCATTGTAACTAAACGTTATCATTCGGGTTATTGCAGGTCGGGGGTACTTTACTTGGATCCACGAACTCTTGAAATCAAGTACATCAAGAGGGTTTATTTTCCTGTGCATTGCCCTGGAGAAAAGAGCAATAACCTCGTCAAATTACGAAAGGTTCTGGGAGCCAAAGGGGCAGTTAAGAGTCACTGTTATTGATGAATGAGACTTAGCACTCAGATTGCTTCATTCACTTCTGCAGACCTTCCGCCCCAGCAGGAATACAATTCCCAAGTCTAAATTACTCTACTTTTCATTAACAACTCTTTGGAGCATGTTATTTTATTAATGCTTGGAGTTATACAAAAATAGACATGTTGCAAGATTTAAAATACACACATGTATAATGCACAAGCGTGTATTTTTTTTCCTTATTCATATTCTCACCTGGCTCTTCCTCCAGTTAGATTTCTTTGCCTGGTACTGATTCCAGGTGGCTGTAACTCTAGAGCCCCACAGCACGAAAAGCAACACAAGCAAAAAGGTTTCAGACTAAAGAGACACCACAAATGCGAAATTCTGGGCCTTACTGCAAAGATTAGAGCCTCTTTCTCGACCCTAAGACCTTGGGTACCTTATCTAAGCAGTCGCATTCTTGAAGACCTTCAGTACAGCAAAGATCTTTATTCCTTACCCTGGGAAAAGTTCTTGGGGTACCAGACCCACCGCCTTGGGCGGGACAGCGCCGCCAGCAGGGGGCAGTGCTCTCAACGGCACTGAGGCCAACAGAGGATGGCTGGAGCCCTGCAAGCGGATGCGCAGCGACTGCAGGCCACGTCCTCAGCCTCTGAGTGTGCAAGAAAATCTTCACGCCCTGACATGCTCATAAATATCTGACTCACCAGGAAAAGCCGTCAGGGGATGAGACTCCAGGAGGTCCGTAGTTTAGATGCTGTAAACCCCTAAGAGATGCACAAAATGGCATGTGTTTTCTGGGGAGAGACGATCACTTTAAGCAGATTCTGAATTGGGTTGTGGCTGCCCCAGAACATCAGGAACCGCCATCACAGGGGTACCCACAAGTCACCCTGTGAAGAAGAGACTGCTGGGCGATCTTTTCAGAAAAATCTAAGTTGTTTTCCTCGTCAATTCTTTTTAAGATGCTTCAAGAAAAACAATTTAAATAAAGGTCTAATAAAGTAGAGAAACTGTCACATGTAAATGTATCCTGCAACCTAATTTTCATTTTTAAAATTCCATGTAAAAATAAATGCCTCTTACCCAGTTAAATGTAACAAATGTGTCCATCAACACACACACACACACACACACACACACACACACACACACACACGGGAAGAAAAAATAAATCTTCCCATTTCAGCCACAAACTGCAGAGAACATGAGCTGCAGGAGGAGGACTGCCCCAGTCTCTGAACAGGGGCTGATCTTTTCAATGAGGAAACAGCAGGCAGCAAAGTTAGATTTTAGAATATTTTAATGTCCATTTTTTCAGTGAATGCATTTTGAAATTCTTAGAATTAACAATTTTAAAAGAGCAGAGCAAAGGAAATGTGGAAAATGCAAACAGTTGGTTCTCAATTTAATTTCAGATTCTAGGCATGATGTGATTTTTCTGAAACTGATCAAAAAAAAAAATGCTTACCTCAAAAATCTAGAAATTCAAATGCAGATGTCTCTTTAGAAACTACAAGTGATTACAGCCCAGGTCACGGGTTGCACGCTGCCTCTACCTCTCCATGTCATGTGCAAATGTGCAGGTGCAGTCCCAGCCTGTGGAGTCAGTGTTGGAGGAGCCATGCGCAGGTGTGGCACAGTCCGTGCGACTCTTCAAGTGATTTAAGGATTTCATAACTGATGCTCTACATTTATTTGCACTGATAAAATTATGTGTGCTTGTTGATCATACAGGTATATAAAATTTGATCTGAGCTGGGGCTGAGAAGAAAATAGCGATTGCAATTCAAAGCAACTATTTACACACATTCAATTCTGAAGTATTGCTTCCTGCCCTGGGTTCCTAAGAAGTATTGCCACCTGCAGCACTGTGCCCACTGCCTAGAAGCCCGTCTGCGTCCAGCAACTACGATTCAATGCCGACAGACTGAGATGCCCGGCAGGTGTGCCACGGAGACTCTGTGGTTCTGCATTGAGGTATGCTTCAGAGCAGGGAGCTGGGAATGTCCCAGGGGTCTCAAGGCCCCAAGAGAATGTCTGTACTGGTTCTTTAGGAAGGCTCAGGGTGTTTTAAGAGACCATTTATCCTCCGCATGATGAGCTGCCCTTTGTCAGGGGCTCCACTGGTACAGTGCTGAACCAGCCCACCCGAGGTTAACGCTTCTCTCCAGTCAGTTTGCAGCTCTGGGGCTCCGCGTCGGGGGAGGGGTCACAAACACCTTTGTGGTAGGGAAGGAACACAGTGTCATGGGGGAAAAGTGTGTGCAGAGATGAACTTGGTAGAGCATATTTTGAGCGAGACAGCAACAACATCAGCAACCTACCAACCCCTAAAATCTACGCAGCCCGGAGCTGGAAGGCAGAGGAGAGGACAACACTCAAGATACCTTAATACTGACGGAAGAAAACCCAGCATGCCCACAATCCTTAGCACAAGGAAAGCATTAGGAAGTGTTTTATAAGAAAAAAAAATCTGTGGTGTTTTATACGAATACATTCTTCAGAAGCAAGAGGTATTGTCACAACCGTATTTTCTTCGGAGTTGGAAGACCAACAAACTGACAGTCAAACCTGAAGGAAAAGCTCCCAGGCACTGCGAAAGCTCTCGGTTCTGAGACCACTGTGTGCTGCTGGATGGCCATCCCCGACGTCCCCCCCACCCCCCCGGGAAGTAGCTGACCAGAATTACGATGTCATCATGCCAGAAATGGCAGACTCTGCTACCTCTGGGGAGGAGTAATGACGGGCCTCAGTGAGGATGTGGAAAGTACACCGTGAGGCTCACCAGTGAAGGGACACACTTGGGGAACTGCATGGAGAGCGCCAGCAGGTACAGAGCTAGTCCTCCGCTGCACCCTGGACTGCACGCCAGCATCACCTGGAAAACAACTAAGAGAGAACAGCTGCAGCCCGTGCGCCACTGGACACAGGCTTCAGACTCAGCGTGGCAGAGCACACACAAAAGCAGGAGCGGCAGCCGAGAGCACTGACTGGATTCCCCTGAGTTTCCTCTGCCGCCTGTGTACACACGGTTCTGCCCCCTGGTGCAGCGAGGAAGCCCCTCTCACGTGGCTGGACGTGGCTCTTGAGATTAAATTCTGCCACAGACCGGCCTGTGCAACTGGAGGGCGGGGGAGAATGCAGAAACTCGATTTCTAGAGGCCAGGGCGCTGCCTCCACCGGCCCGCTGGTTTTGATTCGGAATTCAACAAGGGGGAGCACCCTGGGCAGCAGTGTGGCCCCCAGTGGCTGAAACATGAAGGGACATCTTGTCGTAGGTCTGTGCCCTTTGTGAGCTGGCCCTTCCCCCTACTCCAGCTTATTTGCCTCCACCGAAAGGCCCCAGCACCCCCTCCCCAAACACAAACATCTTGATAAATAAATAAATAAATAAATGCACCCCTCAGACATTTATTTTGAGTTCTCCCCTCAGACGAGTCGGCTTCCAAGACACCTTCACTCCCAGCTGGAAGACCCCTTGGAGGTGGGGCAGGATGGAAAACGGCTTTGAGATACCTGAGGCCTGGGCTTGCAAGCTCTGTGCCTGGTGAACATTTGAAATCTTGGCCTGCACACAGGTGAACCCCAGAAACCCCACAGTGCTGGGTATGTGGCTCACCCACAGCCCCCACAAGAGAGGGCACGGGTGCTCTGGGGAGCGTGGGGAGGAGGGCCTCGATGGGCTCCCTCGTCCGACTCCCTCTCGCCTCCCCAGCGAGTTACTGGCACTTTATATCAGAGTCATAAATGCAATGTGTGTGCGTGTATGTGCTTACTCAGAAAGGCCAGGTGACTGGGAAACACTATTACATATACAGACAAAATAAAAGAAAAACACTGTTCGACCCCTCCCAAGAGTCTTGTGAGGAAAGGCAATAAAAATGATATCTTAAACACAGCTTTCGTTTTAAAAGTCAAATAATACCCCAAAAGAGCCATAATTCCACCTGTGGCCTCAGTCCTAGACTTGAGGCCAAGGCCAACCCTGAAGGCACTTGTTCTCCTCCACGCGGCTGAACGGAGTACCCCAAGGGGGCTGGTTCTCAGGGAAGGGGGCAAAGTAAAGAAGAGATGGATGAAAATGAGCCCTGAATAACTGTGATCCACACAGAATTGAGGGTTGAAATGACCACATAATACCACGTCCAGGGACAGAAACCGTGGTGCTTAAAAGCACAACAGCCAAATACAAATATTATTGTGTTTCAACGAACAGAGCACCTCGGGCAGCTCTCCGTGCTGCCTTACACACTCTTTGAGACGTTGAGTTTGGTGAGTTCATTGGCTTCTTCCATTCCCATGTCTTCACAGTCATCTTTCTCTATGGCTTTGCCGAACTGACACCTTTCTTCCACTCTGACGGGCTCTTTCCAGGGTCTCTTAGAAGACAGGTGCATGTCCTTGGCCTGCGTGTTGTCATCAGAGCCCAGGGATGTCTTGTCTGAATATGGGACAGAAGGCACCAGGTTGGCAATCTCATCTGTGGGAGACCGTCCAATGCTGCCATCCACCTGGACACGGATGTCTGGGGAGATGGAGAGCTGGTGCTGTGGCACCACCCCATTGTCCACGCACTTGGGGTAAAGGTAGGTTTTCATCTGCCCTTTCCCCTTGACATTCACTGTTCCCCGGTAGTCAAAGTCATAGCCCATTTTGCTCAGCACACGGTAGCTCTCCTCGCTCACCTGGATGCGACACTCCACCCCAGTGGTGTCCATCCTGCTGGCAATGTTGACGGTATCCCCCCAGATATCATAGAGCAGCTTGGTGGTGCCGATGACACCTGCCGTGAGCGGTCCATGGTTAAAGCCAACCCTGAGCTTGAAGTTGAACCACAGCATGTTGTTGTTGAAGTCATCTACCACACGCATCATCTCCTTGGCAAACTCAAACAGGATCCGCAGGTGCTCCTGTGGGTGACTGCCCTCCTGGCACTGGGCTGTATTGAGCCCCGATGCCGCCATGTATGTGGCCCCGATGGTCTTGATCTTCTCGATGCTACTGTAGTCCGGCTTGCTCAGGAGCTCATCGAAGTCACCAATGAGCTCGTTGAGGACTCGGTAGCACTCCTTGCCCCCTTCGTAGTTCTCCTCATAGAACTCGCTGAAGTTGACGATGCTGGCGAAGATCACGCCTCCACTGTCGTGGTTCTTGGAGTAAGTCTGGGAGACCTTCAGCTGCTCAGCCACGTGGTAGGGGATGATGTTCCTCAGCAGCCAGTCAGCCTGGTCCCTCATGCTCTGAATCTTGGTGCGGTGAAGGTCCGCTTCCACGTCCCCATGGTAGTGCAAGCGGTAGCTGACTTCAAACTCTCGGTTCAGGAACCAAACCAGCAGGAGCAGGAGGAAGAAGGCAAGGATGAGCTCTTTACCCACAAGGCTGGTTGGCCTCCTGCTGTCCTGTGTCAGCGAGCTGTGACACGGGCTCCTCTGGGCACTGGGGAGCAGAGAGATGAGAGAGGACATACCCGCTAAGTGAGTCTGTTAAGGAAAAGCCCAGAACTGCCCAGCTGACCAGAACCTTCCACCAAGTGGAGATAGATGCGACCCTAAATGCCCCTGTTTATTTGGCAGGCTGCAGAGATGGAACGACAAAGACCAACTTCTGCACTTGATTCTTTGTAATGCTGTTTCCCTCCCCTCAGAAATCTTTAGTGTCTTTTTATTTTTAGTTAAAAGGCTAGTAAAATAAACACTCATATATCCTTCACCTCGGTTCAACAATTGTTAATATTTTGCCACCTTGCTTTTTTTCCTCTCAACATATACACTTTACTTTTTGCTAAACATGTTGAAAGCTGCTGACACGTTAGTCTTACCTATTTTAGCATATGTCCAAAGATAAAGACATTTCTCTATGTAATCACATCATGACCATATCCAAGAAACTTAGTATTTTCTGATGTATCTCCTTCTTAGATTTCTAATCCAATAGACTTGTAATTTTATAAAGAATTTCTATAAATTCTCTACACTCTCTTTTTATAAATGTCTGTCTGACAAAACACATTTTCCCCACTCTGGGTTAGTTCTGTTGCTAAAATAACTTCAGACACACTTAGCACTTAAAATACATACGTAAAACATATGCTTTTAACAGTAACAAACACACTGTAAGAGAGTCAAAAAGTAAAAATGAAGGAAGGTGCTTTTCTTCCAAGGCAACTGACACGCCCTTTCTTGTGTGTGCACGGTGCTAATATATGGACGCACCAGACGCCTCCTGAGGGATGTAGACTGAGTCCTCATTTTTTCCCCAGTGCTGAGGGTGGACCCAGCACATCTCACACATGCCAGGCAAGTGCTCCAGCTCCGAGCGATACCTTCAGCCCCCATGTCCTTATCTTTTGTGATCAGGAAAGTGGATGGACACTCCTGTACCCGCACCTCTGTGCATATGGAACTAACGAGTCACTGTAAATACTGCACATGTAGAATTTTGTTAGTGATTTCCAAATTGTCCTCCTACAAGGCTGGCCCCATTCCTGTTTCCTCCGATCAAAGACTGAACCTACTTTTGGTGGGACTGCGCTCCAGCTGGATGGTGCTGGTGGGAAACCCTGTGGGCAGGGTCCTGGAGATTAGGGTCCAGGGCTGTAATTTCTTTTAAATTTGTTTAAAATAATTTTACCTTAAAAATAATATCTACTTTGCTGGGTCTGGTGGCACATGCCTGTAATCCCAACACTCGGGAGGCTGAGGCAAGAGGATCACTGTGAGTTCAAGGCCAGCCTGGGCTACAAAGTGAGCTCAAAGCCAGTCGGAACTGCATAGCGAGACCCTGTCTCAAAAAGACAAAAAAAAAAAAAAAAAAGATACAACAAACTAAAAAAAAAGGGAAACAACAATAAAAACATACTCATTGTAGAAAATTTAGGGACAGACGTAGAAATTATAAAATGATTCATGGGGTGCCCCATTGCCAGTGTTAACACTCGCTGAATCAGTGGCACTCAGTGTTAACATTTACTGAATTTCCTTCTTTCCTTCGTTCCTCCCCTCCCTACCTCCCATCCCTTTCCTTTTTTTTTTTTTTTTTTTTTTTTTTGAGACAGGGTCTCACTATGCAGCTCAGGCTGACCTTGAGCTCACTTTGTAGCCCAGGTTGGTCTCGAACTTGCAACAATCCTCCTGCCTCAGCCTCCTGAGTGCTGGGATTACAGGGGTGTGCCACCATGCCCAGCTCTTTTTTTTTTTAAACAATACTTTGATTGTTCTGTTCATACTGCAAGTTTTATCCCTTGATGTATTTCTAAAGTACTCAGTGTGGGCTACCAGATTTTGCTAATAATGAGCTTCTTCACTATATAAATATAATTATATATAATGCTATATAAATATAATTATATATAGAACTGATGGATCCACCATTTAGAACTCAGTTCTTTAGTCAGAGTGTTTAGTAAGTTTTACTGCTACTTGTGACTTAAGGATGGATATTTAAAAATATGAACTTGGCCAAAGTGGTCATCAAGGCCCTCCAAGAACAATGTCATGAAAGTTCTGGCTTTGGAACAGAATCCCTGGGCTGTCCTGGCAGGCCCACAGGAGAATTCTGGAGCCTTGAACAAACCACCACATCTTACTGGGTCTCAAGTTTCTTAAATGTAATTTTTTTTTTTTTTGGTTTTTCTCTGGTACCGGGAACCGAACTCATGGCGTTGCGCATGCCAGGCAGGCGCTTTTGCCGCTGAGCTAAATCCCCAGCCCCTAGTCTCTTAAATGTAAACGGTGCAATTGGGTGGATGTTATGGTTTATGCCTAGATGTCCCCCCAAATCCTCATGCAGTCATGAGGGGCAGGCTTTTTTCAGTGAATCTAGAGTGTGATTGATTTGAAATGTAGTGCCGGGATTAAGGATGGGTGATTGCTGGATCAGCCCACTGATTGGACTGGCACCGCCCTAATCCTGGTAGACTGGATACAATCTAAGGGACAGAAAGAGGCTTGTCTCCCCTTCCCTTGGCTGTTCTCGCTGTCTTCCACAGCTATGAACTGTTGCCCCTCTGCGAAGCCACCCTGCCCCAGAACCAGCCGATTACGGAATGAAACCTCCACAAACCGTTAGCTAAATAAACCTGTGTTCCCTTAACTTGTGGGTGTCAGCTATTCTGTCTCAGCAGTGAGAAAAGTAACCAAAACCATGGAGCATGAGCAAGCCCCTTCCAGCCTAAGGTCCCATGCAGAAAAGTAAACTCAGCAGGCCTGTGGCTGTCATCCTCAGAAAAGCCCTGCTGGGCCCCGGATTCGGGAGTGTTCCTACCATACCTTAGTAAGAGTGGCTTGTGGTGTCTTGAGTGCTTGTATAGACAATGCGGTTTATGTGAACACCTGCTACACTTCTATGTCCTGTCTGACACTACTGTGAAAGGACTCCTGGAAGTAGTTCTTCCCTTTGCTGATTGTACTCTGTGCCCTTTTGCCGTGATGCCCTGTAGTCATGAGCATGACAGTGTTCTGGGTCCTGTGAGTCCACCCAGGGGTGGTCTTGGAGACCCTCACATAGGGGCTATGACTCAATGTCTATGAACCAGGAACCAATAAGGTCCTATGGTAACACACCCCCATTCTTTCTTTTGCTCACTGAAACAACAACATATATTATGAATCTCAAGTACTAAGCAAAGTAACTACTTATTTTAGATAACTAAAGCGTATTTCTGTCCAGCTTCTAAGGCCTGCTGGCTGGGGTCAAACAGAGTAGGCAAAGGACCTAGACCAGGATAAAACAAGCTTCCACCCTTATGAGTGCAGCTCACTGGGTCAGAAGTTGAGCTTCCTTTTGATTTCTCCAAAGTGGTGTCATCAAGGAACAGCCCATGTTAGCACAAGACAGGCACAAGTCAGTCCTCTCTGGGCACAGGAGTGGAACAGCAAAATGTAGGCTGGTATAGGAGCGAGGGCCGGGCATGGTGGCGCACACCTGTAATCCCAGCACTCGGGAGGCTGAGGCAGGAGGACTGCTGTGAGTTTGAGGCCAGCCTGGCTTATAAAGCGAGTTGAAGGCCAACCTGAACTGCATGGTGAGACCCTATCTCAAAAAACAAAAACGAAAACAAACCAGAGTAAAAGAGAAATAGATGATCACAGACACTCCTCAACTTATGATGCGGGTAAGTCCTGATAAACTCAACATAAATAAGTAAAAACTGCATTTAATAGCCCTAGCCTACCACACCATGGGTTAGCCTAGGGTACCTTAAAAGTGGGTGGAACATTTATATCAGTCTAGAGTTGGGCAAAATCATCTAACACAAAGCCTATTTTATAACAAAGTGATGAGTACTACACATTCAGAATTTCATGCTACTACTATACTGAAAGTGAAAATAAGGGCAGCTGCACGGGCACACTTTCATGCCTTTGTACCATGCTTCACAAATACTTTTGTCTGCAAACAATTTGGTTCACAAACAGAAGCATTTGGCAGAATTTTGTTTGTGAACTCTGTATCAGGTGATGACCACAACCACGGCCATCTCTCCCACAAGAATACGAATATGGCCATCTTTTCCACAATCATAGAACAAATGAAGTCATGAACCAAGGTACCACTGCATGAAGCCTGTAAGCTGTTCTATAGTAAGCTGGGAACCATCTCCACGCTATTTGCCTGTTGCCTCTGCCTGAAAGAAAGAGTCCAGTACAAAGCATTTATGTTTTGTACCCAATAGGGCTACTGTGCATTTCTTCCTCTGAAACATGGAACAAAAGTGATCATCCCATTCCTAAATTCAAACAGCAAAGGTCAATTTCAGAAAGAGAAACTATAGGTGAACAGAAGAGTCAACTTAAGACTGAATACTTGGACATGCAGTACAGTGTAATACATACATGGACATTAAAGTACAGTATAATCAGCCAGGCACAGTGGGGCATGTCTGTAATCCCAGTGCTCTGGGAGGCTGAGGCAGGAAGATCACAGGTCTGAGCAACTGAGTGAGTTAGTGAGACCCTATCTCAAAATAAAAAATAAAAACTGAGGACATAGCTCAGTTAGAAAGTCTTAGGTTGAGTTTCCAGTACCACACACATACACACACAAGTACAATCAGTTATGGAGAAGAGGGATTTTAAAATAGAGAAAAACAGAAAGCAAAGAGCACTTGCGATCCTAAGCAGTTAACAGCGGCATTTGTTAACATTTCAGGGCCTTCTAGTGCCATATAAAGCCTACACCATGGGGTGTGGTAGGGTTGGGCTGACACCCAGAGAGCCCTACACCAGGAGGGGTACTGATACGCTTTACTTCTTGGCTTGGATGATGGTTAAATGTGTGTGCTCCTTTGTGGAAATGCACTGTGATACAATCTTAAGAACTGAGAACTCTTCTGTACACATGTCATACGTTAACTTAAGAGTTAATTTCAAAATGAAAGTATGTGTTTTGCTTTTAAATACTGTAGTTGTAGTCAGGCAAGGTGGGACACACCTATAATCCCAGATACTTGGGGGGCTGAGGCAGGAGGAGCAAAAGTCAAGGATAGCCTGAGCAACTTAATATGCCTGTTCTCAAAATTAAGAATAAAAAGTGTTGAAGCAGAGTAATTGCCTCGGATGTGTGAGGTCCTGGCTTCAAACCCCCGTAAAGCAAACAACAACAGCGGAACAAAACTGCAGTTGTAATTATCACTCATTACTTTATCGTAAGTACCATGTCTGTCATAATTTTTAAATTTATATAATGAAATATCTAGTGGCAGCAATAGTACATATACAACAATTTCACGTAATAAATGAAAACTGAAAACATTTCCCATAACATTGGAGCATATATATCATAATTTAATTTATCACTGAAAACTGTTGTTGCTGATAAATTTTCAATATTCCCAATCATTCTGATCAATATTTTTGGGCATGCAGACTTTACCCAGTGCTGACTTCTTTTTTTAGCAGGAAAGTAAAAATGGAATTATAAGATTGAAGACTATGAAATTTTGTTTTTGGTTTGGTTTGATTTGGTTTGTTTTTTTGCGGGTGGGTCTTACTATGTTCAAGACTATGAACTTTTTTATGCCTTTTTAAAATAGATTATCAAATTACTTCCCCAAACTACTGTAACATTCTGAGAAGTCATGAGGCATGGAAGGAAGGCCACAGCCTGCAGTGAGGGAGCCAATACCTATATATTGTGTTCATGACCAGCTGTGTGACTATGGGCAGGTTCCTTAGCTTCTCTGAGCTCTAGCACCCTCATTTGAAAAACAGGGACAAAGTCACGGACCATGCCAGGTTATTGTGAGGATTAAATATACATATTTTAAGTGCATGGTAGCAAAAAAAAAAAAATCACTACCAGTAATTTTTTTTTTTTTTCTTGTCCTTTTTTTTGAGACAGGGTCTTACTAAGCAGTTCAGGCTGGTCTTGAGTTTTGTTTTGTTTTTGTTTTGTTTTGTTTTGTTTTTTGTCTTTTTGAGACAGGGTCTCAATATGCAGCTCAGGCTAGCCTTGAGCTCATTTTGCAGCCCAGGGTGGTCTCAAACTTGCAACAATCCTCCTGCCTCAGCCTCCTAAGGGCTGTTGAGCTCATCTTTCAGCCCAGGCTGGCCTTGAACTGGCTATGATCCTCCTGCCTCAGCCTCCTGTGAGCACTGGGATTACAGGCGTGTGTCACCATGCCCGGCACTAGCAGTAACTTATGATCATAACATAACACAACTTTGCCTACTCTGGATATTCTTTTAAGTTGAAAGTTAAATTCCTACCATTTAAAAGATGGTAGGAATTGTGTAGCTATTTAAAATGTACAGTGATTTCCATAGCAATGATACTGATATGTCTATATGCACCTTCTACCCTATTTCTTTTGTGAACCTTTGAGTGTTTTTTGTTTTTTTTTTTTTATTTTGTTTTGTCCTTTGTTCGTGAAATCTTAATTAACTCTTTAGGTAAGAGTCCCACATGTGCTGTTGTTGTTATTTTTGAGACAAGGTCTCGCTATGCAGTTCAGGCTGGCCTTGAGCTCACTTTGTAGCCCAGGCTGGTCTCGAACTTGCAAGGATCCTCCCGCCTCAGCCTCCCGAATGTGTGCGCCACCACGCCCGGCTTTCCCACGTGTATTTTTCCAATTGCTTGCATTTTCTTTCTCCTCTTTCTAATGTGTCACTTAGCCTTTTCTTTTTGGCTGCAGTTATTGTTAATAAGACTGGAAAGTTACCTCTGCCTTAAAGGCTTGAAAACTATTTTTTTCTACACTTACAGTTTGCTTTTCATTTAGACTTTTCAATGTATTTAGAATTTATTCTCATGTTTATAATAAAGCAAATGTCTACATTATTTTGGGAATAACTTTTTCTTTGATTTTTTTTGGGTGAGATTTCTTCTGTAACACACTAAAGTCTTATATAAAATGAAACCAATTCTAATATATATCTTAATGATCATTTGGTTAGCACTTGGGAGGCTACAGCAGGAGGTCTGCTTGAGTCCAGTACGGGCAACATAAT
>NW_004955442.1:13391615-13421439 GCF_000276665.1 Chinchilla lanigera | reverse complement strand
CCTTGCGCTTGCCAGGCAGGCGCTTTTGCCGCTGAGCTAAATCCCCAGCCCCAAAAGTAGGATTTATTTTGCATAAAATAATGTATTCATTATGGTTTCCTTTCAAATGCTGAATGGTAGTTTCATTTTAAATTCCCTTTGGAATCTTAATTTGCATATCTTTCATACTGTTATTATTATATTAAGTAAACTGAGGAAGGTTACTTACTGTCCATGACTGACCAACCCTTTGTTAATACTCAAAGATACACTGAGGCTATTAATTTGATTCTGTCAATACTGGAACAAATTAGGACATTTTGTGCTTTTGAAATTACTAAAGCAGTAGGTTCTCAGTGGCATTCCTAGTGAGTCACTTGGGAAGTCTCCCTAATTGTCCTAGTAATTTGGAGACCCAGAATGTTAGGTGTTCTGCAAAGCACAAAGAAGAAATGTCCCATACAACTTGAAAGTAATCTGTTCCTGCCAGGCATGGTGGGACATGTCTGTAATCTCAGTACTTGGGAGGCTGAGGCAGGAGGATTGCTGCAAGTGCAAGGCCAGCCTGGGCCACAAAGTGAGTTTAAGGTCAGTCTTTTTTTTTTTTTTTTTATCTTTTTGAGACAGGGTCTCACTATGCAGTTCAGGCTGGTCTTTGTAGCCCAGGTTGGCCTCGAACTTGCAACAATCCTCCTGCCTCTTAATCTGTTTCCCTAAATCCTCTATAATTATGAATGGGTGATTCTTTGTTTTTATATATTTATTTTTTTATTTTAAAAAGAAAAAAACCCCAAAATTTCAAAACAAGATGATAGGGTGATTCTTTGATACATGCGAATAGTTAAACATTTTGTATAAGTTAAAGAAAAAGCCTGATATTTAGGGAAGGTTTGTTAGAGAAAGAGAAGCTTAATGAGTTTAAGAGATGATAAAATTTTTAAATAAAATACTCACTATGTGTATTCTACTATCCAAGGTATTGTTATTATATGTTGTTATTTCAAACACATATTTAGTTGACAAAGCTTAAAAGCCACAAAATCAGTTACAGATGTGCAACAGGCAATTTGGGACTCATTTTAACAAAGAACCAAACATTATTCAACTAGAAGAAGCCCAGGGAAGAGAGACTACAAGGTATTTTAAATGCTCTTCTCACTGCCATCCGATATTTTTTAAATTCCTGTAGCACAATGAGAACTGCTCCTGTCCCCACAGGTCCACCACGGGACTCCTGCTTCTCTATCTACACCACCCTCTATTGCTCAGCACCTGTCAGGTACAGGGCTGAGAAGGGGATTCTGGGTACCAGAGACTGAACTCACTTGTCAGTATGTAGAAGAAGTTCAAGAGCAAGGATAGATGTCCAGTAACTGGTCATTCTTTCTGTGTCTCATGTCATAACATGGGGACTGACATGATATACCGTACTGTAATATTATAAATAAGACCTTAGCCATTTGTAAAATCATCATGTCTTCATTTCTTTACTTTGACAACTATAACCTGGAGCATATGCCCTACTCCCTCCTCATCTCTGTGCCTATCTAGACCTCTGCTCTTTCAGTGTCCTCGTCATCTTACGTGATGGCTTCAGGTCTTACACTCTTAAATTTCAACTTACTACAAGCGAGTTCAGGTGTGTCACTACTGCATTATGCCTTCCAGGGATAGTCACCCAAAGAGTCTATATTCAAACATGCACTGACCGACTATCCCTTCCCCAAAATGTTTGGCACCAGAGTTCTGGATTTTGAAATATTTGCACACACACACAATGAGATATCTTGGGGAAGAAAACCAAGTCTAAACATAAAATTCATTTATATTCCACATACATAGTATACAGATAACCCGAAGGTAATTTTATACACTATTTTAAATAATTTTATTCATGAAACAAAGTTTGTATACAATGAACAGTAAGATTTATGACCTCATGTTAGTGCTCAGAAACTTTCTGATTTCTAACACTTTGGCTTCTGAATTACTGGATTAGGGATGCTCAACCTTTAATATGTTGTTATAACTGATTTTTTCTTTGCATATTGTTCCTGGGACACATTTTTATTTTTAGGACATTATGTGTGTTGGAAGTCATTTCTGGTCATGATAGAAATACCTGTCATCAAAGATAGCATCAGTGCTAATGTGAAAGTGCAGCAGAGCCCTGAGTGACACCAGGTGAGGAGGGAGGGAGTGGAAGACGCCAACCGCATACCTGTCTGGACACAGGGAGATGTAGAGCAGAAGCAGTGGCCCAGCCCCCACAATGGTGGCAAGGGAGGACCTCATCCAGGAGCTGAGCTGGCAGAAGTTACAGTAGTGCACGACAGCCACTAACACGGCTGAGCTGGTGAACACTGTGAACTGCAAGAGGAGCCGGTGTCAGGACAGCGTGTTCCCACTCCTCCCGCACCTCGCCCCGCATCCCCCCCAAGCCATCCCACCCCAGAGGCCCTGCTCTTTCACCTGTGTATCTGTTTAATACAGAACACTGCTGACACCACCCAGAGGCCTATCCTTGTGCAACAGTTCTTACTTTTGGTGAGCCAGTGGCTTCAAAGGGAGATCACACATTTCTACCTTCATGAAGTAGTGCTTTAGTTTATAAGAGCACACAGGCACAAAGACTCTCCTCTGGGTGTGTGGAAATGGCACACATCATTTTGCTGGAAAGGAAAAGAAGGCTGCCCCTGGGGGAATTACTGCCAGGGGATGTTACCTTCCAAACACTTTTCTTTTAGACCCTGTTGCAAACCTGCTGAGATGCATTTTGACACTAAATACCAAGTTCAATCAGCCAATCCCGATAGCTCATGCTACATACCAAAAATATAATCTTCCACCACAGCATTAGTTCACCCTTTATGGAATTTAACTCAAAAGGCACCCTGAGCAGAGAGCTGACCCATGTGCAACTAAAGGACTTGAGCTAGTTCTGAAGACCAGCATGTTATCTTACATCAGCTGAGAACCTGGGTCAGCTACACTTTTTGCAAAGCATGAAGAAAAACACAAATACTCCTCAACTTAGAATAGGGTTACATCTCAATAAGCCCATCATCACTGTAAATTATTATAAGCCAAAAATGCATTTAATACCCCCTATCTACGGAACAGCACTCTGACCCACCTTAACTGCACTCAGAACATCTCCAGGAGGCTACAACTGGGCAAAGTCAGCCAACACTGACTTATTTGATAATTTAGCATGGATAACCTCGTGTAATTTATTGAATACTGAAAGTGAAAATCAGATCGGGTGTATGGGTACACTTTAACACCACTGTGAAGTAAAAAACCATGGTAAGTCAGGGACCAACTGCAGCTGCTTTGATTTTATTTTATTTTTTTTTGTTTTTTTTTGAGACAGGGTCTTGCTCTGCAGTTCAGGCTGGCCTTGAGCTCACTTTGTAGCCCAGGCTGGCCTTGAACTCACAACAATCCTCCTGCCTCAGTCTCCCAAGTGCTGGGATTACAGGCATACGCCACCATGCCCGGCTTGCAGCTGCTTTGAAACTTGACAGAGACTGTGTGAAGTTGGAGGGGCTTTATCATGCTCACTGGGAAATGTCAGTGTGGCCAGCAAAAGTCCACACTAGATCATGTTTTATTTATTTGCTTGCTTGCTTGCTTACTCATTTACAGATTGCACTTTAAAGGGCAGGCTGGAGGAAGTAACAGAGTCACCTCTTCGAGGGCCTGTGTTTAAATCAATGTCACGTGTAATCACACTTACTTAAAGAGGGAGCACAGGATGTTAGGGAGCCCAGAGGGTTTGGAGATAAGACGGCCAGCTGTTACTTACATGTACGTTCGTCTCAAACTCCGAGGTGATATGTGAATAGACAGCAAGGGCAGGCAGGGATACCAGGACAGCCCCGATGCAGTGGCGAGGTAGCCAGCCAGCGATCCACTCCAGCAGGTGCTGTGTGCATGCCATGACATCCTCCAGGAAGAACACCATCCTGGGCAGGGACAGAGGGAAAGCAGGGGCAGGGGGCCCTGGGGTTAGCCTGCCAGGACCAATGGCAGTGGGACCCAGTGCTGCTTTTGACAGTTTGATGCTGCTGCTGGTGCCTGAGGGGCAGGAGTGTAAGCAGGAGGCAGAGTCCTTCCATCCCACACTTGGTAGAAGGCACAGGGCCTGGACTCACTTCGCTCGTCACACCTGATTTTAAGGCACCTGTTGCATTCTGATAAAGTGTGCTTGTCAAAAGCCAAGCTCATACCTCTGCAAGTCCAAGAGAGCATGGAGGAATGGTAACAGGCCCTAAGTAAAGTCTCACGGGACCACTATGTATAGCGGTCACTTGTTCCCACCTGCTCTGGGTGGAGGTCTCCAATGCAGCCCTTTTCGAGGTGCTTTGTGGGGGCTTCTTGGTTGTCCCGATGAGGAGGGTAGTTACTGGCATCTAGTGGGTGGGAGCCAGGGATGGACACTCCTGTAGGCATGGGCATGCGCCACACAGTGAAACTCTGCCTTGCATCCCAACAACTGCTACTCACAGCCTGGACAACCATGGAAGTAAAGAGCCCGCCTAGGGCTGGACTGCATTTCATGTACAAACGGCAGTTTTAGGTGCTGGTAGCATACCAGTGTTCCAGGGTTCCAGCTTCTCTGCAAACTAAGTAAAGATTGTCCTTTGTGTTACTTGGGACATCAAGGGTCATTCGGCATTTCAGAAAGTCACATCACTAATTGAACCCAGTTCATGGTACGTGGCCATGTGCCGCCGAGGCCTGGATTCCTGACTGCCACACAAACACGGGCATGAGGAAAAACAGCAGTTTTGCTATTTTCTAGGTAGCAGTGCTCTGGCATCTGGCAGGTATGAGGTGAAGCACTGTGCATTTTATCTTAAACGATTTTCCTTGCATTTCTCCTTCATATCACAGTGATGGCATTTTACTGATGCTTTGCAAATGTGTGTCTGGCTGAGCTGCATCTCAAGAAGGTGATGCTGACACAATGAAATACGTTTTACGCAGAGGGGAAGCTAAGTATGTGATGAGGGGGATGGCTCGTGGCTGAGGGACGGGATTCCTGGGTAGGGGCAGAACCAGCAACAGGAGATGCAGCGGAGGCTGTTGGCGTCCTCGTGGGTTGGAAACTTACACATGTTCCGGGAAGACCAAACTTTGTCTCAGGGCGGCGGCTGAGGCGTAGGGAACGGCCCACTGCCTGTGCCTTTGAGAAGGCAGGAGCCGCCGCTCTGATTCAGCAGCACAGGGGCCTCTGGCCCAGAATGCCTGCAACACATCCACAGCTTTGGCTGAGCTCAGCCATGACCAGGAGGAACTACTGACTCGCAACCATTTCTCGTATGGACACAAGCACAGTCGAGCAGTGCTAGCGCCCTGGAGAGCTCCGGCTTCCTGATATGTAAAGGATAACAGAGCCCTTGGAACGTCTCCAAGAACAACCACCGACTTTCTTACAGGCGGGGTAGGGAGGCCCTGTGATGGGGGAAGAGGGAGCGGGGTCCCCTGCCAGCAGACACGGGCACTGCGGGCCCTTCACAATCGACCTCGAAATCACAGCATTCTGAGGACGACACCAGCTGGTTCCTGGGGCTGAAGCGGAGGAAGAAGACCTGAAGTTGAGATGTGGGAGGCCCTCTGGGAGAGTAAGCAACACGCCAGGCCAGTCTCTGGGGAAGCTGCACAACTGCCTTCCTTGGGGTGCCTACATATTCCACAGCATGGGTTCTTTTATATCTTGGATGCTAGATAAAAGGAACAGAGGGGCCAGAGGAAACTTTTAAAGGCCCAGCCTTCCGTAGGCTTTGACAGTTGTGGCAGGCTGAACCCAGCCACGATGCTCACGTGGGAGTAGAGTGGCCCCCTCACTCAGCAGACACGGGTGGAGTGTGCAGGTGTGGACGGCCAGTCACTATCTGCAGCCTTATGCTTGGGAATCCAGGTTCATCTCTATTCTTAGGAACTGGGCCCAAAGGAATAGGGAACAATGGTTAAATGGGTAAAAATAAAAAGATATGGTGTCAATGCTCGCTTCAGGAAGACCAACAGCCACAGGTTCCTGTACTAGACAGAAATCTGGAGGGCCCTGGGAGGATGGGGGAGTGATGGGGTTTCTTCTTGGGGTGAGGGAAATGTCCTAAAATTATAACTGTGGTAATGTTTGTATGGCTCTGTAAATTTAACTAAAAATCACTGAATTCTATATTTGAATGAGTTTACTGTGTATGAATTACCATAATAAAGCTGATTTTTAAAAAGGGATGAGACCAAGCAAGGTGCCAACAGTCATCTTGGTTTGGGTTCTGCAGAAACAGATCTTGGGCAAGATGTGTCAGCAGTTTCTTTGGGACACCCAGGTCAGGCATAGGGTTGAGGTGGGGAGGAAAAGCAGTCAGAACAGTCACTTCTGTGGTGAGGTGCCTGACCCTGGCAGGGATTTCAGGAGAGGGTGGAGACACACCTTTAGTACCGTCTCAGTCCAGGGAGGGGGGTACGGCCTCAGCAGCTGTTCTCAGCTTTGGCAAAGCCAGAGTGGCATGTCAGACAGAATCAGCATTTGTAAGTCTTAGGATGGCACCTTGCTAATTTTTTCTGTACTGGGATGTTGGTTAAGAGTAGCAGAAACTGAGCCAGGTGTGGTGGCGCATGCCTGTTAATCCCAGCACTCGGGAGGCTGAGGCAGGAAGATCATTGTGAGTTCGAGACCAGCCTGGGCTACAAAGTGAGCTCAAGGCCAGCCTGAACTGCATAGTGTGACCCTGTCTCCAAAAGACAAAAGAAAAAAAAAAAAAAGAGTAGCAGAAACTAATGGTCAAGGCCTTTCTTCCCATTTTTGTTTTACCCTGACCTCCTGGGGGCAATAACCTGAGGATTTCGGTAGGCTGAAAGGCTTTCCTCTTGAGCTTTCCAGGACAAGATGAGGTGGCTGTGCCACCAGGAGGCAGGTATGCAGGGCAGTCACATGCTGTCTACTCAGAGCCTTCATCCTTTTGCTTTTTGAATGGCCTGTCTTTTTATTACTGAGATGTATGAATGTTGACATTCTACGTATTAAATCCTTGTCTCGGTGTGACCTACAAATATTCCCTCCCATTCTGGTTCTCTTACTTTCTTGACGGTATTCACAAAGATCCAATTTATCTATTTTTGGGATTTTGATAATTTTGATAAAGTCCAACTTATCCATTTTCTTTCCTCACTGCATGTGCTTTTTGTGTCACATGCAAAGGTTTCTAGGTTGGTTCTTACATTGAAACGGGGCACCTGCTCACCTACTGCACCTATCATTTGCTCGCCGTGCACTTTTCTTTTTCTTCTGCCCTTTCTCATTTCCTTTCTTCCCACTTAATCTCTGACACAGGAGATCAAAGAAAAGCTGGTAGCAGCCTGGCCGGCAGAAGACACCGATCCTATCCAGTAAGCAGGTTCCCAGCTGCAGGGAAGGCCAGTGTCTGCAAGAGGATGCTGCAAGGTGGGGTGGGAGCAGGAAACGAAGGCTTGTTCCCAGAGATGGGCTTGGAGGGACAGCTGACTTGAGACTCCTAGCCTATTGGGCTGTGGTCAGCCTATTCTGTCATAAACTGTGGGACCAGAAGAGGGAGCTAAAAGCTTAACACTAGAAAGCTGCCCGCAGGCAGGAAGCTCACCTGATGGACACTACAAGGGACAGCACTTCTAGCAGCAGCGCTGCACCGAAGATGGCCAGGGCAGCTGGTGGGGGAGGCGTGGCAGTGGCTCCATACTTCAGGAAGCAGGTGACAGAGAGAATCAGGAATACTGTTGTGGACAGCAGCACATCCAGGAGGGAGCTGAAGGTGGCACTGGCGAAAGTCTTCACAGGAGAGTTCTTTATGACCTGTGTGAAGCAGGAGTGGACTAGCATGAATTAACGCCGCTGAAAATGGTGATGGAGTATAATTCGAAGAGAAAAAAGTAGTAATGCTTACTTAGTGCTTGCTTATTCCAGACCAGGTACAGGGTAGCAGGTGATATAGGGGGCCATTTTTTTTGGTATTTCCCATTTCATAGTAAGAAAATAAAGGCACACAGAAGTTAAGAAACTTGCCCAGGTTGGGTATGGTGGTGTACATCTGTGATCCCAATACTCTGAGAGGTTGACGCAGGAAAATCACAAGTTCAAGCCCAGCATGGGCAACTTAGCAAGATCTTGTCTCAAAATAAAAAATAAAAGCCAGGTATGATGACACATGTCTGTTAATCCCAGCACTTGGGAGGCTGAGGCAGGAACACTGCTGTGATTTTGAAGCTAGCCTGAGCCAGTGAGTTCAAGGGCAGCCTGTACTACATAGTAAGACGTTGTCTCAAGAAAGCCAAAAACTAAATTAATTAATTAATTAATTTTAAAAAGGGAGAGGCAGGGATGTAGCTCAAAGTGAAGGCCCTGTACTGAAAACAGACAAAAATAAAAACATATGAGCAACTTGCCCAGGGTTGCTTAAAAACTGATTACGAGCCAGTATACCATCACAGTCACATTATGTAATGAGCCTAAAACATGAGTCCCTGCCTTGCAGAGTGAATTATCCACATCTGTAAAAGCAGTTGGGTGGAAGCAAGATGGCAGAAGGGCGATGGCTGGTTCCTAGGTTCAAGGGCTGTGAAAACTGACTTCATAACAGAAGACAGGCAGGGATTTAATATGTTCATGATAGGCCCATAACTTGCTGTCTTGCTGTCAGGTGGTTCTGATCCACTGCTGGTACATACATGACTATCCTACTGGGCAGCATGGGACATTCCCATCAGATAGTACAAGCTGTCCTATGAGACAGTACTAAAAAGCAGCAGAGAAAAGCTCCTGCGTGTGAAATAAGAGCAAGCAACTATGACCAAGAGCCTTCAGTCTGGAGTCTGACCTGGCTGCGTGGGCCACAGGTGAGCATGAAACAATACTCATGGGAGGTTGGAAGCCTGACAGCAGGAAAGAACAGGAACAGGCAATGGAAGATGGCGTATGAAGCATAATAAAAAGCCATGTATGAACCATTGAGGAATTAAGGATGAAGGAAACAGTAATGATGATAATGTATCCAAGAGAAGACTAGTTTCAGGCCCTGTATGAGCTCTTTAGAGGCATGACCTCAACCAGTGCTCACAAAAATCCACTGAGAAGGAAATGCTACTGCTCTTGATGAGCAGAGGGGGAGGCCAAGGCTAGGTGGCCATCTCAAGGTCACACAACAAACAGGGAGCCAAGCCGGCCAGACTTTAATCCGATGAGCTCATTCCTGAGTGCATCCATGACTTCTTGGGGCCTCTTATAATGACAACACTGAACCTAAAGGCAGGATGTTGCAGGAAGAAAGCGAAAAGAAAACCACGGACGTGGCTTTTCATTTGGTGCTGCAACCTTCTGGCAATCCCACGCAGGACTCAGGCTGGTGGGGCTGGAGTGCCCTTTCCTGGACAGGAAAGGTCCTGTAATTAGTCCTTGGTGTGGCCATGATCTATTTGGGACAAACTGGCTCTGGCTTCACAGCCCAGGTCCCTGGAGCTGGGTGAGATAGGAGAAGAAAGAGCTTCGCCATGAAGGTTGAAACTGCAGGTCAGCTCTGCTGCCAGCCCTGGAACTGCCAGAGCAACCCACAGCAGGGCTGGGCTCCGAGGAACTCAGAGGCTCTGCTGATATTCATACCCCTGGTCCTGACTTCCCTTTGAAGGGCTGAGAATCTTGGGGGTGAAGCTGCCAATGCTTACTGCCCTCTGTATAAGGACAGCCATATCTTTGAGGCTCCAGCTAATGCCCTGGGAACATCCAGGATTCACTGCAGCTGGCCCACACTGGGCATAAAGGGCCCAGGATTGTCTTCAAGTCTATAGCCCAGCAGCTACAGTACGAGGAGACCCTCATTCCCACCTGAATGCCAAGGTTTCCCACCTTCCCCACTCATGCAGCAGGGAGGGCATGCTTCTTGGTTTAGGCGTTCTGATGAACACTGAAGAAACTTCTGCTGCAGGAGCTGATGTCATAAGTCTGACACATGTAACCAAAGAAGACTCCTGGCACCACTGGGATGTAGCACCAATGAATGCCTCCTCAGATTCTGTACTCTGGCCTGAGGCCCCTGACCCCTTCCACCTCCTTAGCCATTTCTTCTGCTAGCTCCGTGGCTTTGGGGTTAGGTTTCCCAGACATATCCATTTAGACCTGTTCTTTCCCCTCTATGTGTCCTCCCTTTTGACTTCTGTACTTACCTGATACAGAGGATCCTGGGCCCCGCTCTACCCACGGCTGCATCTCCAGAAATACCGCATGTCTGTCTGTCTATGTCTAGCCAGGAACCACACCTGCCTAGCTTTTTTCTCTCCCCATGGGATTCACAATTGGAGATGGCATCACCCTAGCTGTAAGGGGTGGGTGGCTGACCTGTGTCCCCTTACTGTCCACATCTGTTAGGATGTGCTGCTGACCAGGTCCAAGTGCTGCTGACCTGTCCTAGTTATCAGGGCACAGGCCCTGGAAGATGGCTACCTGGGCTCTCAGCACGGCCCCACTACTACCTGTGGTGACATCTTGTGCTCATCATACAACCTGCCCATGCCTCAGTCTCTTCTGAAAACAGGGTACCTGCACTTCCTGGTTGGTGGCAGTGCTTACATGAGAAACACCAGTGTGGCGTACTGTACACTGAGCATCCAAGCTTGGGTAAACGTGGAAGCTCCTTGCTCCTACATCCCTCCTCTCTACCTGCCCGTCTTGGGACAGGCCTTGAACTTGGCCTGTGGTCCATAACAGCCTCCCACCGTCTTGTCCAAAACTGTCACTTGCCACAACTCAGCTGTGTAATCTCCACGAAACACCACCTAACAGGGTCATTTCCTATTCCAATGTCCGCTCTAACCTTGGCATAATATCTGTGCATGGGCAGCCATCAGCTGGCCTCTGTGCCCTCCTCCCACCTCACTCCCAGAGCAATCTGGCTCCCCCTGGATGCATCTGGCTCTTCCATATCTCCCAGGTTTGGAGGCCTTGTCCCTCCCTCTGATTTCATTTAGTTAATTCCTAGTCCACTCACTGAAGTGTCTCAGGAGTTATCTCCTCTGAGCCATCCATCTGGGGCTGCTATCTTACTCTCTGCTCACAGACCTGTCCTGTCTGTGGCTCTGGGTTATCATTTCTAATTCCCGCTCCCCTGTCAGATGTGCCTTGCCCTTCTATATCCCAGCAATGAGAACCATCCCAGGCAGAGTGATGCTCAACAAACATGTGGTGACTGGAGGAAAGGATGATAAATATGCCTTCCATCTGGGGTCTCCACAACACATCAATAAGAGCAGCTAAGAAATCCAGCCTTTAAGTCAAAGAGGCTAATATCCAACTTACCTTTGAGATGTAGGCTACCTACTTAGCCTTTCTTGGTTTTGGCTTTGTCTTTGGTAAAGATTCCTTAGAGGGTTTTTTAAAAAGGGTTGTTGTGAACATTAAATAAGATCATGTTTTGCCTCACAGGCCAACTAGCCAACTCGTGTTCACTGTAGGACCTGTGCCTGGGATGTTAACTGATATTCACTGTCCCCTGGACGCTGATCGAATAGGGCGCCTCCAACCCTGCAGACACAAACCAGCTCTATCTGGTTCACCATGTTCTTTATAGAGTCTGGACTAGCACCTGGACATACAAACATAAAGATCTGCAGAATGAGTACCTGGAATAAAGAAAGAGTCCTTTTGGTCCTAGATTGGGCACGTGTGCACTTTTGACTCTGGAACTCAGAGAGGTTAGGTTTTGGTCTGGAGGAAAGAATACAGTGATCTGCTGCTTAGAACTCCAGCCAGGCTCCAGGTTCTTGTATTTATGCCTTTTAAGGACCCCAATGAGGTTGTCAAAGATACAGGGCTACATGGAGAGAAGTGCCGCTTAAGAACTCAGAACAGGTATAGTCAGGGAACCCTTCCAGGGCCAGGGACAGCTACAGAGGCCTGGAGACATCAGCTGCACAGTCAAAGATAAATTCACATAGAGTTGCAACTTAAGGTTTATAGATTACATTAGCCTTCATTTCCCTGTCACTTGCTAAAACAGAGTGAACAGTGAATTACCCAAGAGAACAACGATTTTCTGTAGTGAAATCAAAGAACGCACCTCTTCCTGATAGCTGGTCCTGTAGGATCGCTCCAGATCCTGATCCAGGAAGTTCAGACTGAACTGATTAATGGGTGGCTTGAAAAAATAATCTTTCATCAGGCTAGAAGATACAAAAATGCAATTGATCAATGCAATTGTTGTACCAGAAAATCACAATCAACTACCAAAACCCCACTCATTGAGCGCATCATGAAAGTTGGGTCTGAAAGTCTCTGTGACATGTGCTGCTTTGCTGCTCCTTTAAAAAATGTATCTCTGCAAAGTCCTTTGTGTTTCTAGACATAACATTTTATGTCCCATCTCTACTAAAGAATGTCCATCACCACCATCATAGCACACATCGCTAGAACCTTGTTTTCTAAAGCATATTCCTTATGTCCAGAATTAGAAAATAAGAAAGGCAGCTTCTTGGTCTCATGAAATGACATTTTTTGAAGATTCTTGTACTATGAGCACTTACAATGATTTGGAGGCTTCAAATGAAAATCTGATTCAGAACCAGCTGTTCTGTCATCCAAAGTACTGACAGTAATTACCACCATGAAAGCTAACAGGTTGTTACCACAAAATGATGTTTATAACTAGTGTAATTCTGGTGCTGTTGTCACAAATGCAGATTGTGTGTGAAACCTGAAAAATGACAATGCTCAATAATATTAATAGCAGAGATCAACTCTGCTCTATGTGACTCTTTCATTTTTTTATGAATTGCCAGCAAAGAGTAATATCCTTTTTACACTGGAGACTATTAATAAATTTAAAGGAATGTTAACATGATTTCAGAAGGCAAATATGGATGTGGGATGCAGTCTCCTTCCCTGGCTAGCTATTAGCATGAAATCAGAGAAAACATGTAAGTGCCTATCATGTGCCTGACACACAATAGGGCCAACAGGTAACTGCCTTTCTCTGCTACAGAGTGGACTCTTTTTTTGTGTGTGACAAGTATGCAATAATCTACAACAGTTTCAGGTTCAAAAGAAAATTGTGTCCTCTGAAGTTGACTCTGTCTTCTCCTGCAATCAAGAAGTATACACATGGAAGGAAAATCAACAAAGCAGCTGCAAGGAAGATGCACGATAGCCTCATTTCAGCAGTTAAATGGCAGAACTAATACTTCTAAAGCTATGCTACTCCTTTTAAATCTGTATTGGGGTTTCAACTACTGAGAATGGAGTATAACTCCTTTTGGACCAGTCCTCTCACAGACAACAGTGATAAATTCTGGGAAAAATATGACTTCTGGGCAGCACAGGAGAGTGATGAGAGAAGGCAGAGGAGAGTTGTTCTTAAAAAGGGGACATGCTGGGTGTGGTGGTGCACGTATATAATCCCAGCACTCGGAGGCTGAGGCAGAAGGATCGTTGCGAGTTCAAGGCCAGCCTGGGCTACAAAATGAGCTCAAGGTCAGCCTGAACTGCATAGCGAGACCCTGTCTCAAACACAAACACACACACACACACACACACACACACACACACACACAAGGCGGGGGGAACAGTACCAGGTAAATTTCCCATTTTTTTTTTTTGCCCTGAAGATAGACATTAGTCAGCACCATAGAGGTAGCTAAAACTCAGATGGCATAGCCATAATCTTACTGATTAAAAAACCCAGAAAGATAGTTTGGAGTAATTACAGATGGAAAATTAAATTATAAATCCCAGGAGGGACAGAACCAGGGAAGTAGAACCCAAAGTTCTGTATATAAACTTTGCTCAAATCTGTAGCTGACCCCTGAAATACATGTACATGGCAGACTCTAAGCAGGCTAGTTAAGGCTAAAAGAACCAAGCGATAAAAGTTTTGAGGTTGAATTCAGTTAACCTAATTTCCTGCTGAAACAAAAAACTGATATTCTTTGGAAGGATATAACAAAATTCAGACATTCTAAGCATCATACACAATGTCCACAACACAAAAATTAGTAGGTATACAAATAAGTAGGAAAACATGATCATATTCAACAGGCCAAGACTTAACTGATGTTTACAGACTGCAATGTTCTACAAATACAGAATATATCTTCTTTTCAAGTGCACATGAAATGTTCACCAGAAGAGACCAGGTTGAGGCCATATAATAGGTCCTAATTAATGTAACAGAACTGAAATTAACAATATGTCCTTGGACTACAACACTAAATTAGACATTAACAGATAACACATCTATAAACCATCCATCACCAAAAGGGGCCAGGGCTCCTGGAGAAAACGCTAATCCCAAGCTGAAGCAGGAAAGATATAAAACATGCTTGGAACATCTTGTTATGCTAGAAAGTAAGAGAGTGCCCCATAAAAATGAGAAGATCATGTAAAAAGCACATAGGAATCAGTACAAAGTGGGTGGTCATTAGCCAGACTCAAGTATCTAAATATAATAAGTATAAGAACGATGACCCATGAAATAAAGCACAAGTGTATAAACTCAGGCTAATAATAGGTTGAAAGATAGATACAACAGCAAACAGGAAGGGCTCTTCTTTGTAGCAGATGCTGATCACCAAATGATAAATGTGCAAAGAGTGCTAGAGCTGGAAATCAATTTCAACCATCACAGTAAGGACTGTTTCAGGCAAGATTCATCAATGGATGTTGAATCTAAAAGTCGATACAAAATAGGGTAATTATAAGATGTTAAAATATCTTCTGACAGGTTGCTTATTAGTCATAAGAAGAAAATAATAGCTATACACTAGATAAATTGGCAACACCTGGTTAATCAAAATGAATGTCACCACTGAGAAACAAATGGGCATTGCATGCCTCTAGATGCAATGCCCTGAGAAGGATGTGGTGTCACTTTTGTGACATCTAGCCAGAGATGCACAGCCTGAATCTACTCACAAGGAAATATCACACAAATCCAACTTCAAGAATATTCTGTAAAAGGATTGGGCTGTAATTTTTTAAAATGTCAATATAATGAACACCAAAATACAATGGAGGAACTGTCCGTAACTTAAAAAGACTAAAGAGGTCTGAAAATGAAATAATAAATGTGACTCTGAACTGGACTAGAGGGAAAAAGTGCTGCCAAGGATACATTGGATCATTTGACAAAACTGGACTATATTAGAGAGAGTATCACCTCAATGTTAAGCTTTCTGAGTTTGAAAACTGAGATTATGTAAAACAATATCCTTGTTTTTAAGAAACACATTACAAAGGGGTAAAGACTATGATATATCCAATGTACTGTCAAATGGCTGAGAAAAAAATTTCATAGAAGAGAGGAATAGAGAGGAGGGTAAAAACAAAGTATTAAAAGTTGGTGGATCAAGGAAAATAAAGGAATTCTACATGGTATTTGTACAATTTTTTAGGTTTTAAATTACTTCAAAATAAAGTAATATACTGACAATAGAAAACAAATGCATGGTTAAGACAATTCAGAAAAAGGCAGTTTCTCTTGCAAACTTTTGTAACTTCTGCAGATGGCCCGGTCTTACCTGTCTTCTTTGATAACATCTACAAAATGGGCATCAGTTTTCTCACGGATGTTCTTGAACCTCAGTGGGAGGAGGGCTGACTGGTCCAAGCTCACACCTGCCCACCTTCCCTTCTCCTGAAGGATCTCACACAGGGAGGTCTGACTGTTGGTAAGTTTCTCCTCTTGGGGAGGGCCCAGAAGTCCATTCTGAGCTTTAGAACTAGGTCCTCCAGAAACCTGCCTCGAGACAAAGAGGGACCAAGCACAGGAAGTGAGTGATGGCATGGAGCACTTACTTATTCCCACTTGGTCCCTCTGCCACTCTGGAGCCCTGCACTACGTGTTGGATGCCCTGACCTATCAAAGGGGCTCTACCTACATCTGCTCCTACATCTCTGCCAACCTGCTTTCCCACTGCGCTGCTTTGTCAAAGGACATCTCCAGGTGTTTGGACATCTCCAGGTGTTCAGACAGCTAGCCAGGAGGTAAGACCACAGGAAGAGCCATACAGTGGAGGAGAAAACTGTGAGTCAAGGAATTCGCTTACCACAGAATCAGGGGCCCAAGGGGCTGTGAGGAAGGTCTGGAGGACCTCCCAGGAAATGCAATGATGGGCCCAGGGAAGGGAAACCAGGCTGCTGGCCAGTGGTTTAAGAGAAGGTAAATGGATAGAGTTTTGGGAGTCTCTGTGACTGCAGGACACACAGACTGACCCACATTTACAAGTCCTTTGGCAGACGCAGGAGAGTGGAGAGCTACACAGCCTGGGCCTCACTGGAGAAGGCTGCCTTTAGAAACCCTCACAAAGCTCTCCAATCCAGTCCAGTCCTGCCTGGTCTCAAAGCCCTGTTTCTCCAGCAGCCCTCCTGCTGCTTGCTCTGCCTCCAAACCTCCGGGCATGCTTCTTACCTGGAAGAGGTCTCTTCTCTTTGAACATCTGTACTCTACCATATGTTGTATCTGGCTTCCCCCGTCCATAGGTCCTCTAGCCACTGTAACCCATGCATTTTAAAACTCTTACGGCCCCTTAAGGGAGTCTTACCCAGTTCCACAGGGCATTGATCTGTTTCACATGGTTTAGCTCTAATTCTCCAGCCTATCTGTTTTCAAAGGTGCTGAGGACTGAACCCAGGCCAGGGCCTCATGCATGCTAAGTACATGCTTTTGCTACTGAGCTACACCCATAACCCCTCTACTGTGTTCTTTACTAGTCCACACGAAACCCAATGACTAGGGGGTGCAGAGTGCTATTACCTAAGAGGAGTTATTCCCAGAACTAAGAAGTTGATGAGACAGGAATGTCACCTTAGGTGGATGCGCCAGGAGAGGAACTGACAGGAACAACAGCCATGAGCTTGTTACCTTGGTGCTGGTCTTAGACTCGTCTTGACAGCCGTTTTGCACAGCTCCTCCTTCTGCACCAGCTTCTGATTTGGGAGCAAACATGATTCCACATGAAGGGCAGGTCTATGAGAAAAACACAGGCCATAGGAACACAGGCCCAGAAATCATGATCACAATATGCAATGCACACAAGTCCACTGTTGCAATTTGCTGTCACACAGAACGGCTGTGACCAAATGGAGGGCTTACTGAACCACTCAGGAAACAGCTAAAAATAAATGTGGTAAGGCAAAAGACATTAGCACATAAAAACCTGTAAATGAACACATCCATCAGTTGATGGATGGATCAACAAACTGTAATCTAGTCACAGAAGGGGATATTATTCAACTACAAAAAGGGATGAAGCACAGACTCATGGTACAACATGGATGAACCTGTTGAAAATATTCAGACACAAAAGACCACGTACGGTGTGATTCTAGGTGGAATGTCTGAAAAAGGCGGCTCTATAGTGACAGAGCGGATGGAATGGTCGCCAAGGACAAGGGAGAGGAACAGAAACACTGCTAATAAATACGTGATTTGCTCCAGTCTGAATTTTTGGGTGCCTCGCACCTCCGCCACAGCTCATATTCTGGATCCTAATCGTCAAGGGGATGGTATTAGCAGATTAGGGCATGAGGACCAAACCTTCATGAACGGATTACTGCCCTTCCTAAAGAGATCCACGGAACTCCCTTATCACCTCCACCCTGTGAGAAGGTACCATCTATCAACCAAGAAGTGGGTCTTCACTAGACATCAAATCTCCTGGCATCTTTACCTTGGACTTCCAGCTCCCACAACTGTGAAAAACAATTTCCCGTTGGGAGCAAATGTGATTCAATCACTCAGTTTGTTTTTTACTTCTCCACTCTCAAGTTCTGGGAGACTGAACCCAGGGGTGCTCTACCACTGAGACATATCCCCAGGCTTTTTATTTTTGTTTTGTTTTTAAATTCTGAGACAGAGTCTCACTAAATTGTCCAGGATGGCCATGAATTCACAATTCTCCTGCCTCGGCGTCCTGAGCAGCTGTGATTATAGGCATGGACCACCATGCCCAGCCAGCTTATGGTATTTTGTTATAGCAGCTAAATGGATTATGATAAGCTTTCTTTTAGGGATGATGAAAATGTTCTAACGTTAACTGTTGTTGCGATGGTGCTGTCTTTAATAAATTTATCAGTATTAACGTGATATAGAAGTTTAGGAACTGCATTAATATTAATATTCAGCTTAGGGCCTGAATCTTGTAGCAGATCACATCATCACACTTTAAAAATGTGTCTTTTTCTCAGCTACTGTTCTTGGGGGTGGTAGGGAGACAGCAGTGAGTGGTTGCCAACAAGGAAGACAAACTGCAGCAGGAGAAACCATTTCCTTGCAGTAAGAGCTGTTGAACATTAGAATAAATTATTTGAAGGGTGAATACAATTTTGGAAATTTAAAATATGTATCACTGACTGCCTGAAGGCAGTGCTGTGGTTTTGCTGGCAGTGGCCGGCTTGTTCCTCCAGGGGGCACACTGCACATTTCAGGGACCAACGAGCACACCCGGGAAGGGGGAAACACAGCCTGGTGTATGGGGACAGGATGAAACTGTGGTTTGAGACACTAAGTCAGATCCTCATGATCCAGGGGCTTCTACCATTCTGGAAAAGTTAGAGTAAAGCCATAAAAAGCTATTTACTTCTCTGAGCAGTTGGAAACACTGAGACTAGAGAAGCAGGACAAGCCAGTGGTTGAAGGCACTAGCTTTGGAATAACACCGTCATGGACTAAATCTTGGTTTTATCATTCAGGAGGTGTGAGATCTTTCTGAGTTTCAGTTCCCTCTTTTGTAAAATGGGGTTACTTCTACCTTAAGGAATTATTATAAGGGCAAAATGAAAAAAAATTTGTAAAGCATGTCAGAGGTTGCATTTTAAAGCAGCGTCATTTTGTGTACCACCTCTACCGACTTTGTATAAGGCTGAAGTAAGAAGGACCATGAGGCTGTACCCTTGTTGCACAAGGAGAACGGATCCACTGGTGACAGTTGCCATGAGTAAAGGGGTGGCTGAGACTCCAGCAGGGCTGTCCCAGTAGGGCCTGAATCTTACAGCAGATCACGTCATCACACTTTAAAAATGTGTCTCTTCCTCAGCTACTTTTCTTGGGGGTGGCAGGGAGGGTCTTAAAACTTTAAATGAAATGAAACAAAAAAATCTCAAAGACATCCACTTTCCTGACAGAGACATTCCCCACCACACATTTCCTCCTGCCTGTAGTGAGCCCTCCCTCCCCTCACTTGCCCTATGACGGCAGATAGGTTTGTTTCCTTCTCCACACACTCCACAGCAATTTTTATTTAACTATTTTCCAGCTTAATTTTAACCTGGATTAAGATACTTTACAACCCGGTTTGTGCCAAGCAAGTGAAACCTTCCCATCCCTACAGCTACAGGCATCTCCACCCCTGCTGAGAATTCCCCACTGGCAAGAGCGCATTTGACTCCAGAGAACTACGTGGGGGCATCTCACCTCCTTGGAAGGAAAGAGAGCAACACTGGCAGGCGCATTATATAAAAATCACTGTTGTAACGATAGCAACTTCTGTGATTTAGAAACATTATGTGCTAAAGACACAGCACAACAGGTCTGCACTTTTTTTTTTTTTGTCAGATCATCCTTTTATTGAAGTATTTTGTTTCTTAGCTAGCTGGGCACTCCACAACACCGTTGATGTCATCAACAACATTGTTGATGTCATCTATAATGTCATAAGGGTGCTGGCTGTCCACATTGCAGCCCACAGACTGGCTAAATTTCTGTAATGGTTTTCTGTAGGATTTCTGTAATGGTTTCGGAAAAGTTCTCTGGCTAAAGACCGGTGCCGCATCTGCTGGGCAATGTTGACAATCTCACTGCACCCTTGTGTATATGATCTCAGTTAATCTTAACTGTGAGGCAGAAAGGGGTCTTCTGAAGACACAAGGGCTTGTGAACACTGGAGTTGGGCTGTAGGGCTCCTGGCCCCAGACCACCATGGGGCATTGTTCTAACCTCCTTTCTTGGCATAAGGAAGGCCCAGGAATAACCCTGACCCTTTGACTCCCTGACATTATCCATGCTGCTAGGACTGTCCTCCTGGTTCTTCTAAGTGGCTCTGTTGGCATACTGATACTAAAGTAAGCTTCTAAGGCCCCCCAAACAGCATACACTAATGGCCAAGGAGTATGCTGGCCATTGCCAAGGTAGCCTGAGATTCCTTGGAGAATACCCAAAAGTACACTCTGCATTTTCCCATACTAGCTGTGCTCCATCCCCCTCTGTGGAGGAAAAGATTATAACTACCTCTGTAATATATGTGAGCACATTTTCATTTGTTTTTAACACACTTCAATACATGGACCATATATTCTGGTCAGAACATATGGCGTAGAGCTGTAAAATGAGATTTTTTTCCTCAAGGCTATTTCTCATTGCAAGATAAATGATTTCAAACCCAACAGCTATCCCTTTGCGTAACTGTCACGGGAGGGAGTGGGAAAGCCTCTTTAGGGAAGGAAACATCAGCGAAGTCCTGGCTTTGCCCGTTTAGTTTGCTGAGCGTAACTAGCTAGCAAGACGTTGTGGTACTAGAGGAAACATTCTTTGATTCCAAACTCGAAGCTCATACTGAACATGGTGGGTAGCAAGAATGGCACTGTGACAACAGCAATAAACAAGTACCATGCACTAAGATGCTGCTCTAAGTTCTTCATGCATATCAGTTCATTCAGCACTTGGAAACACCCATGGCAGAGACACTATCAGACCCATTTTACATACAAGGAAACTGAGGCAGAGAAGATAAGGGATACCCCGAGTCTCACAGTTAGAAAACAGTGGAGGGGAGTATAAGCCCAGGCAGCAGGCCTCAACCCTGACCAACAAACAAACACATGGCACCTCCATGCCAGGTACTGGTGGGTCAGAGTGTTGTTATTTAAACAAATGGATTAAGCGCAAGTGTGAACACATCAAAACAGATGATTTCTTTCTTTCTTTTTTTTTTTTTTTTTGGTCTTTTTGCGATGGTCTTGCTATGCAGTTCCGGCTGGCCTTGAGCTCACTTTATAGGCCAGCTGGCCTACAACTCACAATGGTCCTCCTGCCTCAGCCTCCTGAGTGCTGGGATTACATGCATGTGCCACCACACCTGGCCAAAACAGATGATTTCTATTAACAAACTATTAGAGGAAAACAGAAACAGTAATTATCACAAAAAGAAAAAAAAACAAGGCACACCAGAAGCTAACAGAACATAAAGTAGAAACCTATGAATGCCAGGGGCAAAAGAACAAACAAACACCAATGAAACTCAGAAACAAGATCTCTAGGCCACACAGTAGGCTCGGCGGACCCTAAACTACTCATTTAATTCATCAGCCCAACATGACCACGGGGCTTAATAACAAGCTGGTAACGAGAACCCAATCAAGAACAGATCAGATCAGATTCAGCAGACTGTCAGGCAAGAAGATCGTTACTATGCCATGGAAGTATTCCCACAGAAAGTCAGAATAAGAACATTATTAGGAATTTTTGGAAATTTCACTTATGTGCAACACTGCAGCGCACTGCCTGATGACACCAGTTATGCAGGACATATCTTTCCACTTCCGTTCGCACAGATCCTTTGTAAAAATAATTTCTGACTTAGGGGTGTGGGAAAGATAGTTCACAAATACTCTTCACCCTATATAATCATAGTATTGTTATCAAAACTAAGACATTAATGCTACACAATACTATAAACTAAACTGCTGGGCATGGTGGGCACACTGTAATCCCAGCACTCGGGAGTCTGAGGCAGAAGGATGGCTGTGATTTTGTTTGTTTGTTTCTGGTACCAGGAATCGAACTCATGACCTCGTGCTTGCCAGACAGGCGCTGTGCAGCTGAGCTAAATCCCTAGCGCTTGTTTTTTTTTTTTTTTTTGGTACCGAGAATCAAACTCATGACCTCAGGCTTGTCAGGCAAGCACTTGTGCCACTGAGCTATATCCCCAGCCGGATGGCTGTGATTTTGAGGCCAGGCTGGTCTACAAAGTGAGTTCAGGGCCAGCCTGAGAATGCAAAGTAAAACCCTGTCTCAAAAAGACAAAACTAACCAAATAAATAAACTAAGCTACTGACTTTATTTACATGGTTCCAAGTCCCCTCTAATGGTCCTTTTTGTTCCAGGAAAAATCACATCCAGGATCCCATGCTACTTTCAGGTTGTTTTTTTTTTTTTTCCAAGGCAGGCCTTAAACTCACTGTGTAGTCCAGGCTGGCCTCAAACTCACAGCAATTCTCCTGCCTCGGCCTCCACAGTGCTGGGATTACAGGCATATGCCACCAGGTTTGGCCTACTTCTAGTTCTTGTGTCTTCAAAGTCTCCTCCAGTGTGTAGTAATTCTTCTACCTTTCCTTTTTATGACCTTGACACTTTTGAACCATCCTGGTTATATTTTGTAGGAATCTTTAAATTCGGATCTGCCTGACACTTTCTCACCAGCAAACCGAGGTTTGGGCTTTGAGGAAGAACGTGGCCAAGGTGAGACGCCCTTCTCAGCACACACTTCAGGGGTATATAATATTAATTTGTCACCTCACTGGTGAGGCTTTGCCTTGATCATATGGTGAGGGCAGGCTCTTCAGGGTTTGTTCATTGGAAAACTGTTGTTCTTTCTTTTATAATTAATCCATATTTGGGGAGCATGCCTTGAGACTATGCAAATATTGTTTCTCTTTAAACTCTTGCCCACTGTGTTTAGAGCTCCTGGTAGACTTTCCCTGTAGCAATTATTACTGTGGTCCAAATTATGACTTGCTATTGTTCTCATTTCTTTTGTTTTTTGTTTTTTTTTGTTTTTTTTTGTTTGTTTGTTTTTCTCCGGTACTGGGAACCGAACTCACGACCTTCCACTTGCCAGGCAGGCGCTTTTGCCGCTGAGCTAAATCCCC
Organism: Chinchilla lanigera; assembly: GCF_000276665.1. Lineage (NCBI taxonomy): Eukaryota > Metazoa > Chordata > Mammalia > Rodentia > Chinchillidae > Chinchilla > Chinchilla lanigera. The sequence continues at coordinate 13,398,569 of NW_004955442.1, read as the reverse complement.
AGCCCCTGTTCTCATTTCTTCTGCATCTACTGCCTGGAATTTTTCTGTGAAGAAGAGTTATCAATTTATATTTGATATATTTTCTTTTCATTGGAGGAAACACATACAACTAAAACTGTACATGAAATTTGAAAAGTTCTTTTTTATTTTTTTGTTTTTGCTTCTTTTTTTTTGTTGTTTTTTTCTGGTACCAGGAATTGAACTCACGACCTCGTGCTTGGCAGGCAGGCGCTGTGCCACTGAGCTAAATCCCCAGACCCAAAAAGTTCTTTTTTAAAAAAATTTGCTTTACATTGATGTGTCAGAGCCAGTAGGCAGGCTACTATTTATATATTTGTAAAACAGCATTAGCAGAGCAGGGCATGGTGGCACGTGCCCATAATCCCACCACTCGGGAGGCTGAGGCAGGAAGATCATTGCAAGTTTGAGACCAGCCTGAGCCACAAAATGAACTCAAGGCCAGCCTGAACTGCATAGTGAGACCCTGTTTCAAAAAGATAAAAACAACAACAAAAAAACCCAGCATTAGCAAGATCATCAATTCACTCATTTGAACTGCATACTTCAGTAGTTTTTCATATATGCATAGGGTTGCACAACTATCACCATTATCAAATCAGACTACCATTTACAGTATATACTTATTTAATCGCTAAATTTTATATATATGAGAATGTATAAAGTATAAATCTATTATCTTCTCATTTTCTATAACTAAAAAGACCTTTATTCCCTCAAGCCTGCCCTCACCGTATGATTGAGGCAAAGCCTCACCAGTGAGGTGACAAATTAATATTATATACCCCTGAGTCGACTGAGCCTATTTCATAATAATTTTGTATACAAATAATAAAGAGGTAAAAGAAGTGACTCTTTATTTAGCATTATTTACAGGGCATGTCACAGAAGGATGGTTCCCAGGGCTAGGGACCTTAAAGGGAAGCATGCACCTTCTGAAAACAGGTCAGGTCCTCTCTGAATCATCCCCATGGGGGCAAATCTGTACCATTAACTTCATTACTGACAGTATACCTGCATAAACACCCAGTAAGCGCAGAGCCCCAAGGTTCTGAAGAACAGATTAAGATAACTCACAGACTAGCCAAGCAGCAACATTCTCAGTGAGGCCTTTCGGCAGTAAACTAAGATACTCCACTGCTCCAATGACTCACTAATTAGGACTAATAGGATAAAAACCACTCAGTTTCAGATTTCTTTTTCTTTGCTCTTTACAAAGATGTGAGGAAAGCTATTCTCACTGACGGGTGTAGTCTTCATCCACCCATCACACACAGTACTCACAATAAAATGGGGATAGATACCTGCTGCAGAGCGGATGTCACATTCACTGGGCCAAGGTGTCCAAACCCCAGGGTCCCATTTGAGACGTGATTGCATGAGAGAACATCCATTCCCACAGCAGTGACTGTCTGCAATATTTGTAAGACTCTCCCTCAAAATACCACAACAGAGAAGGTGAGACCTCTGGGGCTGCTGGTGGGCAAATACAACTACATCTCTGCCTCCTCCCAGGCCTCTTCTTCTCCCGCCTGGTCAGCACCCACTGCTCTACCGGAGTGACTGGATGCATGCCCAAATTTAGGATTGACCAAATCTGGCATTCACAAGCCTGGCCTCAGTTTATCTCAGACACTCAGACAGCCCTGAGAGCCCTTAGCACCATGTCACCAACAAGCAACACTCGGTTTAGAGAAATCACGTAATTTTGTCACAGCCCCAAGGCCACAGCTTTGTGAAGGATCGCCAGGGTAGGGTCATGATTCTTTCTCCAACACCCACACTGCCCTAGACGCTGACGTGCGGAGTCTTGGTCTCCCCCTGCTCCTCTCATTTTCCCTCTTGACCTCCTCTCAACTCCAAGGAGGCATCTCCCTATGCTTTAGGTGCAGAGCTGTATTGCCGTGGTTCCAGCACTGCCTTCCCCTGTGAGGCAATCCCTCCTGATGAGGAACACTCACTGGTGGTCACTCAGAAAAGCCACGACTGGGATGTAGGTGTAATCCCTTTGACCTATGACCTCAGAGCCAAAGGTACTGATAGACATCACTATCACTTCCTGGTAGGTGGTTAAAATATTTAGTGTTTTATGAGATATGAGATAAGAATTTTCCAGCTGCAAACTGGGAGAGAACTTAAAGAGACATAGGATAACTACATGGGACAGATAGGGGTGGAAAATAAACTCTTCCTCGACATTACCTTGATTCTAACAGTTCTTCCTAGGTTTCTGATTTTCGTCCTCCTTAGTCTGGCTCCAGAGAGCAATCTCTCTGTGTTCGGGAAATATGCCAGCCATTTAGCTCACAGATCTTGCATTCAGAGGTCACAGGAAAGTACACAGGGGACAAAGGTTTAAGACCATGGATGTCTGAGCAAAGGGAATGAACTAAAAAGAACTAACAACTTAGAGATCAGCTAGGGAGGCACAGAAAACTTCAGGGAAGCAGAGAGTGAACCTAGGTATTTGGAGGCAACAGAACAAGACAGGAACACACTCACTCCGGGACTGTTCACTGAACGCTTTTCTCTAATTTTTTGGGCTTGGCAGGAAACTTCACTATACAAATGTTCCCCCAAATGGAGTCAACCATAGCATTTTCTCTGTAGGGTGCAGCTTGAAAAAAGAATCAGTGCTCAGAGAGGCCTGAGAACACTATACTACAGACCTCACTGAAGACAGCAATGCCCAATGGTCTCCTAAAGGCTGAGAAGCCTTGTGGTAGAGAAACTCTTTCTGGGTTGTTTAATCCAGAATTACTCAAATTAATTTGACCACAGAGCTCCTTTATGTACATGTCACCTGTGTCTATACTGAGAAACTACTGCTCAAGGGAACATACTTTAAGAAACACTGCCTTACACCAGGCCTCTGCACAAGGCCGAGGATGACTGGGATGCAGGAAAGGGAACAGATACCCCGGGTTTCACTCTCTCACAGGACAGATCAGTAGCAACAAAGGAAAAGCAGCCTATTAGCAGGAAGACCCGACAGGCCCTGGTAACAGACTAGGAATAATTACATGGAATTTCCTCATGTTGGAAAGCTAACCTAGTGCAGACAATATCACTAAGGCAAAGTACCAATGCCACAGGTGCAGGGCACTGACAAGTCCACCCAAAGGCCACAGGAGCAAGCAACCAGCATTTTACATTTCTATTGTTCAAAACCTCTTATGAAGTCTTTTTATTGTGGGGGGGGGGTGGTACCAGGAATCGAACTCAGGACCTTGCACTTGCCAGGGAGGCACTGTGCCACTGAGCTATCTCCCCAGCCAAAAGTCTTACCGGTCAGATTATAGGCAAGGTCTTTCAAGTTATACTGTAATCTATGTCATCTCTGCAGTTTAGGATTATGGTGCCTTCAGTTCACTCACAATTACTCCTTCCTCTCCTGTTCAGGGGAGGAAGGACATTGAGAAGTGCTCTGCATGGTGGCTCCACTGCAGTAGGACTTGGTCTTTCATTTCTTCATGTTCTATGCTCTTTCCACTCCCACTGTGGAATCCAAAAAATTCCAATGCTCTGGGACAGCCCTCTTCTCAGATATCCTATCATCCTGCTCAAACCATCAAAATACTCCACAAATTATACCCCACGACCCAATTCATCTTCCCCTCCTGAAAAGGCACAAAGATCTTTTCTTTTTCTCCCTCAAATTCCTTTTGGTAACATAGTCAACTTAATAGGTCATACGATTTTCAGGAAACTTTCATATTATTTGGAAAATGTATACATGGAATAGAAATATGCTAAATAGTTTTTGCCCATCCAGATAAAAGCAAATGTCTACAATTATAACAAGAAATGTTTTTCAGGATGAGGGAAAATCTTATGGGAATTTAGCATGGAATCACTGTCACTACAATTGTAAATATGGTGTGCGATATATGAACTCAACCCCTGCATTCCCTGATGGACTGACACACAATATGCACAATCCAAAATGGCAGACAAACGTAACACATCACTTACTTTGAAAGGCTTTGAGTTCAATCTATTTCTCTACTTAGAGCTCAGCTTGAAGCCTGGAGGAAACTGTTTGTCCCCATGTAATAAAACCATATTTGGAAAGCCATGTTTTTTGCATTCCTCCCTGACTGTGCTTAGTAACAGTCCATGAGTTTAAAACTCCTCTGTCTGACATGCAAAGCATCAGTCCAAATAAGGAGGCCTTATCTAAAGCAGGTAGGCCTTCAGGAAAGTTCAGATACATTAACTCTCCTACACAGGCAGAAAGAGCATGGGAGGAGAGGTCTAATACTACCATCCCAGTGGCTCTCCACTAGGGGTGACTGCCTCCCCAGGGAATGCTGGGCAATGTCTGGAGACATTTTTGATTGGCAAAACTAAGGAAAAGGGGTGTTACTAGTGACAGGAAGCAGAGCCATAGATGGTGCTCACCATCTGACAGTGTACAGGACCGCCCTCACAACACAAGATTATCAATTCTAAAATATCAATAGTGCCAAGGTTGAGGAACTACAATCCATACAAAGAAAATGATATATAAGCACTCTCAGTAAACCTCAATGCAATCATTATCAGAAGTAACTAGATGACAGGCATGACAGATTCTGACATGGTAAGATAACCTGGATATCCCAGCTGACTACCATGCCACCTTATGGAGACTGTCAAGCTTAAGGACTAACAGCTAGCTTTCAAATCTGCTAAGGAATGTGGAGAAGTAGAAACATACTGGATTAAAGCTGTTACAGTAGGCCATCGTCCTGACTATCGTATTGTTCTGTTATCTAAGAGCTCAAAACAGTGAAGCAGAACTGTTATAACTGTCTTATTCTCTTTTCAAAAATGGAAACAGCAAATATTTAAACTGTAAAAATAAACAGAAGGTACCAGTGGGAGAATTAAATCCACTGTGACAATTGAGGAAGAACTCATAAATGAGAATGATTTCCTCGCCCAAGGTTGATCATGCTAATTGCTGGGTAGTTTATTACGGCACAATGCCAGTCCAGAAGTAGGTACTTCTAGATCGCCACCAGAAGAGTTCTGCTCCAGCAACAAAATGCCATGATGGTTCTTGGCAATGCGTATTCTTTGTAATGAGCTACATCGCACAATTCACCCACACCAACAAAATATAAGACAGTCACAAAACTGAATTTCAAGAGACACTGGAGTATATGAGAAAGTGGTCTCTGAAATAAAATAAAAATCAGCTCCCCAAGCAAGATAAAAGGAAAATTATCTTTACTGTCATCTATCATCAGCTTTTAGAAATCCTGAAAAATGTTGTGGAAAAAGAAAATAACTAATAACCCAAGTGTGAAACATTTTTATGCAATGCAGAGAGGAAACTGAGGTGCATAGTATGTTAAAAATCAAGGATACTAAAAATGCAAAATGCTGCTAACTTTACACTAAATTTAAAAACTGCAAAAACCAAACTGAAAGGCAGGCATTCTGAGTAGTTTGCCACCAGCTGTTTATTATTTCACGTGTTCTACTGTAGAATTAATAAAGTTTTAGAAGAAGGAAAAAAACTAACCTTAAGGTTATCAAAGGTTTTGACAGTCTGCGCCAAGTCACTGACACTCCCTGATGATGCTGTCCCCTGTCCCCTAGGGCCTGAGGACACCCGTGAACCGTCAATGGCCTCAAAGCCAGAAAGCAAGGCCTCTGCACAGCTGCAATGAGACTCCTTGGCTCTCTGACCCGAAATCAGGTATGTCTTCAAACCTACGATGGATAAAAATTACAATCAGCACAGATTGAAACCACGGTTGGTTGAAATGCAGCTTGATCTTGCTGTCTGTGGAGAACACACTCCTGAAAGGTGGGAAGTAAAGTGAAAATATGTGTCATCATTTTACAACTGCCTTCCATGGACTTCTTAGACAGATGTAGCCTCAGGAAGACCATCTGCCTCCCAGATATACCATTTACTTACACATTTTTTTCCCTGAGTAATGGCTGTATATTTTACCTACAGGGGCTAAAATATTAAAAATTCCTCTATGAAAGGGTCTTGTGACCTCTTTGTGAAAGCAGCAAAGCAGACTGATGGTCAGCTCTATACACTGCTTGGATTGATTTTAATCTGTAAATTCTCATCCCTGATTTTTATAAGGGACAGTCCTGATGCAAAGATGACCTCAAATTTAGGTAAGGCCCTTACCTAGGCAACTGTTCATCTGCTTCTTGCTAAACTCCAGCACTTCAAGAAAAGTACAGAGAGAGGCTTAGAAAGGGGACCTGAAGAGCCCTGAGCCTACAAGGACAGCAGTGCTGTCACAAGGCTGAGCTCTCTGCATGACGAGCCCTGATACATGCCTTGATGCACACATCCCTCAAGTTTGTCATAGGTTAGTAATAAGGATACAGGTTGCTGTTCATTCACCAAGAACTTATGAAGCACTCCTTGTCTTTTTTTGGGGGGGGGGTGGATCTAGGAATTGAACTCAGGACCTCATGCTTGCCAGGCAGATGCCATGCTGCTAAGCTATAGCCCCAGCCTGACAACTCCTTGTCTACCATACACTGTGTCAGGTGTAGGGAGGACAAAAACGGATGCTTCAACCATGGTTATAACCTGTAGCCCATCATCTGAAGAGGGGCCTAGATAACAGGCATGTGTGACTGTGGTCAGGTTGCCAAGGCACAGGATGAAGGCATTTGGGGTGCTCTAGGACACACAAGAGAGGGGAACCTTATGAAGACTCAGGACAGAAAGTACTCTGATTCAAAGTATCTCCTCCAGCTGGGCACAGTGGTACACACCTGTAATCCTAGCTACCTGGGAGACTAAAGTAGGAGGATTATAACTTTGAGGCCAGCCTGGGCAATTTAGTGAGGCCCTGTCTCAAAATTTTTAAAAGGCTGGGGATGCAGCTCAGTGGCCAGGTATTTGTCTAGCAGCATGAGGCCCTGGTTTAACCCCAAGTACCACAAAAAAAAAAAAAAAAAGGA
>NW_004955442.1:13365645-13389818 GCF_000276665.1 Chinchilla lanigera | reverse complement strand
GCCTTCTGTCAGCCTCATTTTACAAAGGTTGCAGAGGGAGGAGGCATTTACTTATGCATTTCTGTCTGGTAAAGCAATCTGTCTACAGCTGGGTGTACTGAGGAGGTTAACATCCTGGAATATTCTTTTTTTCCTTTTTTGTCTTTTTGAGACAGGGTCTCCTTGTGCAGTTCAGGCTGGACTTGAGCTCACTTTGTAGCCCAGGCTGGCCTCAAACTCACAACAATCCACTTGCCTCAGCCTCCCGAGTGCTGGGATTACAGGCATGCACCACCATACCCGGCTATCCTCGAATATTCTTAAGTATACTCAGCCTTCCTTATCCATGGATTCTACATCTATAGATTCAATTGTGAATCAAAAATATTTGAAAAATAAATTGTGTCTGTACTGAACATATTCATTTTTCCTTGTCTCTATTTTTTTTGTCTTTTTTGTCTTTTTTTTTTTTTTTTTTTTTTTTTTTGAGATAGGGTTTTACTATGCAGGTCAGGCTGGCCTTGAACTCACTTTGTAGCCCAGGCTGGCATAAAACTCACAGGGATCCTCCTGCCTCAGCCTCCCAAGTGCTGGGATGACAGGCATGCGCCACCACACCCAGCTTGTCTCTATTTCTAAACAGTACAGTGTAACAAATATTTGCATGGCACTTACATTGTATTAGATAGCCTAAGTAATCTAGGGATGATTCAAAGTATGAGATAATATGCATAGGTCATATGAAAAAATATTATGCCATTTTACAGAAAGGACTTCAGCATCCTCAGATTTTGGTGTCCACATGGGAATCCTGGAACCAACCCCAGACTGATACCAAGGGATAACTATTTATCACCAATTCTTCGAGGACAAAAACTGCACAGTGCATGCATGGCAATCAGTTTTGCTTAACAGTGTAATCTGAGAGAGTGACAAAATTACTTTAGGGAAAATAAAGACAATTACTGTGTCCTTTGTCCTGGACATTTTTTCTAGGACTCCTGCTTTGGGGAAATCCTTAATCACCAAGAATCAAGGACCCAACCATCAGTGCAATGGAAAGAAAACAACTACCAAAGAAAGAATGTTTAAGACACAGAGAGTTAAAAGCATAACACAACAAATGCCTAGAAGCTGACATCACTAATGATTTGAAAGAATAAAAATAAGAGAAGGAATCCACTTGAGCTGGCTCACAAATGTTCCAAAAACATCTTTCCACTGTGCATTGTACTTTTCCTCATAACTAGGTCTGAAATGGCCAAGTACCATGAAAATTATTTAAACTAAAACACAAATCAGTCATTAAGGAGGATGAAGATTAAAAGCACTCTGAACCTATCAAATAACCAGGGCCTACAAAGTTGCAGATGTGTCATTTTATTCTATTTTATTTATTTATTTATATTTTTTTGGTACCAGGAATTGAACTCAGGACCTTGTGCTTGTCAGGCAGGCGATTGTGCCACTGAGCTACATCCCCGGCCCTCATTTTATAATTATCAATTACTTCTGCTTCTGCAGAGCAAAAGTTTTGATAAAAAGTAAATCTTCTTACCTATTTACACTAAGACACTTTGGATGGGTCTAAGTCTATCCACTCCCATGCAAAACAAATAATCACCACAGGGGCTGGGGATTTAGCTCAGTGGCAAAGCGCCTGCCTGGCAAGCGCAAGGTCGTGAGTTCGGTTCCTGGTACCGGAGAAAAAGCAAAAAAAACAAAAACAAAAACAAAAACAAATAATCACCACAACTCATTTGTTGAAGGTGATCTACTATTTGATGATAAATGAAAGGTTCTAACAGCAAATGACTGCTGGTAAAAATTTAAATTCTTTTTAAAAAATGAAGTCCCAAGCAACAAAATATGAGACAGATTTACCCAAGGAGGTGAGAGAACAGAGGGTGGCCTGTTTACTTTGACCTTGATTAAAACTTCAGTCTAATGAAACCAGTTTTTAGAGGAACAGCCCTCTCCAGCTTTTTCTCTCCTACCTCCTCTCCTTCTCCCTTTCACTCTCCCGCGCTCCTGAACGACTCCCTCCGATACCCCAGTACCTGCTTTGCATCAGGCATGGATTAAGTGTGCTGCCATCACAACCAATGTGGGTAACTGCTCACCCACTTAATGACCATGCTGCTTTGTCCTCTCTTAATGTCTATACTGGGCGTTATAAATGCTGCCCTGCTGAATGCTAACCCTGGCAACAAACTTCAGAGTCCACAACTCCTTCCTCTAAACAGCCCTTGAGCTGTGGTTTAATACCACAAGCCTTCACCAAGGCCCCAAACTGAAAGGTCACACTGAGTACAACCACCAGCAGCCTGCCAGGCAGTACAGTATTCCATGTGTTCTTCTGCTCATTCACTCACTCACTTACCCAACAAATTAAATACATGTTGAGTCCTTACCAAGAGTTAGGACCTCGGGTAAGGGTTGAAAGACATGGGTAGAAAAAAAAAATTTACTCTAGCTATAGAAACAGTGAGATGAAAATTTTTCCTTCAGTGTCAACCTCGGTTCCCTAATTGGTGAAAAGGAAATACTGTACTCTAACATGGTACTAATGCCACTTCACAGGGCTGCTGTAAGGAATAAATAGGTTAGTATGTGTGAAGTGGGAAACACAAACGAGGACGGCAAAGCTTCCCCTAGGGAAGTCTCCAGCAGTGCTCAAGAACAGCTTAGAGAGTGACCTGAGGGATGTCACAAACAATTAAGCAGGTTTGCTGCAGGCTGGCAGTGCAAGCAAGGGATGGACCAAATCTCCAAGCAGAATCACATGCATCCCTGTCACATGCTGATGGGCATTCAGAAGCAATGAGGGAGTTTTTACAATGAGTTGTAGACAACAAAAGGGGAGTGAAGGTTCAGGAAAACTACTCTGGAATACCCTAAGATACCAGAGAGCAAACCATCGGAAAAGGCTATATGCCAAGACTATCAGGAGAAAAGGTGTGAGGCAGTGAGGGAGAATACCAGCTAATCAACTGCTTGCTAGTCACCAAATGACACCACGACCACGTCAGGCCCAAGCGGAGGCCAGGACACCTGTGAGTGGCACCACAGGTATCAGAGACCACATTCTTTTCCCAGAGAATTAAGAAATGATGCTTAACTGAAGGTGAAGAGGTACAGACTCAAGTACAGAACAGGCACAAGGAAAACAGATCCTAGAAAGAAATGAAAAGCTAGATTTAAAGTCTGAGAATAAGCGATAGCTAAAAAATTAGAAAAAACAAAATAAGAGACTAGGTTGAAAACAGAAATAAAGCAGTAAGGAAGAAGCCAGTCATAAAAAGCTACATACTACACGATTCTATTTATACATAATTTACAGAATAAGGAAAACTGTGGAGACAGCAGATTAGAGGTTGTTAAAGATCTGGAGGGAGGGGGTGATGAAAGGAAGACTGTTAACGGGTATGGTGTTATTTTGCGGGGTAATGAACATGTAAAATTAGATTGTGGGAATAGTTGCACAACTCCTCAATACACTAAAAACCACTGAATTAAATACTTTAGAGGACTGAATTGTATAGTACATGAGTTATTCCTCAATAAAACTTTGTTTTTTCTTTTTTGGTCTTTTTGTGAGAGTGTTTCACTATGCACTTTAAACTGGCCTTGAGCTTACTTTGTAGCCTAGGCTGGCCTCAGACGCACAATGATCCTCCTGAGCCTCAGCCTCCCAAGTGCTGGGATTACAGGTGTGCGCCACCACTCCTGGCCAAAGCTTTCTTTTTTAAAGAAAAGAAATAAAACTATGTGAATTTCACAAGATGCAACAGTGCTGAAATTCCAGAAAGAAAGTCAGGAAGAAATACACACTCCCTGAGAATTCAAGGTAAAAAGAATAAGTAGGGGCAAGTGAAAGAAAAATATTAAAAATAAAGGCTTAGAAATAGATAATGTGGTAAGTGGGGATAGGAAACATGTAAATAAGTCAGTAAAATAACCTTGAAGCACTAAAAATTCTACATGGCAAGAGTTCAGGAGTCTGGGAGAGATTAAACAAAACCAAACAAAAGAAAATTTGACCTTCAAAGATATCTCCAAGAGTCACCAAATTTGCAGGTCTCACTTTTGCAGTGTAGTCCAAACACGCTGGATCAACTTCGGCTGGCACTTTCAACCACAAACATAACATCCTGTGTCATGTGTACACTGGCCTCGGGGTGCACCAAAGCAGGAGGGTAGCCTGTCCTTGCCGTCACGGACACTGATCTTCCTCTTCGCTTGTATCCACACTTCTGCGTCCACCTCCATCCACACTACCGCATCCACCTGCATCTACACTTCTGAGGCACATGTGCAGTTGAGAAAGATGGCAATACAGGCTGTGGTGCCACCTTTCCCGTAAGCTCCAGATTATGCAAAGGGAAACGGTACTGAAGATTCTCCATTAACCCTTCATAGGAGTAGCTGCACCAGGCCTTTGCCAACTGTTCCTTTGTGGAAATGTTTACTCAGGCTTCTGGCAACCTCTCAAATCACATGCCTGCACAAGCACGTGCGTACTGTGAATTTCTGAACGTCTTAAACCTAGTCTTCAGCTTGCATTCAGGCTTTCTCTCTTTTGATGAGTATTTTGCATCCCGGCTGGCACAGTGACTGAAGTAGTTTCCTAGACGGCATTTCTTGTTTACAAGGTACATGGCAGACTTGCTCGAGGCCCCTCACTGAGAAATCCAAAACTTTTTTCTTCTTAGATACCTCAAGGTCTCTAAGTTCGCTTCAGCCCTAGAAAGTCTTCCTTTTCTGACCTTTTTTGAAAAGAATAAGGGCTATGTTTGTGTGGATTATTTCCTATACCCTCCAAAGTGTTGCGTATGTTGAGTGAAAAGCTGAGAGTAAGGCCACTCTACCACTCATGGAGGCTAGGGACCCTGGATTCACACTGCACAGCATGGGTTGTCGTTCCTTCCTCAAGAAAAGTGTAACTAGGATGTAGACTCAGGCACAATCAAAACTGAAAGTGAAAGCAAGGCAGTGAGCCCCGAGTGCCCTAGTACAAAAGGAGACCAAGCAGAGGCCAGGGCAGGTCAACACAGCTTACACAAAACAGAGGCCTGGAGCTGCCATCCAAAGCTTTCACTCACAAAAAAGGAAGAAGACCCAGAGATTCCCTGGTCACATGGTGGAAAGCTGAGCTCTGCTCCAGACCCTGGAAGAGTTGCTGCTGTTAAAGAAGAGACAGAAATGGGCAGAAGTCCAGGAAAGAAGGTTCCAAAGAGAAGTGCTGGTCCCAAATAAGACTGCCAAATAACCAATGAAGAAGAGACATAAAGACCAGCTGACACCATCAGAAAGAAACTAAGTGTTAATGTGAATACTAGGCTCTACTAAAAAACAGGAATATCCCCACCACGTAACAGGATAATAGGATCATGGAGAACATTCTTGTTCTATACTAAATATTTTTATTTATATTATATTTAAAAGTAGCATGAAAATTTGATATTTTTTTCCTTTGGGGTGATTGAACCCAGAACCTTCACACTGAGCTTCATTCTCAGGCCTTTTAAAATATTTTTTATTTTGAGACAGGGTCTCACTACATTGCTGGGCTTGAAATTTACCATCTCCTGTCTCACTTCACACAGTATATGATTACAGGTGTATACCACTGTACTAGGCTGAACATTTGAATTTCCTACAAAATATTTTAGACACAGAAACATGTCCCACCAACCTAAGAAACAGAATGCCACCAGCACTGTCCCTGATACTTTTAAAGTTTTTACTGTGTGAATATATAACACTAAACAATATGCAGCACTAAAGTCTTCTTTAAAATTTAGATGAATGTCATCACTTTACGAGTATTTTTCTTAAAACCGTCTTCACTTGCATCATATTTGAGATTCCTCTATATCACGTTATCACTTATATTCATTTGTTTTCAAAATTGTGAAGTTTCCTATGAATAAATACAATTTGAAAGAGAAAAACTAAAACTATTTAATTAACAACAAATACTATAAACTCTGTGTCCTATTAAAATAAGACATATGATAAGCAAGGTTAAAAATATACTTAATGAAAAATGATTCAGAATAAAACATAAGGCAGGCATGGTGGTGCATGCCTGTAGTCCCAGCACTCGGGAGACTTGAGGCAGGAGGACTTCCACAAGTTCAAGCCCAATCTGGGCTACATACTAAGTTCAAGGCTGGCCTGAACTATACAGCGAGACCCTGACTCAAACAAACTAAAAAAAGAATAAAACATAAGTATAAATTTAAGAAAGAAATGGAAATTGAGATAAGTTTTTTAAAAAAAAATCAAGAGACAAGCAAAAAAAAAAAAAGTTGAAGAATCAAATTTGGGACCAGTGCCAGGGCCAGATGAGGTACCACAAAATCATGTTAAAATGGAAAAAAACATCAAAGTAGAAAAACAAAATAAAAGGAATACAGAGGGTCAGGAATATAGCTCAGTGACACAAGTACCTGCCTGGAAAGTGCAAGGTCCCGAGTTTGATTCCCAGTATCAGAAAAGAAAAAAATACAAAGCTCTTGAAATTGTAAATGAATGAGGCAGAGAGGTGACAACACCACTAGTCCTGGTATAGAAAATCCTCCTGATTGCTGTCTGTTCAAGCCAATGTGCCACCACCAGCTATAATTAAGAAACTGAGACAGGGTCAAAGAAAATAAAGTAAGACCAAGCAGACCTGTGGCCACAGCTCAGGGGCAGATGTCTGCCCAGTCAGACCAAGGGCCTACAAGACAGCTGATTAAAAGAACCCTGATACTTCGGCCACATGGAATGATGTACAGAGACGGTGAGAGACAGAACTAGAAGAGGAATTTGCAGAGGGTCCCAGAAAACCAGAGGAGCTTCCAGTTAAGGCCCTGAAAGCTAGTGCAACTGCTGAGATGATGCACAGAAGTCAGATTTTGGGCTGGTGAAGCATCTAGACCCATGTCACCCTGAGGGATTTTCTGTGCTCATGGAAATGCCAATGACCACCCAACTCAGAACCTACTTGTGGCTGTTAAGCATTTGAAATGAGGCCAATATGAAAGAGGAACTGAATTTGTCATTTTTAATTGTAATTTAAGTTCTAAGTAGCCACATGTGGCTAGCAGCTACCATACTGAGTGTAAAGATGTGCACCTTTCCTTACAGCAGAAAGGAATGAGCTGAGAAGAGAAAGCTCTCTTTTATCTTTATTAAGTGGAGATAAAGTGCTAAAAACTAGCAAAGGAAGAATGGGTGCGATAAAAAAACTAAACTAATAAGTATTCATTCTTATTTATTATAGGTGACATTCAATAACAAATACACTAATAGTAAGAATACCAGATCAGAAAATAGAACAGATACTCTATCAAACAAAATGGTAGATAATCTCTAAGAATAAGGAAACAGGAGAGCTTGGTAACATTTAAATATTTTCTTTTCTTTTCTCTTCTTTTCTTTTTTGTCTTTTTGAGACAGGGTCTCGCTATGCCTTTCAGACTGGCCTTGAGCTCACTTTGTAGCCCAGGGTGGTCTTGAACTTGCTACGATCCTCCTGCCTCAGCCTCCCGAGTGCTGGGATTATAGGTATGCGCCACCACACCTGACTCAAAAATTATTTAAAATAGGATGAAAAACTGCTTAAAAACTCCAACTCAGAGTGTGTATTTGTTTGTTTGTTTTTGTTTTTTTTTCCGGTACTGGAAATTGAACTCACAACCTCGTGCTTGCCAGGCAGGCGCTGTGCTGCTGAGCTAAATCTCCAGCCCCCAGAGTCTGTATTTATTTAGCTCGACTTCACTTAACATGTTATTTCAAAAAGTTTTTGACGTGACTACTTATAAGATATTCTATATTTTCCTCTTTTATGCACTTTAAATTTTACTACACATGGAAGAAAGATATCTTTTTAACAAATAGTGTGGAGAAAACTGGCTATTCACATGCCAAGACTGAATCTAGACCCATATCTCTCATCATGTACTAAAATAAAAATGGGTCAAAGATGTAAATGTTATGACAGAAACACTTATTTGCTGGAAGATAAAATATGTAAAATTTTTGAAGCTATGGGTGTAGGCAAAGACTTTCTGAACAGAACTCCAATTGCAAAAGAAATAACATCAAGAATCAACAAATTGAATAATATAAAAAAAAAATTTTTTTTTTGGTCTTTTTTTGAGGCAGGGTCTCGCTATGCAGTTCAGGTTGGCCTTGAGCTCACTTTGTAGCCCAGGCTGGTCTTGAACTCGCAAAGATCCTCCTGCCTCAGCCTCTGGAGTGCTGGGATTATAGGCACGCGCCACCACGTCTGGCTTAACATCAAATTAAAAAGCTTCTGCTCAGCAAAGAAAATAACAATACAGTGAAGAGACAACTGACAGAATGGGGAAAAATTTTTTTTGTCTTTGTTTGAGACAGGGTCTCACTATGCAGTTCAGGTTGGCCTTGAGCTCACTTTGTAGCCAAGGGTGGTCTCGAACTTGCGACAATCCTCCTGCCTCAACCTCCCAGTATGCATCACCATGCCCAGCTTATGGGAAAAAAAATTTTTTTTGCTAGCTATTCCTCAGAGGACTAATATCTAGAATATATAAAGAACTCAAAAGCTTAGACCTCTAAACTAGGTGCACATCTATAATCTCAGCACTTGGGAGGCTAAGGCAGCAGAACTGCCATGAGTTAGGGGTCAGCCTGGTTTACAAGGTAAGACCTTGTTTCAAAAAAAAAAAAAAAAAAAAAAAGACCTCCCCTCAAAAGACCCAATTTAAAAATGGGCAACAGAAATGAATAGACATTTCTCAGAAAAAAAGTACAGATGGCCACAATGCTAACAGGATTAGACAGGAACAGCCAGGCTGGGACCAGGTATTCTAGGAAAAGTTTTGCTCTATAGTCCCTTATGCTGAGGCCATAGCCCCAGCCAAATTCATGAGGCAAGTAGAAGCCAACCCATGTTACCTTAGCCAAGCTCCACTGTTTCCTTACTGCCTCCAGGAGAGGTGCCCCTGCCTGCCCTCCAGCACACCAGGACCAGGCTGTGTGAGGCTCAGCTACACAATCCCATGGTGCACCACTGCAGCATGGCTCTGAGAACTAAATACAGCCAGGCATGGTGGCATATACCTGTAATCCCGGCATTTGGGAGGCTGAGGCAGGAAAATCACAGTGAGTTTGGGGCCAGCCTAGGCTACACAAGTGAGTTCAAGGCCAGCCTGTACTACATAGTGAGACCTTGCCTCAAAAAAAAAGAACTAACTATATTGGTGACCAAATTCTTGATCACTGCCTCTGTGCTCCACCTGATCTGGGAAGTCACTACTTACGATTTTATGGTTGGCTGATTTGCATATTGTGCCTAACATGAACGTGGATGACAATATCTGCTCCTCCAGTCACAGTGCAAAAATCCCCAGATCACCAACACTCAGTCCAAGTTTCTGCAAGGCCACACATGGTAGTGCCTCTTTACTAAAGCAAGTTCAGATATAAGGTTCTGCTTCATCTAAAATTCATCATAACATCCCTGTTAGGTGCTCTCTGGAACACTTTAAATTCCCCAAGGATACATAGTAACACCAAAGGTTCTTGTCTAACATTTTTTTTTTCCGGTACCGGAAATCGAACTCACAACCTTGCGCTTGCCAGGCAGGCGCCATGCCGCTGAACTAAATCCCCAGCCCCCCACCAAAGGTTCTTTTTCATTACATTTATTATACTGTTATTACATACTTAATTTGTAACATCCTCTTTCCCATTCAGAAATAAATTCACATACATCATAATGTTTAATCATTAAGACCTTTAAAAATATCTCTAGCAAATTTCCCAAATCCCCTCAGAATAGCCTCTATCAGCCACCTTCGACAGAGTGCTTCGCATGGTGGGTGGCATCAGAGCTGCAGGCTTTAAAAGTGGTCATGAGGACTAATATCTAGAATACATAAAATCTCAAAAAAAGAGACCCCCCCCAAAATAAAAGACCTGATCAAGAAATGGGCAATAAAAACGAACAGACACTTCTCAGAAAGAAGTATAAATGGCTAATAAATACTTGAAAGTGTTCAATATCATTGGCCATGAGAGTAATGAAAATCAGAAGAACACTGAGATTCCATCTTACTCCAGAAAGAATAGCTATCATCAAGAAATTAGATAACAAATGCTGGTGAGGCTGCAGGGGATAGAGGAACCCCTTTACATTGTTGAATGTAAACTATTGTAAACACTATGGAGATACAAAATCAAAAATAGGAATTCCATTTGACCCAGATTTTCTTCTTCTATTTTCTCAAAAGAGTTAAAGAGGTCACACCACAGTGATACATGCATACCCATGTGTTTAACAGCACAACTCATACCAGCTAAATCTTTTTTTTTTTTTTTGGTACTAGGAATTGCACTCAGGACCTTCTGCTTCCAGGCAGGTGCTTGTGCTGCTGAGCTATATCCCTGGCCCAATTTGTAACTTTTTTTTTTTTTGGTACCAGGAATTGAACTCAGGACCTGCGCTTGCCCAGCAGGCACTGTGCCACTGAGCTAGTGCTAAGTCTTGAAAGTGGGAGCAAAGACATTCCTCAGGTTGTGCTTTCAGTACACAGATGGAAGAGGAGACATTTATGGAGACGAGTCAGGCAAGGAGAGGTAAATGTTTCAGGGGCAAAACTAGAAGCTCAGTTCTAGACCTTTTAAGCGGAAGATGCCTGTGGCATACTCAAGTGAAAGTGCTAAGGAGATGGCTACGCTGTCAAATTATAGGGGAAATCTAGGCAAGAGATAGAGTATCCATCCTATCTGCCTGAAAAGTTCAAAAAGCAAGTGTGGCTGAGGAAATGCGGTGCTCAGAAAAATGGTAAGGTAAATCCGTTAATATTATCCCTTAGTTATTGCAGACTGATCAGGCCTGCAATCTCCCAAATGAGTGTACAGTGAAGGCTTAAATAAGAGTCCAGTGGTATGATTTTAGGGCTCCAGGACGATCAAAACCCTCCAACAGAATTCCAGATTCTCTGGGGGCTAAGACCAAGAACTTCTCTGGGCTGCCTATATTCATTTAGTTATCAAACAAAGAAGGGGAGTATTGAAGAAAGGCAGGAATCTGAGCAGGACCTTCCAGGACTTTGGAAGTCCACTGAAAGACTTCTTCAAGTAATACATTATGTTAATTTAGGAGAAGTATGCTATCTCCAGGAAGGTCTTCACTGAAGGGGTGAGATGCCTACAGCTACCATCTTTATCTAGTTAATTGAGGTTAGAGCAAGGGTGTCCTTAACTGTGTCATGTTCTTTGAGGCACTGTGGCTTCACAGGCCACTACAGGCCTCAGCTGGGACCAGGTTCACTTACTATGAGTCAGCCGTCCATCTCCAGACAAGCGTCCTAGGGCTTGGACAGATTCACAAGTAAACATGGAAAGCCAACTGGTTAATTTACATTCTGCTCAGAGCTGCTTCACAGTGGTCTCCACCAGTAAGGAAGTAAATTTAGCACTGGGTCTGAGGAAAGGCAAGAGAGGAGATAGGCAGAAGCACAGGATTCAAAGGTATGCAAGAGATGGGAGAAAATCAAGAAGAGAATGGATCACTATGTCAAATGCAGCTGGAAAAGCAAGCCTGAGCAGCAGAAGTACAGTCAGGGGCTGCGCTGGGCACAGATGCAGCTGGGTGGATTGGCGTGAGAATGCAAGGGGAGAAAGCAGGGCTGGCCAATTATTCAAAAAAGTGTGGCCATTAAGCGTGGCAGTGAAATGTGGTGTCCTAGAAGCCTGGGAGGATCTGTGCAGGGTGGAAAAACTGGACAATGTTAGTGCTGATGGAAGGGCCAGTTGACAGGGCAGATTAAAATGCAGGAAGAAAGATGTAGCTTAAGGCCAAGGCTGCTAAAAATAGAGAGGAGGGAACCCAGAACTCAAGTGAGGGGACTGAGAACAGCAGGATTCCATAAACAACTTCTGTGGAACAGGAAAGAAGAAAGAACATAGATGTATCCATTAGTAGGCTTTCAGGGATGCGGTACATTTGACTTAGTACAGTGGGACAGCAAAGTAGAACAACTGAGGCACAGCTATGGCATCAGGTGACATAAAGTTTAGACTGGTTCAGATGCTCTCGAGAGAAAGGAGCTAGAATCTTGCAGATGATTGTGCTACCAGATGACAGAAAGTGAGCTCTTTCAAAACAGTACTCAGAAGGCAAAAAAAAAAAAAAAAGCAAAGGTATGAGTAAGGTACTAAAATGTCTATTGAGTTAATATATAAATTAATTAATGAACAAGTTGATGCATCAAGTAATCAATTCATGAACTGAAGCCTATTTTGAAGGTAAAGTGAAGACAGAGGAGTAGAGTAACATGATGTCCTCTCAATGCCTGGAGATGAAGTGCATGAGGAACTCCAATAACAAAAAGACAAACAATTTAAGAATCAAGATATATCTTGTATGAAGTCCCTAGGATAAAAGCGATCATTATGTGTATATAAAATGTACCAATAAACTTAATTAATTTTTTAAAAGACAACTCAATTTTTTTACATGCTAGGGATTGAACCCAGGGCCCTATACATGCTAGGCAAGCACTCTACCACTGAGATAATTTAATTCATTTTAAGTTTTTAAAAGTAAATGATATGAATAGACATTTCTCCAAAGAAGATGTACAAATGGCCAATAAGCTTTAAAAAGATGCTTGGCGTCACTGGTCATCAGGGAAACACAAACAGAAATCTCAGTGAGACACCACTTCAGGTCTGCAGGATAACTACGCTCAAAATGCAGACAATAACAAGCATTGGTAAGATGAAGAGAAACTGAAACTCTCACACAATGCTGGTAGGAATGTAAAATTGCTCAGCTACAAGTGGAAAGCAGTCTGGGAAATATAAAACATAAAGTCACCATTTGACCCAGCAATTGTACTCCTAGTAGTATACCCAAGAAAAATAAGAACATTCATCCATATAAAAGCTTGTAAGCTAATATTCACAGAGGCACTATTCATAACAGCCAACAAGTAGAAATGACCCAAAGGTCCTTCAGTTGATGGCTTATCCACATGATAGAATATTGTTCATCCACAGAAGGGAAAGAAGCACTACCACATGCTGCAACATGGGTGAACCTTGAAAACACTGTGCTGAGGAAAAGAAGTCAGACACCAGAGGGCTTAAAGCCATGGACTTGTTGACACAAAGACAGAAAAATAAGGGGCCGGTAATATAGCTCAGTGGCACAAGCACCTGCCTGGCAAGTGCAAGGTCCTGAGTTCAATTCCTGGTACTCAAAAAAAAAAAAAAAAAAATAGATGAAGGACAAAAAATAGACACCTACGTATACAGAGGACACTTAATTCATGATAAAAATCCACTTATGGAACACAGGAAAAGATGGTCCAATTGTTTCCTTTGCTACCAACTCCAATGTATATATAGAAAAAATGTCCCATATCAGTCATTCAGAATCAGCTTTTTTTTTTTTTTTGGTACCGGGGATCAAACTTATGACCTCAGCCTTGCCAGGCAAGCACTTATGCACTGAGCTATATCCCTAGCCCCAAGCAAGGGAAGAATCCACTTTTTTTTTTTTTTTTTTTTTTGGTATGTCATTCAGGAACTGCAAATTAAAACCACAAAGAGATACTACTATATACACCAATATAGAATGACTAAAATGAACACCAAGTGCTGATGAGAATGTGGGATAACTGGAACTCATCATACACTCCTGGTGACAATACAAAATTGTACAACTATTGTGGAAAAACTTTCGGCTGGTACTTACCCATACCTTCAACCACAAGGCCCAGCACCTCCAATCCTGAATATTTACTCTTGAGAAATTAAACTCCATGTTCACATAAAATGCTGTACATTAATGTTTATAGCAACTCAATTCACAACTGCCAAAACCTGGAACGAAAGCTAAAAGTCCTTCGGTGGATGAACGATAAACAATGAGCTCTATCCACACAAAGGAGTATTATGACAGCACTACAAGGAATGAGCTACAGATACATTCAACAACTATGATAAATCTCAAAAATATCACACTAAGTGAAAGAAAGCAGTCTTTCGTACCTTTTTTTTTGGTACAGGGAATCAAACTCATGACCTCACACTTGCCAGGCAGGCTCCTGAGCCACTGAGCTATATCCCTGGCCAAGAAAGCAGTCTTAAAGGCCATGTACCATATGGTTCCATCTTAATGATGCGCTCCCAGAGGCTCCCAGACTCTTGTTACCAGGGCTAGGAGGAACCCAGAGGCGGCCTATAAAGAATCAACTCACACAAAAAAAGTATTTTTTGAGGTGTGATGGAGCTGTTGAGTATCCTGATTGTATCTATGTCTGCAAAATCTACACACGTGATAAAATATACAGTGGAGTTGTATATTAAGGAGAATAAAGCCACTTTACACAACATAAGTAATAAAATAAAATTTATAACCATTCCCACATAATCTTGCAATTCCAATTCAAGTCTTTACTCATGGAAAACTAAAACATCTAATTAAACTAAGACCTGTACACAACATTCAGAGCAGCTTTATTTGTGACAGCCAAGATGTGGAAAAAAGCCAAATGTACAGCAGCTGGTGAATGGATAAACTGTGGTATATCCACACCATGGAACTGACTCAAGATGGAACTAAATATTTGATCCATGCTACAGTGTGATGAACCTCGAACACAAATGAAAGAGGTCAGATGCAAAAGTCCATATACTGCATTACTGCAATTATATGAAATGTCCAAAAAAGACAGCTCTACAAAGATAAAAAGTAGACTAAAGCCAGGTATGGTGGTACACATCTATAGTCAAAGATAACGAAGAGGCTAAGGCAGGAGGATTACAAGTTTGAGGTCAGCCCGGGAAACTTACCAAGACTACCCTCTCACTCTCAAGAAGAAAAAAATTCTGTGGTATGGACCGGAGAGAGATACTGTCGGATGATGAGCAGAAAGGGCCTGGTAGCGGTAATGAAAATGTTCCCAAAACAGGTAATGTTAAAGCCTACATACCTCTCTAAATTTTCTAAAAATAACTGAATTGTATACTTTTAACAGTTGGGTTTTATGGTATGCAAATTACACCTTAATGAAACTGTTAAGAAATTGGGTTCAGGGCCAGGGACATAGCTCAGCAGCATAGCGCCTGCTTGCCAATCGTGAAGTCCTGAGTTTGATTCCTGGTACCACCCCCCCAAAATAAATTGGGTTCCCATAACTAGATATCCCTATTTTTTAAAAACTGAAAACGTGACTCCGGCTCAGAGTACACACAGATCAATTTCATGTGAATTAAGACATAAATTTGAAAGCTAAACAGAATACTTAGGAAATAAATGTGTGCACAGAGTAGAGAAACAGGACAGAAAAGTATCAACACAAAAAAAGATTAATGAACATATTAGATTGAGCCATATGCCAACTGTCAACATTTTTGACCATCCTGACCTGCAAAAACAGCAATTTCAGAGTAAAAAACAAACAAACAAAACACAAGACCAGCAAGAAAGGAGGTATGTGCCTCACATATAACTGACAGAGGGCTGCTGGTCTAAATATAAAGAACTCTTTTTTTTGTTTGTTTGTTTGTTTGTTTGTTTTCCGGTACCAGGAACTGAACTCACAACCTTGCATTTGCCAGGCAGGTGCTGTGCCGCTGAGCTAAATCCCCAGCCCCTAAAGAACTCCTTAAAATCATTAAGAAAACAAAACCAGGATTCTTGGTGCAGAAATGTACAAGAAATTTGAACATGCACTTCATGAAAGAGCTAACCCAGATAACTGCCAACAGACACGAATAGACATTCGTCCAGAAAAATACAAATCAAATGGGAATCACCAATCAACACTGCCAAAAGAAGCTACACTTGCCCAATAGGGTGGGTAAAATTAGAATGACAAATGCTGACAAGGATGAGGAACAAGCCTCAAGGATTGGGATAAAAATGGGTAAAGCCATCAGTAGAACAATCTGGTGTTATCCAGTAGAGTAGGTACTCATATTCTATGGCCCAACAATTGCTCTTCCTGCCGTGTACTTCTCCAGCAGCAATGTATGCAAGTATATACCAGTATACATCAACATTCACAGAAACTTGAAAAGCCAAAGATGGAAGCCACTCAAATTTCCACTAAGTAGGATAGATGGTGATATTGTGATATGGAGAATACACTACTATGGAGAAAATAATTAATAACCACAACAGAAAGGAGTCTCACTAATATAACACCAGGTGACAGGAGGAGCTGCTGAGATACCTACTGCAGATTCCATTTACATGAAAGTCAAATACGGACAAAAGCTGTTTATGGTGCCCTAAATCGAACAGCGGTTCCCTTTAGAAGGAAGTAATCACGTTGAGAGGGGCACAAGGCACTTTCTGGGATGTTCTGTTTCATCTGGGTGCTAGTTGTGGCTGCTCTGTTCATTGTGTGATAATCCTTCAAACTGTACACTTATACTTCATGTATTTTACGTAATCATATTTCAATGCAAAAATTTACTTTAAAGAACAGGTATGCAAACTCTTCAAAAATGCCAATATCATTAAAGAAAAAAAAAAAAGATCTGAGGCGCTCTTTTAGATTAAAGGCGACTCCCCAGATGTGATGACTAAATGCAATGGATGAACCCTGAGTGAATACTGGATGAGGATTCCACCGGACAAAAGGAGAAATGTAATGCAAACTATATATCTGACGAGAGTATCTTATCAATGTTAAGTTCCCTGAGTGTGATGATTTGGTCTGTGTATACAAGAGAACATCCTTATTGTCAGAAGATACATGCTAAATAATTTATGAGTGCAGGGCCATGACACTTGCAATTTACTTTGTAATGATTCAGTGGCTTAGCA
Source organism: Chinchilla lanigera (assembly GCF_000276665.1). Classification (NCBI taxonomy): domain Eukaryota; kingdom Metazoa; phylum Chordata; class Mammalia; order Rodentia; family Chinchillidae; genus Chinchilla; species Chinchilla lanigera. The sequence goes on along the minus strand of NW_004955442.1, from coordinate 13,373,008 downwards.
AAAAAACAAAAACAAAAACAACTGATAGAGCCAGGCATGGTGATATATGCCTATAGCCCAGTTACTTGGCAGGCTGAGGCAGAAGGACTGAGCTTAGGCATTAGAAGCCAGGCAGCCTGTGCAACAGAGAAGAACCTGTCTGGAAAAAAAAAAAAAAAAAGAGGAAGACAGATACAGATTACATAAATAGGCAGACATATATCACGCACATTTACATGTACACACAAACACACATCTATAAAAAGGAAATATATATGACACATACAGAAAGGATAAAATATGCATATGTTTAAGTAATGATATACACGTACGTTTCGAGACAAAGTGCACAAATGTGGCAAAATGTTAACAATTAGTAAATTGAGGTAAAAAATGGCATACGAGTGTTCATTAAACCTGTGGTCCCTAAACTTTTTTGTGGGGGGAGGGATCAGGAATCAAACTCAGGACCTTGTGCTTGCCAGGCAAGTACTTGTGCCGCTAAGCTATACCCCCGGCCCTGTCTCTAAACTATTTTGATAAATCTTCCCTAGACATGAAGCAGGGGATGGCTTGGGGGTGATTCCAAGGAGCAAGCAACCTCGATCCCTCACATGTGCACTTCATACTGTAGTAGAGTTCTAGCTCCCTTCAGAGTCTAACGCCCCTGCTGACCCAACAAGAGGCGGACTCAGGAGGCAATGTGAGTGATACAACCCAGGCTTTACCCACACCTGGGTAAGAAAACCAGAAAGAAGAGCATGGTATGACAACAGTAATGATGACACCATGGCTGCCTTTGTCAGGGCGGGGGCAGGAGGGGGCATCCGGGAGAGCATGACTGCTCTCTTCTGCAGACTGGCTGGTAGATACAAGGTTACTCACTTTCCAATAACCAGACCACACATTATGCAGTCTATAGCATAGTTTATACTTTTTGAAGGTTTTATAAAAACACAGACAGACTGAGCAAGTAGAACTGCATGTCAGAATGTGAGAAGCAAGCTAGAATCACTCTCCAGCAGAGGAGAAAACAGCCCAGCCTCTCAGCTCCACACTGCCAGGGCTTGGTGACCACAGTGTGCTGCGCCGCTCCACAGTTACACAAGCATGACAACACTACAATCACTGGGCTGCAACTATTCTCACCATTTGGCTGCTGTGAAAACACCTAACTTCTTCAGACCGATATACTGAAGGTGCCGCAAGGTGGTCACTCTTTGCGAAACAAAGTTGTTTGCCAGGAAGTTCCTTTCCCAAGAATCATACATAAACACTTATCAAAAAAAATTAAAACTTCCATAAGTTTTGGTCCTTCATTCTTTTCTCTTGCTATTTCTATGAAACTAAAAAGAACAAACTATTATTTACAGCTGTGTGGGATAAAATTCCAATAGAACTGCTCAACAGACTCACTACATAGCTAGACATAGTCCATTCTAAGATGAGGTCAAGTTCCCTTCAAGTCCAGTAAGGAGGAACACTTGATGCTCTCTCAGGGATGTCACCTTTGCGGGGTGACACAGCATCGGTGTTATACTTCAGCTTTTGGACTCCAGAGCCGGAATGCCTAGTTCAGACCCCCATCCTCTATGGGCAGCCTATGTAACCTGAAACAATTACTTGACATCTCTGAGCCTCAATCTCTTAATCTACAGGACACAACATTGCCTGCTTTATAGAACTGTTGAGGATTAAAGGAGTAAATATTATAAAGAGCTTAGGACCGTATATATTAGCACTGCCTCTGGCCTGTTCAAATATGTTACTATTAGCTGAACATGTAATCCCAACACTCGGGGGGGCTGAGGCAAGAGGACTCCAACTTCAAGCCTAACCTTGGCAACTCGGTGGATTTAGCAAGACCCTATCTCAGAATAAAAAAGTGCTGTGGCTTTAGCTCATTGTGAAGGATCTGGGTTCAATCCCCAGTACCACAAAAAATGAGAGCGAGATAGAGTGCGAGAGCACAAGTGCGAATTTGGTGACCAACCTGGCGAAAGGCAGAGAAAAGCTGTCCTAGGCGCATCTGGATAGATTCATGGGGTCAGAGCAGCGTCAGACTGACATCTGCCCCATGCCAGCAAGGTGAACCAGCAATGTGCGTCAGCCACAGTCACCCCTGCCAACCTGCACTGACCCTGCACAGGTAGAAAGGATGTGGCTGCGGCTGCATTCCTGCCTCCTAGGTCCTGTGCCAACTGTCTCCCGTGGTTCAGGCAACACAGAGCTCCTACTTAGCCAAACCAACACCATATGACTTTAGTACATCCAGCCCTTGTCAACTTGGCATCCTCTCTTTCAACCATTCTCAGCTTCCAAATAAAGTCAACAGTAATCAGGTTCCACCTAATACAGTGCTGCTACCCCTCATTTAAGTAAAAACACACTCTCTCTCCCTTCAAAAAGAACCCCAGTACCTTTACGTCCATTTCCGAGTCACCTCCCCCCGTGGTTACCTTGTGGAATGAGGAGGTGATCAAGGTTATGACACATAGCTGGAGAGCTGGTGGTATCCTGAAGTCTAACTGAAGGGTACTAACAACCCTGCAGCTGAAGCATGACATTTCTGGTAGTCTTTGTAGTACAGAAAACAAAAGCATTCACCAGCACACCAGGTGCCACAAAATATATTGACTTGCTCCAGCAACAGAGCTACATCTGGCACAGCAGCTGCACTGCAGTCACCACCAATTTAAATTTACAATAACCCAATATCATTCTCCAAGATCTATCCATTTTCTACATAAGCCAGATATGGGTTGGGTGAGAAGTGGTAAGAACCACTACCCTTGCATCTTTCAAGTCCTTTATGATGGCACTACTTCTGTCTTACTAGCAAGGTGGCATTACTTTTGGCTTACTATGTTGGAAGACAGAAGCAGTTCTGGTGGCTTCTACTTGGCCTTTCCGTAAGAACCTTTACTCCAGAAAACCAGTGGCAGAATGCTGCTAGTAGCAGAGTGTATATATTTCAGCTGTGCCTTCCTGAACCGGAGAATGGGACAAACTGATATACCTTAGCAACTGCTTAATATATAACAGGTAACACGAATATTAAACATTATATATTAATTATCCAGAGGTAGATGGAAGTTAATGAAGTGTGGTTGACAGGTTAGGTGATTATGCTTGCTCCCTCAAAAGTTAGCTGTGTTCATCAATTATACAAAAACACATACACACTCAGTTTTCCCTGCAGATCTCAGGCAAGTGCCATGCCTACACACACAGGAAGAAAGTACTCAGCAGCTGGATTTTCAAAATCTTCACATCTTTTCCCCTTTTTAGGGAACTTTTACTTTTATGGGGTCCAGATGTGGTTTTACAACTGTATCACTAAATCTACAACCTCCCAGATCTTTGGCTGGAAGATTCTAATTGGCCCTGGCTCCTTTGTCCTCACAAAGCTCCTCGTGAGCAGGAATAGAGCTTCCCAGTAGAGAGGGGGATCCCCTTGTATTTTCCATATCCATGCAGATTGTTTTTCAAGTTCACATGGCCAGGCAAGCTTAGAACATAGTCCAGCAGCTGGTGTTTCTTCTGATCATGTAGTAAACTCTGGTCCTCTCCAACCTTTTTAGCAACACACACACACACACACACACACACACACCCCTTTATGAGGGTTGTTCATAATGTTTCTGACTGCCCTCAGCTATGCTGACCAACTATCTGAGTAGAGACACGTACTACAGAGGATCACACAAGACTGGAGAGAAGTATTACAACACAAGTGAGGACATTAGCTGGTGCTAGAAAGGAGACAGCCCTCGATGGGTATTACTCCTTTCTGGAGCTGAGGTGACTGTGTAGTCTTCACAGTACATAGTCCTTATAGTTTCATCACAGGAGGAATGAATGGCATGGTTAGGTCTTATTCCCACAAACCTGTTCTCCTCTGTTCTCTAGGGCATCATGGCGCCCCAGTCACCCAACAAAAGCCTCCCAGTCACTTCTTTCTCTTTCTTCTGCCTAACCATCAAGTCCTGTGTGTATCCTGCTAAATCAATCATCTTCTCTCCACTCTGACTGCCTGCACCTTAATTTCTCTTGGGTCCTAGCATATCATATAGCTTCCAACCAGTCCACTGGCCTCTGTATTTTCTCTTCCACTTCATCCTCTATGTTACCCAATATATTTGGCTCTAAAACTTATGTTTTTCTCTTATAAAAATAATTGTATATCTGTAGTTCCAGCTATTGCGGAGGCTGAAACAGGAGGATTTCTTCAGCCCAGGAGCTGGCAGACAGCCTAAGCAACATAGTGAGACCTTTTCTCTTAAAAATTAATTAATTAATTTAAAAAATAATAGCAACAATGACTGCAATTAACATTTTAGAAAACATAATGTATCAAGCATTGTGTGAAGAACTTTACATGCTCTATTGCCACATTTAAACCATGCTAATCCTATGATGATACTATTACAAATGATGCTAACAGGGTAAAACACAAACAACAGTGTCTTTTTTTTTTTTTTTTTTTTTTGGCCTTTTTGGGACAGGGTCTTGCTCTGCAGTTCAGCCCAGCCTTGAGTTCACTTTGTAGCCCAGGTTGGTCTCAAATTCAAAATGATCCTCCTGCCTCAGCCTCCCGAGTGCTGGGATTAAAGGCATGCGCCACCATGCCCGGCTATTTCAGTGTCTTTTTTAAAGTTCCGATTATAGTTTAAAATTTTCTGGTTCCTTCTTCAACTTAAAAAGGGATTGCTAATAAAGATGATATTTTATTAACAAGCATTTAAAGAGTTTTTTCGGGGTGTAAGGTACTGATTGCTCACAATATGTGATGGTACTGAAACAAATCTTTTTACCTGTTGTTTGAATTGTTTTTAACGGTGGTGCTTGTGTGGTACTTTTCACCTCCATCACCTCATTTGATTTTCCGATGAGACAAGTGAGACTACTCTGCTCCCCCTGGAGACGGGGCAGGCACAGAAACGGCAGGGGCAGCATTTACCTCTAGTGTTCAGATTTAAGTCAGAGGTGAACATGCACCCAAATGGAAAAGACAACGTGAGGTACAGCAGAAAATTAAACTCAGAGAGGAGAAGACCCTACGTATAATACTGAAGGCCAACAGCCTCCTAAGGCTTCACAAGGAATGGCATGGCCTAGAAAAAAGTCACATTTGAGCTGGAGCTCATTCTCAGTAAAGAAGTTGTCCCTGCTCATAATTCTTTCTACCTTTACTTTTTCACTCTAAAAAGGTAGGTTCTTTTCTAAAATTTCAGATCTACCATCAAACTCCAAATGTTTGATGGCAATAGCATATAAACAGAATCACAAAATGCCAGTAAATTCTATCTTCACAATACTACATTCAAATGCCAATTCTGGTATTAAAAAATAAAATAATGTGCAAAGAAAAAAACTGTTGATTTTGTAAGTTTAAACGGAAAGTTTCTATTTTACCCAAATTCATTTAAGAAAAAGGATCTTCCCATTTGTATGGTTAAACGATTTTACATAATCTGAATTATCAGGATACTGTCTCTTTTTCTGTGCATTACAGGAATGAGTACACTGACAGTTCATTAAGAAGAGTGTATCAACAAATAACAAGATCTCTAGTATCTGTGACTTTTGGCAGGACACTGAAATTTTGTGGACTTCAGTTACTTCCTTTCAAAAAATGAATTAGCTTAACTAGAATCATCTAAACTATAATGTGTCTTTTATTACTTCTAGGAATATAGGGATTTATAAAATAAATGAAATTCTATGATTTGATGGGACCATTTTTGCCCAAAATGTTTATACACTTTGTCCAAGATGTTTCCTTTGTCTGATATACAGCAAAAGAAATCTGAAAAAGGGCTTCCAAAGAGAAAAATTTACACATTAGAGACCTAGAGTTCTAAGTTATAATGAAATCATTTAAAATCTAGTTGCCAGGGAAACCAAGGTTTTATATCAACAAACACATTGCATTTACTCTTAAAAACTGAGGTTTACAGCCACTTGAACATAAATCAGTTTTAGCTCTGGATACTCATAAATCCCAATATAGAAAGTTGTTCTATTTTAAGAGAAACACAGCAAGAAAGTATCACTTATGAACCATTATGCATTTAAAGAATGTCTCCAGGCTGAGAGCCTGTGTCTAAGCCAACACCTAATTTTCCGGACCTATCTCTGAGGCCACACTAGTATTCAAAGCCAGTAGAGACACTCTGCCCCACCTCTGCTGCCCCCAGAACAATAAATCTTTCTCCAGACAAACACTCCACTTCCCAGCCTTACAGTGACTGGTTCCTGGCTCCCCGTCTGACTGTAAGCTCTTTGAAAGATGAGACTGCCAGCTCTGTGTTGCTCATGAAGAAGGCATGCAATAAATATTTATTAACATAAACTCATAACTTAATTTAATCTTCTTAGTTTACGGGTATAAGTACAAATTACAAAAACATAATTAATTCTTTGGGCAAAGTCCTCAGTGGGCCATTTTTAGACTCTGAAAATATGTGAGGGGAAGCTGAGGATAATAAGATCAAAATAGCTACTAAGAAAAAAATTAAAGGCTGAGTAAGAATAAATAGTTTGATTTCTGCTTTAAGTAAGAGGGAGCCAAATAATTTTGACTCCTAATTTTCTCCATCATTCCAAGACAGGAATGTCTTAGAGAATAATTAACTTTAAAATCCTTACAAATTTACAGTTAATTTTAAGATGAAAAATCTGAGGCTTTAAGAACATGCCCAAGGTCACAGAAATAATTAGTAGTGAACATTAAATAAGGCTTAGCATTAAATCACAACACAGGCATATTTCCCCATATCCTCTATGTTTATATTTGCTGATATATTCCGTGCAGATTCCTGCGTAAGCACAGCCACAGTTCTCATACCAGCTTTGTAAATAAGGAAAAAATACAATCAATCAGCCACTAAATGTTTTTGCTTGTGTGTATGTGTTCTGGGCTTACTGGTATAAATGAAGAAGTCAACATTTCCACTCAGCTAGAAGGAATCATGAATTCCAAGTAAATAGGCTACTGCCTATTTCCAAAGCAGCATTAAATGCACATACTTAATAAAAATTTATTTAAACTGTTTTACAGCCCTTTAATACAAACTTAGTTATTCTGCCTCTATTGGAGTTCTAAAAAAAAGTAAGATTCTCTAAAAATTCTAGTCAATGTAGATAATTGTAAACCAAGATTTTTCACATACCTCATGTCTTAGTTACTTTCCTTGCTGTTGAGACAAAATACCCAACACCCAAAGTTAGAGGGGGAAAGGCTTATTTAGCTCACAGTCTGCAGAGGTTTCAGGGCAGAGTGGCAGGGCAAAGGGGGAACTGCAGAGGAGAAACAGTTCCTAGCAGGCAGAAGACAGCAAAAGCAACAAGCAGGGCTGGGGATTTAGCTCAGCGGCAA
>NW_004955442.1:13351963-13365545 GCF_000276665.1 Chinchilla lanigera | reverse complement strand
AAAAAAAAAAAAAAAAAGCAACAAGCAAAGGGAAGACAAGCCTCTTTCTGTCCCTTATATTGTATACAGGCTACCAGGATTAGGGCAGTGCCAATCCCATCAGTGGACTGATTTAGTAATCACCTACCTTTAATCCTAGCATTGCTCCATGAGTCAATCACATACTCTCGATTCAGACCCCCCTGAAAAAGCCCTACCTATGACTGCATGAGGTTGAGGGGGGATTTGTGTCTACATCTAGACACAAACCATAATATGTTACTTATCAAGATAACATTTCTCTCACATTGCTAAGATCTATGTATCTGTTTCAAAGTCATTATATTAAAAAAAATCTTTCGGGGGACCAACTGGACTCACAAGGAAGTTCCTGCAAAACCAACTGGCTTATGTGCAAAAACTTCCTTCAATCAGGATGGGAAGAAAAATGACATGGACACCTGGAATGACAGTCCCCAGGATTTTGCCTGCACAGAGGCAAGAGACTCATTTTTGCTGGAGGCTTTGCTGGGCAAGATGAAGGGCCAGATGATCACAGCCCTTCCAGCCCCTACTCTTCACCCCCTCACACACATGCTTTTTCAATAAACAGAATTGTACATCTCTCATTTCTTGCTCTGAACACTGCATAAAGCAGGTTCAAGTACTTACAGACAGCACGGTTATCAGCCACTGTAACGACGGGTATTCCCTGATTATTAGTTTTTGTAGGGAGAGGCATTAAAAGAAACAACTCTTTTCCAAACGCTGAGCTAGTTCTCTGGTACGGATGGATACAGAGTACCACAGGTGAGCAGAGCTGATGGGGTGGAGGTCGGGAATGTGGGAGGCACTCGCTCTAGGGGCTGCACTGGCCTGAACAGCAGTTCAGCCCAACAGAGGCAGCTGTACTGCTGCAGCAGCGTTCAGGGCTAGAGACAGACAGGAGACTATTTAAGGCTCACAGTGCCTGAAAGTTACAGACTGACTTCTAACAATCCAGAAGGAGAAAAGATCTCGGGTTTTAAATGAATTCTTGTTTGTTGCTATTGTTTTAACGTCAGACGTTATGGTCCAAATCTAAAATGCCCTCCAAAAGTCTCATGTGTTCTGAGGGGCTTTTGGAAAGTGACTGGACCTGGAGGGCTCTAACCATCAGCAGATTAACCCCTTGAAGAGTTCACAATTTGACGGCATTATTGGGAGGTGATGCAAGCTCAGGAGGCAGGGCTTAGATGAAAGGAGTCGGTCATGAGGGCATGCCTCTGGGGACTGTAATGGTCCCTGGCCTCCTTCCTCCTTGCCAGCTCTTTCTATGTCTCTCTGCCGCCTGCCGTAGAGTGAGCAGTTTCCTCCGCAATTCTCTGCCCCATGATGTTTCCACCTCGGAGCCAGCCAACCATGGACTGACATCTCTGAAACAGTGAGCTGAAATAAATCTTGTTTTCTTTAGGTTTTTGTCAGGCATTTGGTCACAGCAATGAAAAGCTGTCTAATAGACATACCTCAACTTGCTCCTGAATTTTTTCCCCAGGCAGCATGAAGCGCGGGGAAGAGCGGCTCTTGAGCTCTACTTACTCGTCCTACCAGGAACCTACCAACTCCATTGGAAAATGTAAGGCCACCCCACTTCAGCCTGACACAGGGACCTCGCTCTCCATGTTGCTCACGCTGGTCAAAACAAGTATGTGTCTGGGAAACTCTCTCGAAGAGAGATCTTCTCATTGGTTCCAGTTTGTGTGTGTGTGTGTGTGTGTGTGTGTGTGTGTGTGTGTAAACACCCAATAATAAGAAATTGTCAGATATCAAAGAAATCTAATTAATCATAAGTACTATTTTAAAGTTATATTTGCCCTGTCATTTTAAAATTAGAAAGCACTAGTAACATTAATATGAAGTCTCTTAAAAGAAATGATTATGCATTGTTCAAATTTCAATTAGTTCTTTGACAAAGAAAAATCATCCTAAATTAGTTCCATACACTGACTGTGTAGCACAATTTATTTCTTTGTCACGTTTTCCCCTTCTGCTGTTTATATAGCTTCTCTTTGTTCCACAAATGGCAGCATGTGACTCCGTTTTCTCTTCAGATTGAATAAATCTTTCGCCTTTTCACAAATGGCAGCATGTCAAGATGGAGTTTATCACAGAAAATGATTCATTCAAACCTGTGTGAGAATAACACAGCTCTACAGCTCCTGCCCTTGAAAAGAAGTTTAAGTGAGATGAAAAGAAATATCAGCACTCCTGCAAGAACTACACAGAGCTGGGTATGATGGTGCACACCTGTAATCCCAGCATTCAGGAGGCTGAGGCAGGAGGATCACCTAGGCTACATAGTGAGTTTAAGGCCAGCCTGAACTACATAGTGAGACCCTGCTCAAAAAAAAAAAAAAAAAAAGAGCAGACCTGTGCTCAACTCCTTGCTTTCTCAAGAGTGGCCCTTTTCTGCCCTCACTAGATGAGGTTAGAGAGAAAGCACTGTTACTCCGCACTCTCTCTGAGCTTTCATGATGTCCCAGACAGAGAAAATGTGCAACAGATGTTGACTTGGATAATGTGATGGCTAAGTGTCTGCTCCAGTCCTCTAACTCCTCCTAATTCCAAGGGTCTCCAGCAACCACGTGGGCAGGGCCCCTGGTTACTCACTGGAGAAAACCCAATAATGTCCCTATCAAATGAAAATTCTGGTCTCCAGATCACAACTCAAAACCTAAGCAAATGGACATAGTTCCTGGGGCCACCAGGACTTGAAATGACAATAAGCGAGTCATAATTTCAATGAGGAAACTAATTTCTGACTAGAAACCCTGTTTCAAATATAGGAAAGCAGAGGGTTGGGACAGCAAGGTCACTACTAGAAGCAAGTGACTCACAGTAGCTCACCCTGAAGGCATTACAAACAAGAATTTCAAGAAACACTGCTGTCAAGTTCACCCAGAACCTGCAGAAAACCTATCATCTGCCACCTACCCATGATCTGCTTCAAACAGTCAAGGATGAAGAGGGGCCTCCTTTGCTTTCCTGAGCTATGCAGTACCTAAGCTGGGACCACACAGAACACAGCAGCAGGGTATTCCCCTGTGACAAAGAGGAAAGGCCCATCCCTGGCTGGCAACAGGTGACTGCACACCAGAGCTGAATATAGTTGTCAGCACACGTGGGCCACTTCAGACCCCAGCCCAGACCCAGCTTCCTGGCTAATCAAAGATGGGGCATCTTTTGCCACAGTATACTCAAAAACAGTATCAATTTAAATTTAAGCCAAATTTAAGCCACTCTGGGCCAAAACTGGGTGGAAATATAATTTTCTTCTGACTACAAATCAGAGCAATAAAACTGACCCTCTGTATAAGAGACACTCAAATAAACTTACCTTATGCTCCCAATCAGCTCCTCCAAGTATTTTCCATTTCCACAGTCCCTCTGCCAACAGAGGTTCTTCACAATATCAAAACCCTCCAATCTGACTTAGAAAAATCAGTCTCAATTTATGTTGGATGTGTGATTACATTCAGGCCACTGCCATAAAGAAGTATCCCTATACTAACAGAATCTCTTTTTAAGGCAAAAGTACAGACCTAGATTTAAACTTGATTGCTCACTGGTGTAGGTTGATGTGATTCTGCCCACAGTGGGGAGCAGAGTCAGGGGCAGAACCCTGTGGCTGTCACAACTGCTAGGGCTGGAAAATCAATGGCAGGACCTCTAGGTGGCCTCGGGTCAGGAGACTGACTACCTTCAAAGGAAGTGAGCAAATGAATAAAAATGGTAAAGGCCATCGGGTCACTCTTACTGTTGGATAAGAAAGGCAGAATTAGGGAATGGGGTAAAGTTAAAACGAACCGTGTGATATGGACTTACCATTTTTACAGCTAGCTGAGTAGGTACAGAATTATAAATGTCAGTGTGTACATGTGCACATATAAACAAATGTGTATGTATGGGAAGTACATACAGTGCACTATTGAACCAATACCTGACACCTGCAACATAAAGGAGTGAAGGTTCGTTTTCTGCTCATGGTTTCAGGATATTCAGTCCATGGTCAGCTGGCTCCACTGCAGAGATACCATTGTAGAAGGGTGTGGTGGAGCAAAGCTGCTTAGTTCATAGTGGCCAGGACACAGAGGAGGGAAATAGTGCCAGAGAGGATGGGGTCAAGGGCCCAGATACTGTGCCAAAGGTTAAACTTCTTCACCCTCCCAGACACACACAAAGAAGTATAGTTTACGAACAGTGGCTTCCAAGTCAATCAAGCTGACAAGTTCAACCACCACAATATGCACATTTAATTTCCCATATCCATCGAGAAGGTATAATGGCCATGATACCCCAGTAGCAATGAAAATACTTGGTGCTCAGATCTTTGTTTCTAAAAACCGTTTGTTCTCCACTAAAAGAAACCATGGCTTATTGGAGAAATGGCTGATTCCAAGCCGTTCCAGTGGGGCGAGAAATGTTCAAGATGAGCTCTGTCAAAAAGTAAAGGAATACACAAAGAATGATACGAACACATTAAAAGGACACAGCAACCAGAGCGAAGGGGCTCCTACTGGCCAAATCTGGGACAACAAGAGCACTGAAGCAAATGATGCTAGTAATGGATTAAACCCAATGAATAAAATAGAAATCTGTACGTCTCTTACAAAAACAGATGAATGAATGACAAGAAGGAAGGGAGAGAGGGAGGAAGTGAGAAAGAGTGGGAGAAAGGGAAGAAGGATGAAGGAAAAATGAAGAAATACATTCAGTCAAGCAAACTCAGTAGGACACCAGTTAATAAACATCAAAGGAATGATATGATTATGAAATCACCATTTGGCAATCATTATACTAATTGATTCAGGCAAAAGTCATCAAAGGATGTTAAAACTAGTGGTGAAAGTTTATTTAAAAACAAGATATTTATAAAATATTTCCCCACAAATTACTACCACTCTGAGGGCCAGTCTGATTGCCTTCATCAGAGTGTGCCCCTCTAGCTGCTCACTCTGAAGTCTTTTTCTATTTTTCTTACTTTCCTTTGTTAAGGATTGACCTGATCTTTGTCAGCTCCTCAAGCTAAAGTCCCTCACCATGTTTTCTCATTTTCTAATTAAAGCTTTTCCTTTTTCTTTTTTGGTCTTTTTGAGACAGGGTCTCGCTATGCAGTTCAGGCTGGTCTTGAGCTCACTTTGTAGCCCAGGCTGGTCTCGAACTCACAACGATCCTCCTGCCTCAGCCTCCTGAGTGCTGGGATTACAGATGTGCACCACCATGCCCAGCTATAAAGCTTTTTCTTATTAGAAAAACTACTACATTTAATTAATAATTAAAATACTAATATTTAATTTTACAGTAAAAGAAACCTGGTAGATACCACCTCGTGATAAAAATCAATATCTCAAGAAATGTGACAAATTAAAACTGTGCATCTCACTTTCACAATCTCCATGGGAGGGTGCAGCCCTCTTCTGCAATGCTCCTATCAAAACATGCAACGTGAATCTAGCCATACGGGAAAATGAGTCAGAGCCAAACTGACGGACATCCAACAAAATAATGTCTCTTCAAAAATGTCAAGGTCATGAAAGACAATGATAAAGGAACTGTCACGGACTGAAGGAGACTAAAGAGCCGGAACAGTTAATGGGCCATGTGATCCTGGATTGCCTGTGGTGTCTCTACAGGATGTTCTAGGGACAGCTGGCAAAACAGAGAAGAGCTTATGGATTAGGTACTGTCATGACAGGTGGGGATACAATGGCAGTACAGAAGAGTGTCTTTGTTTTTAAGAAATACAGGAGCATTGTCTGAAACCTGTTCTGAAATAACTCAGAAAAAAAGGATGTACACACGTGTGTGGCATGTACATGTGCACTGTGTGTGTCTACACACAGAGAGCGAAAAACAGAACACTATTTTAGGGGGTTTGAGTGAAGGGTATTCGAGAACTCTTTGTGCTGCATTGAAACTTTGCTATACATCTAGAATATATTAGATTTAGGATACCAAAATGTTTGCTCAGCATCCCCAGGGGATCACTCAGTGAGGAGTAACTATTTACCAGCCATGAGCCCATGTGAAGTCACGAACCTCACACAGGTTATTCTACAGCCTCTGCACGGCAGGACTGGCATAATCCTCTGCTTCACGGAAAACAAAAGCAGGTCCTAGAGCGCCACTCCCTAGGCCACATCAGACAGGAGTCCACTGCATAACATTTCCACCAAGTGCTAGTTTCGGTTAGAGTGACTGTGAAGAGGCATGTGAAAATCACAATTCTAATTCTCAAAAGGAATTCTTTACTTACTTCCAGAGCATGGCTACGCTCTGTCACTATGAACCTGTGCTGCGAAGTGATGCAAGAAATACAGAGCGAGAGCTGTGGAGCTGAGGGAGAGTGGGGGTTAGACACACTCCTGCCCAGTGGCCAGTACAGGAGACCAGGTCCCCCGATACCCCAACCACACAGCACAGGTAACACCTGCCAGGTGACAACTCCATAAACAGCCTACTTTCACAGGATGACAAGATAGAATCTGTGTTGGTGGGTTCTCCCTTATTTTACTATCAACCTCAAGAAGGAAGTAAAAAGCTGAGCACAGTGACCCACACCTGTAATCCGAGCACTCGGGAAGGTTAGGGAGGAGAATCGCTGTGAGTTCACGGCCAGTCTGCACTACATAGCAAGGCATTGTCTCGAAGAAAAGCAGGTGCGGGGAAGACAACACAGGACACTATAAACCTCTTAAGGAAAAGGCTACATCACTTTCTCAGAATCTCTATCCTACCTGCAGCACATTGTTGGTGTCTCATAAGTCCTTAAATACAGGTGCTCAGCAAGCATGTTCAATACAAGCTATGTGGAGTAGGCTGAATCCCCCCAGACTCAGGGCCACACAGACACTCAGAATGTGACCTTATTTGGAAATAGGGTCTTTACAAGTGTAAAGAGTCTTTACAAGGACAGATATAAGATCCTACCTGATTACAGTGCATTCTAAACCTACAACAACGTCCTTGAAAGAGACAGAAAAGGACACAAAGATCCACAAAGCAGAAGGGTGTATGAAGAGGCAGAAACCGGAATGATGTAGCTACAAACCAAGGATGGAGCACCAAAGATGGCCAGGAAACCCAGAGAGGCAGTGAGAGGCATGGGACAGATTCTCCTTCAGAGGCTCAGAAGAAACCAACTCTGCTGGCCTCCTGACTGCCTTCTTCTGGCCTCCTGAACTGTGAGGAATACATTTCTGCTCTTTTGAGCCACCCAGTTTCACCTACTTTGTTACAGCAGCCACAGGAAACTAATACACCAAAGAATGCTTTGTTTTGAGAATTGAACCCAAGGCCTCTGCATTGAGCTAAATTCCTAGACTTTTAATTTTTTTACTTTTATTTTTATATAGGGACTTCCCAAGTTGCAAAGTTGCCCTCCCTAGGCTCAAACTTGCAATCCTCCTGCCTCAGCCTCCAGAGTACTGGGATTATAGGCATGTACCACCATGCCTGGCTCTCCAAAGATACTTCACATGGATTTTTCTTCTATACTAAAATTTCCCTTAACATATTAACTTAATAAGGTAAGTCTAATGTACTACAATCTCAGCTACATAGTTCGGACTGAACATCTTAAGTCACACACTATAATCATACTTCTTTTTGACATTATGCTGGTCTTCAATTGCACAAGGAACAACAGAGACTTTGTTAGACTAACAAGAATCTCGTACTGTATTTTTTAATAGACAGACACAAATTACTGAGAATGTACTCTATGAAGGGGAAGCTTTTAAAGATGCTTTGATATGTTGCACAAAAACTACAATACAGAATTCTTAGAATAGGGGCTAAAATAAGGCATGAACGTGATATTTGATAGGCATGCATTTCCAACCCTGAGTCACTCCACCTCCATGAGCACATGATCCCTAAGTCTGCCATTTAAAAGCAGGCCGTATGATATTTTAAAATGCAGTGAAGTGGGGCATTGGGTAACCACTACTAAGTGAGCACAGATATATCTATGATCAATACTAAAGAGAGAACATAAAGTTGGATCAGAATAGAGGAAACGGTTAAGTTAGGCAGTGCTTTCACTGTTGTTATTTTTTTTAATTCAGTCAGTGAAACAAAAAATAATATTGATCTTTGAGCAGGGCTTTTGACAGAAATAGCAGCGGGCATTCATGCCCAGCACACTTGCCCTTCATCTGTAGCATTCCACGTGCAAGCCTTCCATCTATTTATAACAGCGTGGCACGTGTCACCACAATGGTTGATTGTATTGTGCAGCTGTGTGTGTGTATCAAGAAGGGCAGGCATGGACAGCCTGCACTTTGATGTTTCCCTTTTTTGGAGATTTAAAATAACATTTAAAAAACTGCCAACCAACAAGGTCACAAAATATTTTTGGATGGCACAGGGAATGACTGCAGAGCTGTAGTTCACATCAGATGTGAGGGTTGAGAAATAGCCGGAGAGCCCAATTGCACAACATCCTGCCAATGCCAACTTCAAAAGTTCTTTGCTTCAGAGAGTTCATGAACAACTCTTTCCTGGTTATAAAATAGCATTTCACAAATCTGCAGTATGTGATGGGATACGCCTGTGATCCTGCACTCAGGAGGCTGAAGCAGGAGGATCACTGTGAGTTCAAGGCCAGCCTGGGCTACATAGTGCTTTCAAGGCAGACTGAACCACACACAGCAAGATCATGTCTTAAAAAAAAAAACAGTAATAAATTTTTAGAAAAGAATTTGCAAGGGTCTCCTCAGAAGGCACTGACTGAATTAAAAAAAATATTAGATATTAGACACAGGAGGCTCTCCTGAAATGTATAGCCCTAATTAACACATTTTAAAATCATCAATTTATGCAAAATAACTCATTATGTCATACAATGATTCTGGAGATTTTAGGTTTTTTCAGGGCTTTTTATGTCACTATGTCAAGGAACACTGACAAATTATTTTTGGTAAATGAAATTCAATAATATACCTACATCTCAAAATTGTGGAAGGTCAGAAAAAGGCAGAAAGCACAGCCCAAAAGGAAGGGAAGAGACACAAAGCACAGAGAGGGAGGACTCAAACAGGCAGTGAGCTGCATTCTGCAAGGCCAATCTCCCACACACTGAAGGGCCAAAGCAAGAAACCTGCTCCATTCCGCATAATTCACAAGGGAAGAAGCCTCTGGACTTCTCTGGGGTACAACGCACTAGCAAAATAAAGGTATCTCATTGATGCCCCATGGAGCGACAGAGTTGGCATGAGTATGACGTCCGTAACTGGTTCACTGTCTCTGGCAAATGGTTTTGGGTTCTTTCAATTTCCTTGACTCCCTCAACAAGCAGGGTTTAAAACATCCTTGTAGGGCGTTCTCAACCGGAGTTTTGGGTCTGTAATACAAACACCTGTGATTAACAGCAGCCAAGTTGAGTTTACCTACAGATTACTGGCCCCTCAGAGTCTCTCTTCAGAAAAATCTGCAACACCTGTATTCCTGAATGATTTCCACAACACAAAATCTCAAAAGATTTACAGAACATCTACTACATGCCCAACAGTCTTCCTAGCCGAGTTTAAAGGGGAATTAGTTCTCCCAGGAGTCAGAATCAGTCCTTAGGTAATACTGATCTCAGAGTTGGTTTCCAGGAACAAACACTGGGAAGCAGCGTGTGATTTTCCAGGGCAGAATGACTGACACTCAAATTCATCCCTGCATCCACAGCACCTAGCACTAGACTCCAATAAATGCCTAACAGTTACAGCTGAGCATGACGCTCGATGGCCAAAGATGAGCAGCTTTACACACACATTTTTATCATATCCCACCTACAAGGTGGCCACATCCATCTCGCCATCCCAAAATTTGCCATTTCTGAAGCTGCTTCATGACAGCTACCACACCAGCCTCAGGCCCTGGGATCCCACGGGCGTAAGTCCTCTGAGGGCCAGGCCTGCTGCTGACATGTGGCTCAGCCTAGCAGAGGTCTGGCTAAGGTCTGGGTTCTTTCAGATTATTCACCGGCATGAATGAGTCCCACCTCATCTTAATCTTCTGTTTTCTACAGCTATCGTAGGTTTGACAAATTAAATAACACCTTCAGAAAGCTTGTTTGTTTTCTCATTATAAAGGCAATATTTACTTTTTTCTGGAAATAATCTAAAAGAACTCAAATATAGTATAATGAAAAAATAAAGATAATTACTAACCACAACCAGAGAGATCAACCGTGTGTGTGTGTGTGTGTGTGTGTGTGTTTTACTAGAGATTTAACCCAGGACTTCTGCACTGAGCACAACCTCAACTCTTTTTTTGTTTTAAGCCAGGGTCTTGCCAGGTGTGGGAATACACACCCGTAATCCCAGCACTGGGGAGGATGAGGCAGGAAGGACACCACCAGTTCAAGGCCAGCATGGGCTACCTAGTGAGCTCAACACCACCCTGAACTACAATAGTGAGACTCCATCTTGAAGCAAACAAACAAACAACAAGAAAAACAAAAACCAAAACAAGGTCTTGCTAAATCACTAAATTTCCCAGATGAGGCTCAAATTTGCAGTCCGCCTACTTCAGCCTTCCAGACGGGTGGGATTACAGTAAAATGGCATCATGCCTGGCTTGACCACTTTTAACTCCTTCAGAACTTAGTTCACATAGAACATAAAAATTATACCAGTCTCCATATTCTACCTTGCGAAAAGAAGGCTACTGGTCTTTTATTCAAACGAATTATTACTAATTAAATTTATCTCTTTGAATGAGGGCACTGAAGTCTCTAAATTAGGAACTTCTGTGGTAAGAGGCAAAGCAGTTTTGTAAGGCAAAACCACCAAAAATACAAAGATTACAGTACCTCCCAAAAGCAATTCACTTTGTAACAATGGCTGTCTTTAACAGATGGAACTAGTAAAGATTTTTCACTTCTATTCCATATATTTTTGTACTGCTGAATCTTTATAAGAAGCTTAAAAGTCAGGTGAGGGGCAACCCCAAATATATAGAGAAAAGCCTTGGAAGGAGGGGCAAGGCTTCTGGAATAGTAGTAAAAATTTTGGGAAAACCTCTCCTCAGAAAGTAATTAGAAAACTGGACAAGTTTGTCAAAAACAACCACTTCATGGCTGGAACTCTACCAAAGGCATATTGAGAAGTATTTATTCAGAAAAAGTACTGAATCTTGAGTTCAGTCTGAGATGCCCTCTTCCCTCACCTCAGCACCATCATGGGGGCAGGGTGAGCTGTGAAAACTGGTAGCTCTACTGCAGGAGAGGTTGACCTGATTTAGGGCAGAGCATGAGCCCAAGGGCACTGACATAGACAAGTGATCGTGGAAATCTATAAAAGGTCAACATCTCAGCTAACCTGAGGCTGAATACTGGCTGCAGCAAGTGGCAAATCACCATACTAACCAAAACCTGACAGGTAGACCCAGAGAATAAGAGACGTACAGTGGTAATGACAAACTCCGACAGACCTATGATCTGAAGGCTGCACACATGTAGGAGAGCCTGGAGAGGGCCCTCGCTCTGTATTCACCTCTGAGTGAAGCCGAGTGTAAACACAGAGGAGGTAAGGAAGGCCCGGCAGAAGTAAAAACCAATGCTGACTTCTAAATGCCTGAATTTTGAATGTGGTCCTCAGCTCACACACAGACCTTCCATAAACTGTAAGAAGACTGAGTACCTCAGGCTATTTTATATCTTCAGAATTAATCCAAGCAAGTCACAAATAAAAGCAACCAACAAACCTATATTTGGCCAAAGGTGGTTCTAATCCAGAGTTTCTCCACACGTTAACTGAAATTTCCACTTTAAGAATGACATATGAGACACGTAAAGAAACAAAGTATTGTGAACTACATTGAGGAAAAAGAGCCATCACTCACAACTCTGAGGAGGCCCAAATACTGGACCTGACAAAGATTTCGAAGTAGCTATTATAAATATCTTCAAAGAGCTGAAGGAATTCATGTTTAAAGAATTAAAAGAAATTATGACCTGCCTGGCAAGTGTAAGGTCGTGAGTTCGGTTCCCGGTACCGGAGAAAAACCGAAAAAACCAAAAAAAAAAAAAAAAAAAAAAAAAAAAAAAAAGAAATTATGATGAAGTGAATCATCAAATAGAGAATTAAACAGATTATAAAAAGGGAGCAAAATAAAGATACTAGAGTTTAAAAGTATGATACAGTAATTGTAATATAAAATCACTAGAGGCTTAATAGGAGATCTGAGATGACAGAAGAATCAAGGAACTTAAAATTATCCAATCTGAAGAAGAATTTTAAAAGAATGAAAAAAATGAATAGAGCATCAGGCATAAGGGATAACATCAAGCATAGCAATGCACACATTAAGAAGTCCCAAAAGCAGAAAGAAGATAAGTGAACAGAAACAAATTTTTTGAAAAATTCACACAGCCAAGTAGCTGGGTATGATGGTACACGCCTATAATCCCAGCACTCGGACACCGAGGCAGGAGGATTGCCATGGGTTCAAGGCCAGCCTGGGCTATACAGTGAGTTTAAGACCAGCCTGAAGGGGCTGGGGATTTAGCTCAGTGGCACAGTGCCTGCCTGGCAAGTGCAAGGTCGTGAGTTCGATTCCCACTACCAGAAAAAAAACAAAAAATAAAAAATAAACAAACAAAAAGACCAGCCTGAACATAGTGAGACCCTGTCTCAAAAATTAACAGCCAAAAATTCCATTTAATTTCAAAATTTAATCTTCAAACCCATCCAATTCAAAGTAAGCTCAAAAAACAGATAACATGACATAACATAGCTAAAATGCTAAAAGCCAAAAACAGAGAAAATATTGGATACATCAAGAGAAAATGTCTTCATGTAAAGAGGCACCCCAATAAGATTAATAGCTGCCTCCACCTTAGAAACAGTGGAAACCAGCTGGGCATGGTAGCTCCCAGCACTCATGAGGCTGAGGCAGGAGGATCACCGTAAATTTGAGGCCAGCCTGGGCTACATAAGTGAGTTCAAGACCAGCCTAAGCTACATAGTGAGTGAGACCCTGCCTCAAAAACACCAAAAACAAAACAAAACAAGAAACAGTGGATACCAAAAAGCAGTAAAATGACATATTCAAAGTGCTAGAATAAAAACAGGCAATCAAGAATTCTATATATAGCAAAAACATACTTCTAAGAGGGAATATAGCCAGGGATATAGCTCAGCAGCACAAGCGCCTGCCTGGCAAGCACAAGGTCCTGAGTTCAATTCCTAGTACCAAAAAATAAATACATAAATAAATAAAATGGAATATAAATAAAGATATCTCTAGATAAATACAGACCAAAATAATTTGTGGCCTTATAAGAAATACTACAGGAAGTTCTTCAGGACAGAAACAGAAGAACACCAGATGGTAACTTGAATTCACATGAAGGAATAAAGAACACTAACAATAAAAAAAGAATGTTAATGACAATAACTACACGGGTGGATATTTTTGTATATTTTTGCTTTCTATCATTGTGACAAAATACCTGACAAAATACCTGACCAGGGGCTGGGGATTTAGCTCAGCGGCAAAAGCGCCTGCCTGGCAAGCGCAAGGTCGTGAGTTCAGTTCCCGGTACTGGAGACAAAAAAAAAAAAAA